>NC_137656.1:16714083-17134083 GCF_963422515.1 Blennius ocellaris
GAGACAGAGAGACAGAAAGCAGCCCAGCCTCTGTCTTTAACCCGTTCCTCTCCAGTGCGCCTGCCTGTATCACACCCTTGGGGTGGCAGGTGATGGGGAGATCGAGGGAAAGGATGTCGATGGGAGCAGTGGGAAGAAGGATTGGGGGTGGGGGAGTGGGGGGGTGGTAAGGCGGCGGTGATTGAGGGAAAGAGCGTGAGCAATGAAGGCTTGAAACTGATCTGAATCAACACCAACACATCCTCCCCCTCCCCAAACCTCAAACCTCAATAGACCAGCTTGCTGCCCCTGTCACTATGACAACCTCTGTCAATCATATTGGGGCAATGGGCTACCCAATGGCGCGGATTAGGAGAGACTCCCCTAACATCAGGAGTCCCGAACCCAGCTCGCTCTGCTTTCAAACGGATATCAACTCTTAACTTTGTCACCCTTTTTCCACGTTGCGTACATAGAAGTGATAACAGGCCAGACAATTGGTTTTGTGTTGACAATTCAAAACCTGCAGACGAACACCTGCAACTCTGGCTGCAGATATGATTCAATCTGCCAATGACATAGCACCAAGCACAGATTTTATTTCCAGCCCCACTTTTTACAGTTGTTTGAGAAACCCTACAGACATAAAAATAGAGCAGGCATTTCCAACAGTGCCGGCTATAAATCTTCTCTAAACCACTTGTCACCAATTGCAAACACCCCAAATGAACCAAAAGCTCAGAGAAATGAAAATGTCCTGTAATTTATGGTGAGCAAAACAAACATGTTTAACATTCAGGTGCAGAAATAGGTTTTGTACCTAGATTTCGCCCTGTGCGTCATCTTTCAAATGGTGTTTTGGATTTCGACTTGCAAGTAAATTAACTGTAACACAAAATTCACGAAATTGGTTTCTCGATTTACGACATACAAATTAGTCTAAGTGACAGAAGGACTGACATACTGCCTTTAGTTGGCTGAATACTGTACTTTTCATCAATGCCTGATTTAAGACGTCTCCTGTCTTAAATATACAAGAGGGATTTATGTGACTTGTTTTTTTTCTATACTAAGTTAGTGTTGTAGTGATTTAGAGACTATCACAAAAGATAATTTGCAAATAGCCAGGGACATTTGGGACTGGTCTTCTGTCAATCACAGGGCTGAAACGAGCTGCAGTGACAACTACCAAAGGCAATATTATCAACACCATGTAAACGCTTCTATCCGATGAGAGTGGCCCTATTTGACTGCATTGCAAGCAGATCAGAGGAGGTGGTGAAAATCGTTTTATGATCCAATCACAGTACATGTAAACAACAAATCGGATTACTTTCCACTATTGTAGCTTTGTAAACATGCCAGTAACTTAATATCACCATGTAATGCTCCACGCACTGTTTTAAGAGACAAATGAAGTACAATAGATACGCAGAAGACAATTCTACCACGTCACACACAAAAAAGCTCACCGTGCTGATGTTTTACTCCGAGCTCGATACCAAAATATCAATATGCCTGATATCATGCATGTATGTTTTTGAATTGGCTCTCATGTCGATATTTCCATTACAATTGTTCAGGTAAACGTGTATTTTTAATTTAATATAAAACCTATTTCGCTATTTAGTTCAGATTTTCCAGTTGGCTGGCATGATTACCGGTACTTCTTGTTTTAAGCATGATCTGTAAATATAAGCTGTGGTTTTACTCAGAAAAGAGACCACTGGTATTCTATATCGCTACTTTGCCATTTCAAAAGGAACGCAAAAGGAACCAAAACAAGCTTCAATAATCTCGCTAGCAAATTCATACTCAGTAGTGGAACTTCTACAGGTAAAACTGCGTGTCACGAATGGCCAGTATCATAGTGTGCAAAGCATTATGGGATCGATCCAATGGCTGACTGACTGATGTTTTTGCATCCCAATGTGATCAGTTTTTATTCCGTGTTCTTGCTCACAGGCCGACTGATCCGTCAATCAGGAAATATCAATCAGATTGCCAAAACATGATCATGTAAAGCAGTTAGAGAAATCCACGCTCACACAGCGTCGGAAGATTGTAGGAGAAACGTGAAAAAAATGCACAGGAAGAATGTGAACACGCAAACTCCACAGAACAGGACCATGTACCAGATTCAAACATGAGTCTTGTTGCTGTAATCACATCCCAAGCTACTGTCACTTTGATGAACCATTGTATTGTAATAATTATAGTTTGGGGGGTGTACCAGATGCCTCTTGAGCTGACCTGAGCAGAAAACGAATAGAGAAAAATCTGATGATATAAGACAAATAATAGCAGGATGTAGCAAAGAAAAAAAAATCTATATAATGATCATATGAGCCCTCCCTTCCTCAATATTTGGGTAAAACCAGCAAGACAAAAGACCGACAGAACAACACACGGCCCAGCATCGTGTTGACAACATGACGTCTTTCCCCCTGCTGAGGCTGTCGAACTGAGTGACATCGAGATGGCTGTCAGGTTTCCACACACACACACACACACCACTGCGTAGGTCAACACACACTGCAAACACGAGATTCCCCCAAGGACCTGTACATACACAGCATCACACACAGTGAACACCGGTATAGTGTGTAAAGGGTGTGATGGAGGAGGTGGGAGGTGAAGGCGGTGACCCACAAAAACTGATTTCATTAAAGCGGAGGGGAGGAGAGGAGAGGAGAGGAGAGGAGAGGAGAGGAGAGGAGAGGAGAGGAGAGGAGAGGAGAGGAGAGGAGAGGAGAGGAGAGGAGAGGAGAGGTCTCTGTGTATATGACCACAAATGGAAAGAGCAGACACCAGCTGTCGCTTGCTTATGTCAGCCCTATTCTCAGCTCCTGTGTGAGTGTGTGCCGCGTGTCTGTCGCTGTGTGATCTCCGTTCGGCAGGTTTCAATTTCGGAGCGAACTTTGACCCCATGTAACCAAGCCGGGTAAGGAGCTACTGAGAAAGGTAAGGAAGCGGCGCGGTGTGTGAGGTGGGAGCTGCAGAGACAAAACTTACGAAACCACACTACGCATGGCACTGTGCGACATTCCCGCTTGTAAACTCGATACGGTGAAGGAGTGGCAACCTACCCTTTTTCTGGGAGGTCCTCGCTCTTCGTCCTTGGAGCCCCGCCCTGCTCCCGCCCCACCTCCTGTCCGCCCCGCTCGCCCCCCTTTGCCTTCTCCAACTGGAGGTCTGATGGTCATCCTGATCTCAGGTGGACAAATGTAGTTCTCAAGGCTCTTGGGGGGCTTCTTGGTGCGCTTGGTGGTCTGTATCTTTAGCTTAAGACTTCCTTCTTGGAAACTTGCTTCCTTGATGGAGAACTCCTGCTCCTCCATAAGTCCTTCCCCTTGTTCCTCTAGCCCCTCCCCTTCGCTGATGGTACCATTAATCACATCATCATTGTGCGCCAACCCAATGCCCGCTGCTCCGTCTTGGTCCACTTCATTTGGCCCCACCCTGCCTCCCTGAAGGTCCGCCTCTTTGGGTCGGGCTGAGCCAACCAGATCTCTTGGCTCCATCCACGCTCCCAGCAGAGCCAGTCAGGATGGGGGAAGCAGTGGCGGCCAGCCAATGGGAGGATCGAGAGGTTGTAGTCTGTTGGGCTGGTTGGTTGTTGTCGATCAGCTACTGGGGTTGGGTTGGTTGTCCCGCAGGAGCACAGCGAAGCCAGGGACAGTCTGTGGAAAGAGCAGGTGAATGACATGATGAGGAAAAACCAAGGGCAAACAAAACCTGTCCTGTCATCCCCTCAGCCTCAATTCCGTCGCTACCTCTTAGCTGCGGCCTGTCGGCTGTCATCAACATCACTGCCTGCCTGTTAAGTATGAAGACAAACACACAGGCTCATCACAGATCTGCAGAGGCATGCTGCCAGGTTCTAATTTGCATTTTGTACCTCGCATAAACAAACTCATTTTTGACACCCACTGCCACTTGCTTTTCCTCTCTCCCTGCTCTCTTCTTCACTCACTCTTTGTGATATCTCCTCTCCCTCCTGTCTTCATTTATTCTATCCCCATGACGGATTTGAAGCACAGCCACGCAGACATCAGAGTGATCAGCGCAAAATAAGACATTCCTTCTCAACTACTCTAAAAGCAGGCTGAAGTTGGCCTGAGGACACAGTACAAAAAAAATAAACGAAGCTAACTGCAGTTTTTTTTTCTGTCACGGGTGGGTGGAGGGGGGTGTCTCACACGAGGTGGGGTGGGGGGAGCAGAGAAAGATGGAGGAAGGAATCTAAATTCTTTCCCCAGATGTGGTTTACGAGCTGGCCTGGAAAAACCAGCGTCTGAACTGTTTTACACACGCATGCAACAGCATTGCTACACACATGCATTAAAAAAAAAAAAAAAAACTCATACACTTATGCACATAAATGCAAGTCCCAAATGACAATGTTGCTGTCGCAGCGTGCACTTCTGCAACCTCGCTGCTATTTCTGCTCTCCAGAGAACAGGTTGCGGTCGCCGTTTCTCACAGGATTTGGGATTTTTTTGTTTCAGATCATTACACACACAGGACCAGATGAATATTACACACACACATGCACACGCACACACACAAGCTTATAAACAGAAAGCAACCAAAACAAACACTGGACTACACTTCTCACTATAGCTCCAGGGAATCCCATCAGTCAATATGACACGAGGCATGACTGAGCTGGAAGCGGGGAATGCCGTCTCACACACCGAGCTCAGTCTGACACCAATTCCACTGATGTGAACCCAGACCAGACCAGACCACTACCTGTGGACATGAAGTGAAAGCTTAGTGCCGTACTGCAGACTATCAAAGACCTGTGAGAGCACAAATGGTTTACATTATGTGCCGACGGTTGCCCAACTGCAGCTCACCGACGGACACTCTGACCTAGTTACTTTAGGCATTTTACAGTATGTGTGTTTTCTTAGTGTGCACTCTCGTACCAGCCCACGCTACTGTACAAACAGCTGATCCCCGCCATAATGCCCAACAGACCCAACAGCACAAGCTTACAGTGTGATTGAATAATCATAAGCCACAGAGGTATTCCAGCAAACGTTTCAACGTGAGACTGCACTTAAACGGTATCCAGTTGGACATCAAAGCCACAAGTCGCTCATTTTTCTTCCGGATGTCCCAAACTAAATAAAAATTACGAGACTTGTGTGCGTAAAGTTTTTCTTCAGTCATTACACCAGCAAATTTATAACCTGTCATGACAGTTACTGCTGGAGGATCTGGTTGTTTAATGATGGTTAAGTGTGATTTCTTTTTTTCTTTTTTTTTAAAGGTTGAACAGATTGTAATAGTTGTTCCATGTTCAAGGATATGAGCGTATGAAAGAGTGATGGATAGATGATAACTTATTATTGGGCCACATAGTTGGGTTGAATACGCGATGCAATGGCAGCTGAAAATAATGTGGAGTTTTTGGGGTTTTTTTTAACTTTAACATCAGAATCGGTCAACTTTTCATGTATTTATTTATTCTAGTAAGAGAGGTCAGTCGGATATAATTTCTTAATTTACTCCAGCTTAAGTGTGTTGTGATGCACACACTTCTTTTCTTGTGTATGATGGGAGATGGCCTGACCTTTATAGAAGGGTTTTTATCATTTTTATTTCAAAATAGAGCATGTTAGGTCAATGCATTTCTTGTCATTTGAATCTATTAGCCTTTAAAAAAAAAAAAAAAGCCCTAAAGCACTAATACATTTCCAAGAAAAAAAATTTCAATTAAATGTTTGCTGATTCAAAGCAATCATCAAATGATGATGATTTAAACTTATTTGCAGAGTGACTGCAAGTAAGGCCTTTTAGAAATGAAAAAGTTTCTTGTGCTTCTTGTAATGCTTTTTTTTTTTCTTTTGACGTTGCTTTCTGGAATAAAATTGGAGCACAAAACTTGTGAGCGGTGCCAAATTTTACATGATTGAACCTCTTCCACTAAAAGAGGCTTCACATCCTTTTCGCTTCAAAACCACACAAAAAAGCGACATCAATCAATAACCCTGGTAGGTAAATAAAAAGAGGAAAAATGTTCAGTATGACAGATTGTTCCACTCAAGGGTTTCATGTCCAATTGAAATAAAGGAAAACCACTGGCTGCCTGGAAAACTCTTGTTTCACTGCGGTTGTAGTATCTTCAGTTTCACAGGGATAACCCACAAAAATCAATCCAGGCTTCTTCCCAGCCTGGCCTGTCAGTGCTCACAGTCTTCACAAGGCTCTGTTTGGTCCTTCAGGAGCCTCCCAGTCACTAATGTCAGCTCGGTGACTTGTCCTAATGGCATGTGTAAAAGCCACCCTGGCTGTCATGTGATTGAGGACAATGACAGGAAAAAGAGACAGCTGCCAAACACAACACTGCGCACGCAGACGCACACGCACACACACACACACACACACACACACACACACACACACACACACACACACACACACACACACACACACACACACACACACACACACACACACACACACACACACCAACATGAAATATGTCCACTTTGGATGGCACACTGAAGGTCCGCTGTCTGTTCTTGACTTTTGCCCAGTATGACAGCAAAGTGGCAACGCGCAATAGGAAAAACTCTTATTCTGGGCCATTACTGTATAAACTACTTAGCTGGGTCAGGACTATTCCTCCCCCCACCCTGCTCAGTGCCCTAAGCAGTGTTAGTTCTGTTTCTGGCAGACAGGCTGAGAGTTTATGTAAGATTGACCCCTCCTCGGGCCTCCCTCACTTACTTAGCCTGAGCCTCACTGTCTCCTTTCCCATCCCCTCGCTCGCTCTCTCTCTCTCCTCTCTCCCTCGCTCTCTCGCTCTCTCTCTCTCTCTCACACACACACACACCTCGACGACTCTCAGACAGCCGGGTGATTGTGAGAGGCCAGACTCACTGCATAAATAGCTTTATTATGTTCTCAAAACTGCCAGCGCTAACCAGGCTTCCCTCTCAAATAGCATAAGGTCATTCCCTGTGCTGGATGGGAAAGGCTGTGAATGAGACAGTCCTCCAACATTTTTAACTTTTTTTTTTTTTTTTTACCAACAATTATGATTAAGCACCAATAATGGAATACAGATGGACAGAAGTGAGATGGTGAATGCTACAGACATGCAGGGAAAAAAAGGGGTAGAAATCAGTCTGACTGTGAGTGAGAAATGCAGAGAGAGAGAGAGAGAGAGAGAGAGAGAGAGAGAGAGAGGAGAGAGAAGAGAGAGAGAGAGAGAGAGAGAGAGAGAGAGAGAGAGAGAGAGAGAGAGAGAGAGAGAGAGAGAGAGAGAGAGAGAGAGAGAGGAGAGAGGGGATGGCAGCAGAAACACAACCTTTTAAGGCTGCATACCCAGCAGCCCAGTGCCTGAGATGGACTCACAAATAGCTCATACACACATGAAGACAGATGCACACACAGGCATATGTACACGCGCATGCTCACACATTCACACGTCCACATGCACACCGAATGCCCATGTGGCCGGGACAAGGTGAAGAGTATCCCCCCCCCCCCCCTTCCTGGTTTTTGATATGAGAGTGTAGCAGAGGCACGGCCATCCCCTGGCTGTAGATGAGTATCTCACTGCAATGATGAACATTGTCTGGCTGCCATTTTCATTTTTCATTTATCTCTTTTTCACTTTTATTCCAGCCCTCTAGTGAAGGGCAATCACATCAACCAATGTTTCTAGAAGGATCCAATCTTTGGTTGGAGTTCAATCAAAAGGCATGGGCCCAGCCTCCCGAATACACACAAGTCCAGTGGGCACAAGCCTGAGCCTTCAAAGTCTGCTAGTTGTCAGCCTCCAGTGCAAAGCAAAGGTGAAGGAGGCCATCAAAGCGATTATTTAGATTTTTAAACCATATGTTCGAAGTTTTATCTGGATATGAAACGCAAAGCAAAGCCTGTTTTCTCAGCAGTTAACGTGGATGACGCGAGCATGTGTTCAGCTAGAAGGACAATCATAAAATGCCATGTGTGGCACAGCCATAATTGAAATGATGGCCTTAAAGCCGCTCGGTGAAGTCCCCGCACAGCACATATCCTCTGGATGAGCCATATGCCAGGTAGCACTAAAACCATCCTCACCTAACTGCCCCCACAAAAGCATATGAATGTTAACCCCATTTAACTGCAGCAGAAGCCACAAAATGGCTGTCAGCAAAAACACCTCCCCTACTCCCCAACTGTCTTCCTCCTTCCCCTCACCTCACTCCCCCCCCCCCACCCCCCAACCTCTGTTCACTCCCCTCTTCTCTGTGCTACCCTCTTTCCTTTACCCTCCACCTCCGAGCTCCCCCTCCCTCTCCTTCCCTCTCTCTGTGCGCTCTGCCAAAAGGTGCTCCAGTGCTGATATTCTGTTAAGAGAGCCTGCCAACAGTTAGATTTGTCCTTGGATCCCGTTCACATTCCCTCCACCCTCAACCCTCCCCCCAACCCCCCCCCCCCCCCCCCCCCCCCACCACCGTTCCCTGTGATCCTATTTCGACCCAAGGTATCGAGCTCAGAAGGGGATACACCTAATCGATTTCTCATGCTTTAATTTAAAGGTGGCATGAGCGTCTCGTTACCTAATAGAGAGAATAATAACCTGCTTTGTACTTTGATGCCACAAAAAGCGATGCCAGTATTGAGAGTTAGAACTGTTAACAAGACAAGCCAAGTGTTCCCAACCAAGTCTGGCTCCCTTCAGTTGGCCACCCCCCCCAATCCACTTGTCTTACAGGTAACCACCCGAACTTTTACCTCATCCTTCTTTTTTTTTTGACCCAACTCTCATTTCCACAATTTCTCTTACCATATATCCAACAGATATGATCATTTCGCCACACTCTCCCTGACTCATCCAGGCTTGTCTATTTATCTCCTGGTGCTCCGGCTGTGACTGAGCTTTCTGGGGGCTGCTGATAACAGTGGCACGCTGCCACCACCGACTTTAAACCCTCACCTTTCCATCCGCACAGCCAAAACAGGTCCATCGCTGCTGGGAACGCCGTTTCTGACATCCATGTGAAACCGATCAGCTATTGACAACTTTACGGAGTAGCAGCACCATCACTCAACATGCAATGTGGAAGCCACTTCTATTCTCGCGTGCCTGTGATGATGCTGAGATGGGATTTGTTATTACTGAGCTGGAATTTTTTTCTTCTTTTTTTTTTATAAAGCAAAGACAAGAAAATAAACTGTAAGTGTACTGCGTGTACTTTAACATGGCACAGTGGGGGGGACTCAGCATCTTGGATGTGACATTCGCTCGTCTCCAGGCTACAAAACTCTAGAAGCGGAAAAAAAACCCAACAACAACCATTGAACCAGGATTAAAAATCCATAGGATACAACGCAACGTGACATGACTGATGACAGCCTGAGAGAGAGAGACAGCCATCTGCTTGGTGCGTGTCACAGACTGTGATGCTATGTGATGGACTACCAATGTCAGTGGAGAAGCAGGCTGTCCACCCTTGTAGAAAAAAAAAAAACCCTCTGAAGAGCAATGGCTTGATCACTGTACTGCACACCTTATCCCACTGGCCCCAATTACTAGCTCCATCACAAAGTCACGTATTTGTTAAGGCAATAATGGATGTAGGCTGAGTGGTGGAGGAGTATTGTTTGGGGGGGTGGGTGGGGGGGGTCCTGTGTGTCTACGCATGTGTTTGGGTCGATTATTGTCGGCATGTGACTGCAAGACATTTCACATACTTCATTTTTTTTTAAACAACAAACAACAAACAACAACAAATAAACAACAGGCAGTTGCGTGTTTAAAAAAAAAAAAAGGCCATTGCGTGAGGCTGCAGATCGAGGTTGCGTGTAAACAGCACACATGGAGAGCGGACATGGCAGCTCGGTAACATTAATAGCAATATGAAGACATTCACGGCAGAGGTGTATTCAGGTGTGGAATGCGAGCAGTCAGCCGGGGCTACTTACCCATGTCTAATGTTGTCACACACTCGGCTCTTACGTGTAAATATTTCATCAAGATCATTTACAATCCATTTAGACACGTTTTGCACGAGCGACGGATGGGATGACAGCCTCCCGGGGAGCTGTCAAACGGTGCCGGAATATATGTATAAATTTTTGTTGACAGAAAACCCCGAGGAAAATGGCGTCAACTGGAAAGAAGGGGGGAAAAAAACGAGAAAATAGGATTTGCAGCAGATCAGACGGCAAAATCAAGGAAGGGGAGAGGGAGAGAGAGAGAGAGAGGAGAAGAAGAAGGAAAAAAATCCAGTCGGAAACTTGGCGCTTGCGTCCAATTCCTGCGAGGAAGGAGATGTTTTGGAGGCTCCTGCGGACAAAACGCGTGTGGTCGGGCGAGCCTCGGCGGCGCACGGTGCGTCTCCGGAGCCCTGCGGGATCGGCGGTCAGTCCGGGAGCTGCGCGGAGCCCGGATCCCTCCAAATCCGCTACTCGGCTGGTCGGGGAGGAGAAGGAGGAGGAGGAGGGGGAGCAGGACTGTTACTGCAGTCAAAACAAGCCCGCATCCGACTACAAGCCCAAATCCAGCAGGAGGGGGGTGGTGGTGGTGGTGGAGGTGGCTGGAAGGGGGGGGGGTGGGGGAGTTGAGAATTCACGACGAGCGCGCGCGCGTCGCTTCCCGAGGCAGGAGGCGCAGGTTCAGGTCGCTTCCAGCCGCCCTCTTGCAACGCAGGATCAGGCGTCTCTCTCTCTCTCTCTGCGTGTGCGTAAATGTGCTCTCTCTCCCTCTGCCTTTTCCGATCGGTGAATGTCAGGTCCCGGAGCCGGTGTCTGGTAATGATCTCACCCAGCAGACTGGAGGCGCTGACCGAGCGGAGCGCAGCGGAGCAGGGGAGGAGCGACATCGCCTCCCTCTGGCAGCGGCGGAGCGCAGCGCGTCTCCCTCTCCAGCCCAGCAGCTCCCTCGGTCCTCCAACTCCTTCCGACTCTCCTCAAACACTCATACAGCCCCGGTGTTATTCTAATGTAAGGCAAATAGGGAGAAGCAACATCTGGCAAAATAAAAATAAAAAAAAGGCTTGTTGTTGTGAGGAGAAAGATGTCATGTTCACCATGTCACCATGCCCGCCTGTAATTAACTCCGATCATTATTAATAAGAGGCTATAAACAGGAAAGGTGCCATTAATGTTAATGAATCAACGTCGTAGTCTAGGGGAATTGTGTGTAATTGTACTTATACGTTAGTACAATTCACCCCATGAGCTCTACTTCGTCTGATCTGGAGTTATTTTTCTCGCGTCACAGTGAGAATAGTTTTACAGGGCTCTCTGTGTAAGATTACATGTTCTCCTGGAGTACATGAGCCTTTCTGTTCATGCTCTGGAAGTAAATAAATGAAAATAATCGCATTGCTCTGAATGTGTTAATTTTGGGGCTTGAACATAGTTTTACATACATTAATGCGTAACAACAAAACATCCACTTGACGCTTTGTCACCTCCTTTTGATGGATAGATGGATAGATAGATAGATAGATAGATAGATAGATAGATAGATAGATAGATAGATAGATAGATAGATAGATAGATAGATAGATAGATAGATAGATAGATAGATAGATAGATAGATAGATAGATAGATAGATAGATAGATAGATAGATAGATAGATAGATAGATAGATGGATGGATGGATGGATGGATGGATGGATGGATGGATGGATGGATGGATAGATAGATAGATAGATAACCTGTGATCTATTGCCAATAGAGAGATTGTCTCAAGATTCGCATGACTCATTGAAAGATGCGGTATAAACTTGGATGGATTTTAAAAGTGACTACTGACTAAACCTTCATACGCAGTCCGTGTGCCTGTTCTTAAGTTCGTAACCACAAATGATCACCATTTAATGTTTTGAAATGTAATTGTTTGAGCACATTGTTTGTAAAGCAGATATTTTAAAAGGAGTTTCTGGAAAAAAATACTGAACACCGGTAGTTCTGTTTAGTAATGTAATAGTAGTGCCACTCGAATGCAAAGGTTCTCTTTTCATCTGTGGTCACGGCGAATATTTTGATTCTGATGTTGAGCTCATAAAACCAAAAGATTGAACTCTACTCAATCTGATTTGGTGGAAAAAACAGTGACTATATCATAGTGTAATATTGAATGGTATCAGACTTCATTTGAATATACCTAAGGTGCAGCTCAGAAAAGTTATTCAGTAATAGTATTGTATTTAGTGGAAGTGGAGCTCAGTAAATTTCAACAGAAAAAAAAGTTTCAGAAGTTTTCATCGACATACAATACACCACAGAGAGTATCACACAGGGAACTGATCTACAAAATGTTTGGGTGGGTCGCATTGTGTGCAAAAGTTAAACTTGGGGGAGACAAATATGAACTCTGCCACTGACATCTTTGTTCTACATTTAGACAATAATATGTTGTCGGATTTTTTTAAATAGTCGTGTAACTTTTTTGTTTACTATTTTAACAGTGTCAGCAATCACACATTGTAACATGTATTTCCCTTTTCACTGTGAAAAAAAATACAAAAATATTCAGTTGTAATGTTTGATTTTCTTTTTTGGAAAATACAGTGACAGGTGGCAGCTTTAAACAATGACCACTATCAAACATAGTGACCAAAGAGATTACCCGTGTCAACTTGTAATAGAAACTAAATTACTGTTTGATCAAATACACAGATTAAAAAAAGAAACATACAAATCAATACAATAATGCTCAAAAGTATACTCTTGCATCTCATTTGAATAAATTAAACCCCCAAAAATTAGTCTGAAGGAACACAAATGATAAGTTGTTCCACTCTACTCATCTTTAATAGACAGCAAGACAAACCTCTGTTGGGCCATAACAAAACGTGCTGCATAAATCTCATTGCTCAAATGTAATTTCTTTGCCGTGTTTTGACATGAAACCTTTTAAGAACCTGTGGGCTAAACTATAAATAAAGTTTATCACCTCTGCCTTGATAGGAAATGGTTGCGCATAAAACGTTACTACTGAGATGACGTGTGATGTAGTTATTTGACAGGCAAAGAGTAAATTATACCAGTTTAACATGTGTGTGTTCAGTGTGACAAAAGTTGCCACATCACACATGGCTGACACATTTTCTCCAAAGTGTGTGTGTGTGTGTGTGTGTGTATGTGCGCGCGCGCGCGCTTTGGTGCTTTCCCTCTCAGTATGTCAAATTACACGCGGATGGAAAACCCACATCAGCCCGGCCTGATGAACAAACCACATTGGTTCCATTAATTCAAATCTATCAAAAGTTATGTTTATATTGTGTCTCCATGCAAAACTTGACCTTCCCTGTATGGAAAATATTTTTGAACATTAACAAGCAATGCAAATTATGTCAAATGACCTTTCTCCCCCCCCCCCACAGTTGTTACTCAGACTAACACGTGTGTGTGTGTATGTGTATGTGTGTGTGAGAGCTTGTGCATCCATGCCCGTGTGCAAAGCACCCACTTGGAGTTATTTCATTAGCCGAGGTGGTGATTGTGTACTCTGTAGCATATGAACAGTCAGCAGTTTCCAACTTGTAGTTAAAATTCTCAAGTGCCATCAGCTGTCTGGATGCTGTTGCTTTTCACTTCCCCTGCTGTTGGAGATATATATATATATATACGCATGATTCATAATTGGTGAGCCTTCTTTATGAATAATATAAGCAGCAGAGTCAGCAGTGGTATATATATATATATATATATATATATATATATATATATATATATATATATATATATATAAAGATTTTAAGATTTATAAGATTTATTTTTATAACTCTAAAATTACAGGATTAGTACTGGTCCACCATTATGTCATCTCATGACCTCAAGGGTTTCAGTTATAACTGGATATTGGTTTTTGCTGTGCTCCAGCATCCATTAAATCCATATCCATTAAAATCAGATTTATTGGCATGAGTTAAGGGTTTAACTATAAATTTGGGTTCATTTGGGGTGTAATTCTGTGGCTTTGGAAAGGAGTAACAGAATATGAAAAGTTCAGCATGACAGGAGATATTAGTGTACGTATTCACATTCATGTGTGTATTGATTTGGGATGTTTGCAAGAACACCAAGGAGACTCCTGAGAGTGAGGGGTCAACAGCTGCTCCCCAACAACCAATCAATTGCAGTGTATTGGCGCACACGCGCGCACACGCACACACGCGCGCACAAAGACAGCACTGTTCTCAAATCTGTTGCCATGGATACGAGATACAGGCGGCCAAGGGGGAGCAGTTTTCCAGCTTAAACTGTAAATATTGAATTATGATGGGGAGGAAAGAGACAGCAGTGCAGGGCATCGCTCCTGCCTGGATGATCTAAATATCAGGATAATCCTTTCATCTCTATTCATCGCTACAGGAAATCTGGTGCATCATTCACGTTCATCAACTTCAACACAGAAAGATCAATCTGCCTCACCGATCCAACCACTTATTTTACCCCGTCTCAGAGACTTGAAGCTACTCCCATGCGTTCAACTCTCGCTGCCTTTTTGTGAGGAAGATCTTCATTCCCTCAAGTGGGGTGCAAAATGAATGCTTCCCTATGCCTGATGTGTAGTCAAGCCAATCATTGAAGCCATGAGCTTTAATGTTGCAACAGTTCCTCTGTGGCTTGATCAACACGGAGGGAGGAGATTTAAAGACTCTAATGTAAAAAGAGGAAAAAGCAAGTTCACAATTAATTAATGCTTTGGTACCGATGTTCAAAGTGGCGCCACTCGAGGGAAGGACTCGCAGTGTAAGTAAAGATGGCTCTGAAGGTGAATATCAATAATTGGTGAGCCTTCTTTATGAATAATATAAGTGGCAGAGTCAGCAGTGGTAAAATAATAAAATGGGAAGAAGAAAAAGACACTACAGTAAAATAACACTCCGGTGTCGCTTACAAAAGCACTTAACTGCACTGAAGGAACAGAGTCACCGTGCTAACCTTGAGCTGACATTGTGAGACGAACGTTCAATCAATGAAGGGCTTTTCTCAGGGAGTCCACTAATCTGGCCGGGCAGCGGCGGGTTCATCAGAGCTGAGAGACCCTTGGGACTGACGGAGGTAATGGGGTTAGCAAAGACACACGGAGAAGGAGTGTGTATGTGTGTGTGTGTGTTCACGCTTGATACAATAAAAAAAAAAAAAAAGCCCTCGTCTTCGAGTAGAGCAATGAATAACAAGCAAAGACAATTGTGTTTATTTTCACACGTGCGCTACAGATACAACGGTGTGTCGGCGCACACACGTGTGTATGAAGGTGTGAGGGGCTGAAGCTGACGGACGGAGAAGTTAATGGGACGTGTGACAAGGTTGATTACTGAGGCCTGAGTGATCTGGCCGGGTTAATGAAGTAAAGGACTGCTTGGAGAACACACCAGCAGAAGCCGTCTCCAGCTCCTCATGCACACCGGCACATCTCAATGGCCTCTTCTTCTCCTTCATTTCCCTTCCAAAGACGCCCGGCTGAAACAGCCCGCTGCCCTTTTCACCATGCGAGACGTGTTTTGAGAGCGGCCGGGGGCGTCACGTCTTTGAATCGGTCCTGCGGCGCTTTCACATATAAACTATTCGTAAATGCTTTTTACATTTCTCTGCTCTGGGTTTGTCAGACAAACGATCCATTAAACCAGTGGAATATACAGGTGTGAATTCATTAAGACGGTAGAGCGCCGCACACCGGGTGTGAGCTCTGCAAACAACTCAGGTGACCACATGCAGTATGTACAAGCAGCTGAACATGCTCATACACACACACACACACACACACACACACACACACACACACACACACACACACACACGCACGCGCGCACACACACACACACACATACACACACACACAAAGGTGGAGGAAGAGATATTGCATGACTTTGTTTGCCGTTTGTGGTCGAGATAAAGATCTCTCCGATGAGAGCGATAACGATGTCGGAGAAGTGACGCAGACCGGAACAAAACAACAAATGCAGACGGGAGCTAAGACAACAACAAAGACGCCCTAAATGCAGTTGACTGCGGACCCCCTGCTGGCTCCTCCGATGTGAGGAGATGACATTGTGCCCATCCCCCCCCCCCCCCCCCCCCCCGCTACTTAGAAGGACATTATCATAATGTCAGCCCTGTTTGAGCTATCAATTGGGCTCATGGAGCCCCGACGTACGCCTCAGATGCTGGAGGAAGACAGCGATAAACAAAAAAGCAAATTCTGCCCCAATATTTATTCAGGCCGACAAGTCTGGCGTCTCACAATGCAACCCAGGACTGACAGCAGCAATTTGATGAATCTCTGTGTTGGTTGTAAATACATAGCAGGGAAGAGGATAATGATTGTCCTTCCTGTTTGTCCTTCTGCTTTCTTTTCGGCTCATTTCCGCAGACATCTGCAAAGAATGAAATAGGCAAAATGACTCATGTGTCTGAGTGCGGTCGCTGCCTTGCCATAAGTCAAAAAGGCTTCGCAGCGTAGTTCGACTCCTGGGTATGTACCCCTCAAGACGTTTGGGACGGGTCCACTGTGTTTTTCACAGAACTAGCACCAAACAACGTGATGCAGCATTTAGTTTATGTGCTCCTCTCGTGTGGAACAAACTTCCTGAACACCTGACGTCTGCTCAAACTGTCACCTTATTTAAATCAGAGCTGAAAAACATGGCTGTTCACTGCAGCATGCTCATGATTTGATCAATATATTACTACTCCAAATGCATTTTTTTTTTTTATTAGCTTCATTTGAATTCTTTACTATTTATTCTCGCGTTTTAACTGCTCTTTTAATTTATTGATGTCTTGTTTTATTCACGATTTTAAATTTGCAGAAACACTTATTATTTGCAATGTCTTGTGTGAACCTTCACACCTCAAACATCCACCCTACAGCATCCTGTTGTGTTATAACCATGCATGTGGTCAGATACAGCTGTGTGCGCGTGTGTGTGCGTGTGTGTGCGTGTGTGTGCGTGTGTGCGTGTGTGTGTGTGTGTGTGTGTGTGTGTGTGTGTGTGTGTGTGTGTGTGTGTGTGTGTGTGTGTGTGTGTGTGTGTGTGTGTCCAGAAACAGAGAAACTCCCAAGATGACTGAACATTATCACTTCCTCTGAGAATCTGTGAGTGAAATGAGGACGGAAACCTGCAGCAGGGTTATGATACAGCACAGAAGTGCTGAATCATTTATTGCTCACACATTCAGTGACACAATCTAAGTCTTCATTAAATGTCACCTTTCCCGTGTATAGACGTCACATAATAGTGCATAAATCATAAAACGTCAAATGAAGAAAATCGGTAATTCTCTCCATTACTTTGTTGCTGCTTTGACTTGTCATTTGTTCCTAAATCTGATTCTTTCACACCAACGTCGTGATGTTAAAGCATCTAAAATCCAAATACCTGATAATAACTTGCTGACTGAATCAGACTGACCCACACAGTGTTGGCAGCCTCACTAACGCTTCACAGTCACACGACCATAGCACAAGTGTGTGTTCCAGTAATGGCGGGAGACTTACTCAAGAGGACATCCTAAAGTGACGTACGAGTTATTTTATCAAGTCAATTCGTTCCTATTTTGTGACAGAAGCTTAGTAATACTACTTTTTCAAAACAAGCAACTGCCAGTCACTATGCAACACCAACGATGAACGTCCGAAACAAGAAGAGCGGTCAAACGTGAACCAGCGTCTCCCGAGAAACAGTTCGAGGCAAACAAGGTTTTCACTGTGTCGCGCTTTAAGTTGTACATTTTCAATGTGTTATGAGAGCTTGCATTTAGCATTCTGAAAGGACATGTATGGTTTGTAGGCGGTGGCTGGAAACAAATCTGATTTGCCAATGCCGAGCGTGTGCAGAGGCACATGTGTTGGAAAAAAAAAAAAAGAAATGTGTTATAGAATAGAAATCCCTTGGCACTGGTCACCTCCATGACCTTCCCCTTTGTGCTCTTTCCATTCCAAATCACCACTTTATCACAGCAGGTACAGTGTCTCGGAGGGGGGGGGGGGGGGGGGGGGTAAGTAGCCACATACCACACTTGCACACGCACAAAAGAAAAGACACCTGGTCGCTGTTTGTTGTTTACTGTACATTGTGTGAAGACTGTCCCATCTCGGGCTGCTTCCCAGCTACAGGATGTGGTTCAGCGACACGTCCTCGCTCAACAACACCCACTTCCTATGAGTTTGATAAACAGCTTTGTGGTTTCACTCTCCTCCTGCCTGTCAAACCGAGGTGCACACGCACACACAGACACGTACACACACACACACACATTAGCTCAACAGCATCACCATCTGTTAATGTGTCATATAAACAGAGTGAGTTATTGTGCATAATGTTACCCGTGGTGTCACACGATTTACTGTGACAAACTGCATAAATGGTCCCAGTATCACTTGTGCATTTGCAGCCTGGCGCAGACACACACGGGGGATTGAGCGCGAGAATGCCCTCAAATCACATCAGAATTAGAGGAGGACATCAAAATGTCACATTTGTTTCAGCGCTCGTAATGTAAGCGGCTCCGAGTTATGTGTACCACCGGACGGTAATGTTCCACATTAAAGTTCATGTGTGTGCCTAAAGGTTGATGATAGGACGCCTGTAAAGGCTCAAGTGCTTACGAGATGGAGTCACATTCTCCTCTCTTCTCCCCTCTCCTCCTCTCCTCTCTTCCCTGCATGGTTGCACATGCACATACGGTCCTGTCAGTCACATCTGTGAGCTGTCAGACTATAAATGCGCACACATCTGAAGGGAGAATGAGGGGTGTATTAGGCCTGCTGATCCTTCACACTCCTCTTGTCAAACTTAACATGAAAATGAAAGTCAGTGGTGACTCTGTGTATGTGCGTGCGTGTGTGTGCGTGTGCGTGTGCGTGTGCGTGTGCGTGTGTGTGTGTGTGTGTGTGTGTGTGTGTGTGTGTGTGTGTGTGTGTGTGTGTGTGTGTGTGTGTGTGTGTGTGACAGGAGACAAGGAGGGTCAAAGGAGAGGGGCCATGCCTAATCCTGTGGGATGTGAGGGTATCTTACTGTGTATGGAGATGGGATGTAGAGATGTGCTCAGCGGTGCATGGATCACAAAACCTTCCTAACTGACAGAAGAGAGTCCCGGGAGACCGATGTCAAAGCGCTAACTGGTAAAAAAAAAAAAAAAAATGAAAATACATGAAAATTCCAAAACTGTGAGGGGAAATAACAGACTGGCACATTTCATCAACATTAAACTGCATGATGATGCAATATACTGTATCGCCAGAGATTTCGACATGTTGTAATGAAATGTTTTGGTATTTGAAAGAAAACATGAGGCACTTTGTAGAATCTAGAGCAGACCTGGGACTTGCTCATCGCTTTTATACGTGAGTGAGAGTGGGTGTGTTCCCGTGTTTGGTTTCACTGTTATGCTTTGGTAAGTCATTGTTAAAGGTAATATGGAAACTGATAAAGTGGTGTAAAAGTCTTTAGATTGTGAGAGATAGCCAGAGCATTTACAGAGAGCTAAATAAAGAATATGCAAACTGCACATGTTCTGATTACGACTGTTGTTGTTGGTAAAAGAAGAATTATGTTACAGAATTCATGGAATATTTAGTGGAGCAGAACCAAAAATGCAATAAGGTATATCGCAAATAGCTGTTAGCTGTTGTTTCGTCTTTTTTTTTTTTTTTTTTTTTACTGTATTATTATCTGACTCTGATTATTTATTTTTTTTTTTTAGTTATTGCATTCCGGTCTTGTCAACGCATTTACAATGTGCATTAAAATTCTGCGTTTTTTAATCCACTATATTTTCTTTGTATACTGTTTTTTTATTTCAGGTTGCATGGTCACATAGTGCAAGTTTTTTGTTTTTGTTTTAACCTTTTATGTTTTGTTTATTGTTTTAACATCTTATTGTTTTTATTGTTTTAATGTTTTGATTTTGCGACTTATATTTTTATTTACAATGTACAGCACTTTGTTTCAGCTGCAGCTGCTTAAAAGCGCTTTATAAATAAAGTTGATTGAGTTGATTGATAGTGTGTTTGCACTCGAAACTCACATTGATAGTGTTTGAGTCCAAGCTGCACCTCTCTGTGCACAGTTTCCATGTTCTCCCCGTGCATGCATGAGTTTTTCCAGCCACTCTTCTTTCCTCCTACAATCCTTGAAACGTGTATTTTCATAACCCTCACCTGTGATGAACGTCACACGTGAATCGTCTGAAATGAGCTCCAGCTCCGTCCGGCCCAGCCTTGAGGAGATAAACCAACGACAAGGCTCGTTATTTTTGAACGAGCGCTCTTGTTGAAGAGACTGTGGCCGGCAGGTGGCGCTGTTGGTCAAGGCACCGCCTCCTTTAACCCGGAAGTAGTCCTCGCGGACCTTTAACAGAGCAAGAAGTGGGTCCGGGAGCCGACGGCTAACAGTCATGGCGCTGGATGTGAAAGCTAGAGCGAAACGATACGAGAAATTGGATTTCCTCGGAGAAGGGCAGGTAGGTGGAGACGTCCGCTCTGTGATTTATACTTTTCCTTCTGTTTGCAGGCTTTCTGGTTCGTTACTTTGCGCACAGAAGCTGTTTGTTAGCTGGTTGCTAATGTCAACAAAGCCTCGACGCTGCATGTTGATCTGCTCTCAGGGTCAAAAAAGCAGACTCAGATTTAAGAGTTTTCATTTCCTGACGTGTTCTTTTCTCCTCCCTCCAGTTTGCCACAGTCTACAAAGCCAGGGACAAAAGGACCGACACTATAGTTGCAATTAAAAAGGTATAGACGTGTTTTACTCGCATTTCAGTGCTGCCTTCCACGTTTTAACCCCAAATTGTTTCCATCGTCTCTCTCTCTCAGATTAAAGTTGGCCACAGAACTGAAGCTAAAGATGGTGAGTGATGGTGACATACACACACGTTTTACGTCTATTTCAGCAACACGTTTGATCGCGATGTCCTAATGTGCAGGAATAAATCGAACTGCTCTTCGAGAGATCAAGCTGCTGCAAGAGCTGCATCATCCAAACATCATTGGGGTAACATATGTTTACGTCTTCTCATTGAGATTATTGCTGAGAAACACACTGCTGTTTCTCGATCCCGTCCTGTTTCTCTGAGCTCTGTCCCGTGTGTTGTAGCTTTTGGATGCCTTCGGACACAAGTCGAACATCAGCCTGGTGTTTGACTTCATGGAAACAGACCTGGAGGTAAAACACAACTCTTATTTTAGTCAATAAAATCTCATCTGGCTTGTTTTGGGCCACACGCTTTCTCAATGTTATTGGACCTGCGTTTTCGTTTTGTTCTTTGCGGCCTAATTCGTCCAACTTTTCTTATGAATACAGAAGTAAAAGTATAATTAGTTTTTATCTGTGCTTTACTGAAAGTTAATCACTATCAGAGATGTACATTAAAATGATAGACCTCAGAATGAAAACCCTACTTGGTTGCTTAAGTTTTATTTTCAACTATGAAACTTCATTGTGTGTATAAGTTCTACTTAGTAGTTTGAAAGATGAATTTGCTAACGATCTCCTCTGCATCCCTGAGTGTTCGGACTGTTTCTGTACTGAACTGTGCATTTCTATTGTGAGACTTGTGACTGAAAAATGTCAAGCTGCTAACTTTCTTTTTGCCTGTAATGATACAACAACAGCAAGTTACAGAGAGTGAAACGTCGTAATAAAGTAAAGGTTAAGGTCGGAGGTGTACACAGATAACGCTTCAAGGCTGATGGTTTCGGAGAGAAAATTCTCCCTTATTTATACCAAAGAGGGAGGTACGCCTCCCCCAGAATACCAAGGCCGTCTGTGAAGAGGCAGAGTTTCCCACAGTAGCTGAAATCATAGCGCATTTACCAAATCCAGAGGTTGGCGAGCGCTTCAGCAGCCATCGCCACCAGCACCATGCTAAGACTGTTGAAATAGTCAAGTGGGCTATAGAGTCCTGTCACCACTTAAATCGTGTCACAAGACTTAAACAAGTTGTGTGCTCGTGTGTCATTTGTAGCATTATTGCTATTTGCTGTTTTATAAGGAACAATGGTCTGAGTGCTCCTGAGGTTCATGCTGATTTCTCTTTTCTTTCTCCTTTAAATTGTTGGCACTTACGAGGCTCCAGATGAGCACCGACCACTAATGCATCAGACCTAAGAGATGCAAAATGAGATGAATACGGTTTAAAAAAAAATCAATATCACCCCACTTTGGGTTCTCGCAATGAATTGATGCAATTAGTGACTCGCGTGCAGCAACCAGACAGGCGTGAGGCTGAAACTTGATTACATGATGCTGAAAGCCTATTTTCAGGCCACAAGCTGAGGCTATGGAACTTCATAGTTCCAGGTGGGAGCCGGCACACATTGGGCCACGTAACGCATCTCGTTTCTCTTGAGTCTTCTTCAAAACCTCTCCCAGTTTTTAATTGTCCTTCTAGCATGTCTAATTAATGTCCTACATGTATAGCGTGACGAACCCCTGCTGCTGCTTTGTTCATTGAAGGTTATCATCAAAGATACGAGCCTGGTCTTGACTCCAGCCAACATCAAAGCTTATATCCTCATGACTCTTCAAGGATTAGAGTACATGCACCAACACTGGGTTCTACACAGGGTAAGGAGGTCTTGTTGAACACACACACACACACACACGTGCACACGCACACGCACACACACACACACACACAGAGATTGTAAAAAGCATGTTTTGTTCCTTTTTCCATTTAGGACCTGAAACCTAATAATCTGTTGTTGGATGGAAACGGGGTGTTGAAGTTGGCTGATTTTGGTTTGGCAAAAGCCTTCGGCAGCCCCAACAGAATCTACACACATCAAGTGGTCACCAGGTCCGTGATTTGTCCCTTCTTATTGCTGTAATAACAAGGAAATTAGGCTTCTTTTTGTAGATTACATTGCTTTATTCTCAGTACCAAAACATCAGAGTCCATACAGCTGGAGCAAATCGCAGAGAGAAATCCTCGTACAAGAGCAATCGGCCCACTTCAGCCGAGTCACTGCGTCTCTTGTGGATGTCGTGACTCGTCAATGGGGCTGCTCGTGCGTCGTGAAATTAAACTCACGGCTGTTTATTTGTTGGTGTCTTTACCAGGTGGTATCGCTCCCCAGAGCTGCTGTTTGGTGCCAGGATGTACGGCGTGGGTGTTGACATGTGGGCAGTGGGATGCATCCTGGCCGAGCTGCTCCTGCGGGTAAAAGAAACCCAGTGTGACACAGACATTTAAACATTAACAGGGGGTCTTTGTTTTCATGTGCGTGCTGACGTCTCCCTTTGGCTTCAGATACCTTTCCTTGCTGGAGATTCAGATCTTGACCAGCTGACCAAGATCTTCGAGGCTCTTGGGACCCCAACCGAAGAGACGTGGACGGTCAGGATCTCCTCTTCTGTAGCAGCTGTGACGGCGCTCGTCTCCCCTCTGAGGAGACGTGTGCATTTATGGCTGTACCAACTGTTTCTGCAGGGAATGATCAGTCTGCCAGACTACGTGTCCTTCAAACCATTTCCTGGCACACCTCTGGAACATATATTTAGCGCGGCGGGAGACGATCTGCTCGAGCTACTACAGGGACTGTTTACCTTTGACCCTTCAGTGAGGACCACAGCGACACAGGTGAAAAAGCCTCAAACCCACTGTGGCTTTTTTTTTTTTTTTAACTCCTGTGGTCAGTACTGGCAGATCATAAATGGCACATATTCTTAGCCATAAGTAAAACTTATGACTTGTTTTTTTTTCCCCTATACTTCAGTCTGTTCTCATATTTGAAATGTACTGCATATGAACTATATCAAGCCTTTTGTAAATCTTTAACATTTGTATATTTTTTTTTTGTAAATAGAGGTCATGCTTATCTAAACGTATATTTTATATACTTTAGTTATGCGTGTGGAAATCATTGGCAAAAACGATACATTTTTTCAAATGACCATCACTATTTTTATTTAATTTGTCATGAGGCTCTTGTTTGACGGTTTTGAGCGGTCAGAAGGGAAATATTGTCTTTCAAAATGATGAAATTATTAAATTACTGTGCATTACTGACTTTATTTCATTCCTGTGCTGTTTTGAAAAGAGTTAAAACGTTAGTTTCTGACATTTCAAAACTGATAAATAGTTAAAAAGCATCACTCGTCAAGCGACGATTGTATGTTGGATGAATTTCTTTGGTTAATTTGAAAGAAGACAAATGGCTGCCTGTCCGTTGACGGCGTTGTGTCGTTTATCTACATTAACAAAGTGCGTTCTTTGTCCATTCCGGTGTGTTTGTTTCGTCAGGCTCTAAAGACGCCTTACTTCAGTAACCGACCGGCCCCAACCCCCGGTCCCCAGCTCCCTCGGCCAAACGCTTTACCAGAAGCTTTGAGGGAAAAGGAAACCATCGGGCACAAGAGAAAAATAGAAGGACTGGACACGAGTAAGACAAACACACACACACACACAGGTCATGTCGTCAATATTTTAGTTGACCAAATATCCACTGAATTCCACCACCAGGGATCTGAACTCTCAGTTTAATAAGGCTGGTGGAATTGATCCCTGCGAAACGCTGCGTGTTGTATTTTTGAGTAGCAGAGTGGGAGGAGTCCAGGCAAGGAGAATTGAAAAGGTCCCACTCAGAACCTAAGTTTCCCCGACGGCAAGCCGTAAACGTGTGTGGTGGTTCTGCACGCTGGAGAATCTAAATCTGGCGCGCCGCTCGATGAGAACCTTGTAATTGGGGAGGGTGTCGGCTGCACGTTAAAGCGCCCGTTCAGACCGTAGTGAAGCGGAGCAGCGTTCAGCGGCTGCTGCGAGGATCTGTTCTACTGAGGCCGAGTGTTAGTGGGAGGTTCAAAGCTTCCCCTGCTCCTCCTGTGGTTTGGAAAATAGCTGCACTATATTACAGAGAGGCTTTCCAAGCGCTGACGGTAGATAGAAACATAATTGGCACCTGGAGGCCAGCAGAGGCTCGTTTTAGATTTATTATACTTGCACATGTGGAGTAGTGCACGGGCATGTTCTTAAGTTGTATGAATTTGAGTGTGTAAATTGTTTTTCCTTTTCATTATTTCCAGCTTTAATGAAGAAGAAGTTGATTTTCTGAATGGCCGGGGATCATGTGACGGCTCCGATCGTGGCACCGGTCAGGATCGGCCTCCCGACAGGAGGGAAAGAAAATTCATCAGCAGAGCAGGAGCTCCTCCGGTCCGTCTGCAACACGACAACTTAGAAGTTGTAGCCACCGTATGGAAACTGTGTCTAACATTAGCTTGAAATATCCCAGAATCCCTTGTGGACAAGAAATACTGTGGATGATAGTTTTGACTGTGACTCGTCATTGATTGATGCCTCCTCTCTGGAAGTTTGTTGGAATATGTCTATTTATGTCACTAGGAGTAAAAAAAAACAAAAACAAACCTGATTTATTTTATGTAAATGTTTTTTTTTTTTGTTGTTGTTTTTTTTACGTTTTGTATGAAAGACCAATAAATGGTGCTTAATGCATTCATGTGAAATTGTTCTATTCCGTGTGACTTTAAGACACTCGCGGTGTATCTGGATATGGTTAGTAGTACTGAACACAACGTCTCCTGGACAGACGTTTCCCCTCCACGTCTTTTGTCTTTGACAGTCCGGTGACATGATGAAGTCTGACACGTCACAGGGGGCTCATGTTCCTGCAGAGGCTCTCTTGCCCTTTTTTTTTTGTCAAACTGAATCACATCAGAAAGAAGATGAGTGTCGGTGGATGGAGATTCACTCCACATATTCATTCGAGATTGGTGTACTATATATTGTGTGAAGAGTGTCATCTGCTTCGGTGTTCATGAACGAATGAATGAAAGCCACAATACTGAATAGGAAAACGGTGGTTCAGATTATTGAAAGGCTGGATCAGATGATCGCCACATGACAAACGACCGTGATACAGATGAATCCCCGTCATCAAACCCCCCCGGCTGAGGAGCACAGTTGCACACATGCTGCCACTCGACTCATGACTGCAGTTTGGGGTTTTTTGGGGGGTTTTTTTTCAAATATTTTCTGGGAGAAGTTGAAACTCACTCATGTCTGAATCACCCCTGATTTGCATGTGTGGAACTCTGCAGCAGGACATCAGCGAATCACACAGTTGAGCCTCACGATGAGCAGGCTTTGATTAAAAAGATGCATTTTTTGCTGTTATTTAGTTATTTAAAGAGCACAAAGTGAATATGACTAAAATGTGTCAACAAATATTTTTTACAGGAGACCCCAGGCAGAATAGCTCCTGCAATAAGTCTGAAGCTAATGGGGGCTCTCAATAAAATGAAATGAAATGAAGTTGTTAGAATATAACATGACTTTTTCCTCTCAGCGGTACAAAATTTATTATGTAATTTCACATTTTTCCATAGGTTTTTTTCTTTTCTTGTTTCTTTCCCCTGTGAGTGAATGTCATGCTTTTTTATTTGGATAAAAGTTTAGTTCTCAGCACATTTCAGTTCAAAAAAACTAATAACTAAGTAACAGTACTCTAAAGTATTGAGTAATGGTTTAATCATATATATTGTCACCACAGTTCTCATGTTACTTCAATTTGTGGCCATATAACGCAGCAACTTCATTATACTTAACGTAACGAATTACACTGCATGGTGTAAATATATTACTTTAGTATGAGTAAGTTACACGCTGACAATCCTACACTGGTTGTACTGCAAAGTTTCCCATGTGTGGAGGTTGAAGGACATTCTGCCACATGTTTTCATTCCTCGTGGTTTCATCTCCTCCTGAGAAAAAACATTCCCCAGACTCCACTAACAACCACCCCGGTGAGGACCGCCCCTCCTTTTCCAAACCACTAATCATATTTTAGACCCCCAATAATCAAAGGGTATCAAAGTGCTTTTTAGTTCAGGGGTCACATGCAGTCTAATGTGATCCCAGCTGGCCCACACCAGTAAAATAACTTAGAAATCCCACAGACATCTTTGTTTTTTTTTTTTTGTTCTGAGTTGTAGTGTGACGTGAAATTGCTGCGTTTTCACCAGGGCCCCTGATATTAGTTTTAACGTGGAATGTGCCGTGACACCATGTGTAAAATGAGAATTGTGTTAAAGTAAGTTGCATGGAAACGTCATTTATCTGGGAGACAGGAGGAAGAGGAGGGGAGAGGGAGGGAGGAAGAGGAGGAGAGACAGTGGGAGGAGGAGTGAGAGAGAGAGGGAGGACGGAGCAGTTTGAGGAGGACAGGCGGGTTGGCTCTCCCTCGGTGTGCTGCGAGGATTTCATGTGGAGACGGAAGAAGAAGAAGGATCGGACCAAGAACGCGCTCAGCTCGTCTTTCACGCCCAGAGACGCATCTTTATTATTATTGACCGCATCGGGCCGAAAATGTGCACACCGTGTTGTATCTCGCAGGTGAGAGACGGAATCCTCTTGTTATATCGTTGTCATCGTTGTTATTGTTGTTGTTCTTATCGTTGTCGGGGCTCGTTTTGCCGGAGCCGAAGCTCATAACGCGGCGGCGACGCGCGTCCAGTTGTCTCCATCAGAGCCCCAAGCTTCAGTCGTTTCCTTTGTCTGAGATTTTCCACCGCCAGTCTCGGCAAGCAACGGGAAATAGTGTTAATTTAATATTATCGGCAATGTCGTCCGTGAAGCCGGCTGGATAAGTCCACCGGGGCCACGTTAAAGAGGACAAAGGACGGTCAGCTCACCTCCAGCTGCTCTCTGCCTCCAGCCTCCAGCCACGAAGACTCTTTTTTTTTTTTTTTTTTTTATTATTTATTATTTTTAGCCTCGCATCACTACTAATGTCTGGTTTATTCCAGGGAAACAGTGGGATTCCTCCATTCGCTTTCGTTTACGCTCAGTTGCACCTTTTTACTGAGAAGTTGGGAGCTTTTCTCCTTCACACTTCCTCCACGAGCCACGAGCTCTCTGATGTCGTGGCGCATTGTTTTGTTTTGCACTGTGTTTGCTTGTAAACTCTTTTTTTAAAATATATAAATAAACATGCGCTGGCCACACTCTTTCGATCTGAACTGAATTGTTACCTCTCGAGATGCAGTCAGCAACTGTCATTACTGTGACAACTTGTATTTCTCATTTCTCTTGATGAGTCTCGACAGGAATTTTGTTTAAAAAGAAATATGTGGCTTGATCAAACCACTTGCAGTTTTTAGCTTTTGTTATTCAAAAGGAGAAAAAATGTATCCCCCTGACCCCAGGTTTGTCCTACTGCACTCTTGTTTACAATACTTTAAAACCTTGTAAAGCCACCATAACTGTTAGGAGCCAGCTGATTACATTTGTAATGATTTTTATACATCATTTAAAAGAACCACAAACCGCCTAAAAGTCAACAAGCTCCAAATGTTTACAGCTTTTAGAACAAATTGAATTACAGATGACGTTTTGGACTATTGATTTTCTAGAGTGAGAGAAAACACAAACTCGTACATGTTATTATTTTAAGTCTACAAAGCCAATATTCATACAGTCCTGGACATTTCAAATATCCAGACATTCCCTATTTAAAAAAAAACCAAACATGTTATAGCAAAGCCCTCCAGTTTATATTCAACAGTTTCTTAAATTGATGTGCGGTGAGCTTAAATGTAGTAGTTCGCTGTCAACTTTTAAAAATAGATTTGCAATACAGAATAATTAACGGTTACAGTTCAGACTGAAGATGAGAGAAAGGGAAGATTTTTTTTGTTTCTTTCTTTTAGATCTTTCCTCTGTTTTTGTTCCTTTTTGTTGTTTTGGGTTTTTGTTTGTCAGTTTTACATATTCTAGGTTATATAATTCATAGAATAGGCATTCATTCATTCATTCATTCTATTCAAGTTGATAATCTGTTATGAACCCATTCAGTGATAATCTTAATGGTTGTTTCTGAATTGCAGCTTTAGCCCTAAAAAGTTTTTTTTTTTTAGAATAAGAAAAAAAAAAAGCCTGGTTGTTTGACCAAGTCAACATGTTATTTTGTTTTTCAAACTTGCAAATTGTTTTCCAAACAGTGAAAACTTCATTTTAAACATTACAGTAATCCAATGACAAGCCGATGCAGGTGGTCTTTCTAAAGTTAGAAAAGGTTTTTTGTGGGCTGAGTGTTTTTTTTGTTGTTTTTTTAATTTTATTTTTATCACAAACAGATTGGTTTTGACCACGGGGTCGCCACTGCTGAGCCACTCAGGGCAGCAGTGTAATTACACATGCACATCCCTCGTCTGAGAGGCGCTCGCTCCCATTTCCTGTTCTTTTCACGGACGGGGAAGCGATGGAAAGAGGCTTGGATTAAGAGAAAATGAAGGGCAAACAATGAGATCGGTTTTTTGTTTGTTGCCGGGCTGGTGGTGTGCTAATCCTTGTCACAGACGCCCCATTTATATGTATACTTGCAATTAACTTCTTCTATGGGTGCATATATGTGCCACTCTGGAGGGTTCAGAGGGGCCCGAATCGATGTGTGGTCTTTTAATTTCCTACTTGGGCTCCGAGGTGGAAGTTGGAAGAGGGCGGGCCTTGTTTGGCTTAGATTTGAGGAGAGGTGCTGGCGTGATGTGGGAGCTGCACAAATGTAATTTCTCAGTGGGATGGGGGACGTACGCCATGTTGTGATGCGGTGGAGGTTCTGGGGGGGGGGGGGGTGGGGGGGTTGAGCTCAGTGTTGAATGTCGTCCAAAGTGCTGTGAGTGTTGGCTGCGAGTGTGGGACACGACTGAAACCATGTGGGTGCCTGTAGGCAGCACAGTTATGGCACGGCCACGTTTGCCAGGCCACATTAGTCAGGATGATCCTGGAGGCTGTCGTTCTGCGGGATCCTCCATTGGAAACACTGTCAAGGGGGTTAAGATAAAGGAGTGGGATTTTTTTTGAATGTGACAAATAACTTTATACCTCAAAAATGTGACTTGTCAGGTATTTCATACTTCAAGCTGAACTATTATGAAAAAGGATTCTCGCATTTTGTATAATTTATGCCTGATAATTATTGCCTCTGGATAGAAACTGTTGTTTCCACAGGTAATTTATTCCCCCGATCATTCATCTCTCAGGATGCATAGAATAATGCGATATTACAATCTCATAAAGATCACTCGCACAGACACCTCCTGCAGGGGTTGCAGGCCGTTGTTTGGGATCTGGTGAGCGTGGAAACTATAAAATCACTCGACTTGTTAGGCTGCAATCTGATTGAGAGCTGCGACTTACTGTTTGTGACAATTCTCCTCAATGGCACATTTCAGGGGCAGTCACATGATTAGAATTACTGTCCAACTGTGTACATAAGAGACATGTCGGCTATTTCCAGTTTCCCCTCAGGAATTTCTGCTGTGGTCAGCAGCAGCAGCAGGAGTTTGTTTTCCCACAGGATATCTCTGGCAAGCTTCACTCCCTTTTGTCTCCGAACTGTCTTATAGCAGACCTGATGTCTTCCTTTAGCTCCCCTCAGCCCGATCGCTCCATGTCTTTGTAATTTACTGTTGGCGCTGTGATTGCAGGCTGATGTAACTCTGTAAAATGTCAGGTAACTCTCCGTCTAAGCCGCAGCACGCTTTGGGAAGTTCTAAAAAAAAAAAGAAGGCCCCTGGCTAAACGCGACATGTTTGATTAGGACGTACCTGTGGATCTGATACTGCTGCGTGTTTTCACAGTCTTCCTCTTCTTGTTTGGTCTGTTTCCTTTGGGTGTTTTTTGCGACAGATTCTTCAGTCTGCGAGCGATTGTTTCTGGGTTTTTTGTTTTTTTTCTTCTCTCCTCACGGCTAACCTCACTTCTTTTGTTAGCTTTTTCTTTTCTGTACTCTCGACGAGCCTGAAGTTTCTCTCTGTTGGTTGTAGCTAGGAGCTCTATTTGCCAAGAGACGAGCAAAGCCCTCCCTTTTGTGTGTACGAAACAGAGCAGTGTTACATTTTTGTTGCGTGTATACAGTTGTCTAGCTATATGGACAACAGTGGAGCTGTCCGTCACAGCGTGGGGGTAAATGGAGTCGCTGGTCCTGGTCTTTGAGTTTTGGTCAGCCTTACGCTGAGCCTTTAATTCAGTTGTTTCGAGGTTCCTTTTGTTTCCACGAGTCCGCCTTTTTCATTTTCTTTTGCTTTGAACTGGTTTCCTGTGACTGCCTCCGACACAAAGCGTTGTTGTAATTTGAGATAAGAGGGTATGTCGGCAGTTTCATCTGACATAGTCTCCTATGACATAGTGCTCAGATTTCTGCAGTGTTGTTACCATCAAGCTTCACGATAGAGTTTCTACACATTTCCGAGGAGCCACAAATCCATTTGAGGTCTCATATTGAATACAAGAGGTTCCCTGGTGGATTCTTTGTAGATCTGTTTGATGAATGAAGAGCACTGATGGTTTGAATTGACCCGAGGTTTGCTTTCCCACTCAGGCAGCCACCGGGGGCCTTATGGGCTTCAAGTTGTTTTGATTGAGCCCGTCTCACTCATGAGTCATGTCTCTCTACCCATGTTTTCCCTTTGAGAGTTAATTGCTTGCTCTTGGGTGTGTGTGTATGTGTCGGCGAGCTCATTGTTTACTGATAAACATAAAGTCGACATTATAACTCACAAGGATATTTCTCCCGAGTTTCACGTGACCACATATCAAAGATGGTAAACATCTGTTTGTTTGGGTTTTTTTTCTTTTTTCTTTAAAACATTAATTTAAGCCCAAAATGTCCTGTTGATGCCCACATCTTCTATCCTGTGCATTAACACTTTCACTCTGCTGGGCGTTTTGTTGAATCCTCTTCAGTTCCTCCTGTTATGACGCTTTTATGTTGTGCTGACCGCAATACACTGCGTGACCTATTTTCTGGCGATGGGCTTGTTTGCATTGTGTAAGCAGTTGTGCCATAGCGGCTACATGGGACTGGGTTTAACCCCATGGCTTTGATTTCGGCTCTTCTTTCTATTTCCTGTTTGTCAAACGCCCCGGTCTTTTTCCACCGCTGCTGCTCTGAGGATCAAACGCTGCTGCTTTTGAGTTTGAAGAATGGAGGAGGGGAGAAACATGGTAATCATCATCAATTCTCTGACAAACAGGTCTCTGTGTAATCAGACGTGAATTCCAGATTGATTGCGTGTACATTTATGTTGGATTTGTCAATTATATGTATGTTAAAAAAAATTTCTCATTAAAATTTTTGGGGATTCTCCACTGTTGTCTCCTCAGATGAGACTGATTCACAGGAATGTTTTGTGTTTGGTCTCTAAACCTCCTGGACATCTGAGAGTTAAACCGGCAATCGGGGCAAAGTTTAAAAGTCTGTTATGAAAAGCAGAAACAAAAAAAAGGATAATTTATTTCGTGTCAGATGAGATGAGAATTGAGCTTTTTTTAAAGTGTGAGAAAGAGACGAGTGTAATGAGAGTCCAGAAATGGGAGTTTTAGCAAGGTTTTCTCCGGGATGCTTTGTATCCTGGAGGACGAGAACCAATGTGAGGCTGCCAACTGATGTTTAAATTGGGGTCCAAACTGCAGACGCGTCAACCACCTGTCGACATGCTGCTTGGACAGCCGGGCGGTGGAGGAGGGGGCGGATGGCCTATCAAGTGGGTAGGGTCAACGCTGGTCGCCATGGTTACTCTTGTATCTGCGTGTGGTGGAATTCCACAGGACGCCTCCCCCCCTCCCTTTCTGGGCTCCCACCCTCAGCTTTGCAGCAAGCGGTTGGGCCCCCCTGACTGTGTGCAGTCTGCTGGTGAAACACCCCCTAACTAATGAAATCTAAACACCCTCACAACCTAGATTGTCCTGTTTTTCCCACTCACTTTCAGTCCGCTGTAGTTAATTAATCGCTCATTGAGAGAGACATGTGGGTGCAGCTGAGACAAAGGAAATGGTTTATCCTGTTAGGCTTATGTGGAGTCAAATGGAGACCAATAGACACGAGCAGAGATTTCAGGCTAAAAGTCTCTGTGTTAAAGCCCAGATATTTACATTTATCCTTTTCAAGTAGAAGCTTTTCACCTTTTTCTTTTTGGTTCTTCTTTGTTGTTATTTGGATTAAATATTGCAACCGTTTGTTTCACTTGCTGAAACAAGTTACATTTGGTCAAATGTATGTTGTGGGTAATTAATTTACCTGTGAATATTGTATATTGATTTTGATCTATTTTTCCCGTGGTTCAATAAATTAATGAGACTACCACTGAGCAGGACTGTGCCAACCAAGATTTTCACTTGAAAATTTACTGACTCACTATTCATATTACCCCCAAGTCATCAAAATGTATCTTTTAAAAGAAAAAAAAAAAGTATTTTCTATACCTTGAGCTGGAGACTCATGTCAATGTGGTGGAGGTTATCAGATGGCATTCGACGCAAGTCGGGCTGCACCTGTTTCCGATCATCAGTCTGTTTCACAGCAAGAGACACAATTTTGAGTATGGTCATGCGTGTCTTTGAATTTTTTAATGATAGAAACTATTAAAAAAAAAAAAGACCTGCTCGAACAGAAAAGCATGTACACTCTATATAATACAAACCTATGAAATAAGAACTCTCTATCCATCCATTACAATTGTATCCTTATCGTAATATCAACATGCTCAACGCATGAAAGACTGTATACAGGATGTATCGACACATGAAGTCAACACTGCTGCAATACAGTTTATTTAGTTGACACAAACTCATGGATTAACTGTTTGTGCCATGTATGATTTAAGGTGACGCCCAATGCCATGGTCTTTTGTCGGAATGCTGTCCCGGGTCAGGTGCGACGTCAGAAGACGCCACGAGCATATATTATCAATATTCTAACTATACTGGTACTTGGCTAGCCCTCTAATGCAGAAATAGGCTGGGAGACGGAATCAGGATGCAAAGTAGAGTTTTATTGCTAAAACCCGGAGCCCAGATCGATCAGTGGACACAAAATGTTTAGCTCTTGAATACAGTCCTGGGGATCCTCCCTCGACCTCCAGGTGCATCCCATTTTTCTTTTGACCACTCAACAGTTGTCTGGAAAATAACCGGGTTTTTCCATAGTGTCTTTGAGAGGCCCCTCCTATCATAATTTCACTAACTAAGCTGTTTTAATGGTATACCTCCTTTGCTCTATTCTGGGCCTCCCCAAGCTCTTACAGCGGACACAGTTGTAATCGCTTGAGGCTGCTTCCTGATTTTTAAAAAACATTTATGAGTCTAATACATTGTTTTGATCTAACCAGCATGCATAGCCTGTTCGTTTACACAGACATTCTCAATACAGTGTGACAGAGAATAAAAGGTAATTGGTCAACACCAACCAGTGCAAGTAACTATAAAACATATTCCCCATGCGTCATATTAAGGCTCATTTGTTGCAAATACCACAGTAGATTGTGGTGGAATCTATCCTTTGTGCCTGAAGTGGTGAAACCTGTCGAATTGCTTCAGTTTGACAGTTTTCAAAAGCCGCTTATTTTACATAAATGACATCTAAAGTTGTTAATTGAGACCTTGAATGCAAATTAGACTTTAAATATGTTTTAGTCAATGAACAACTTAAATGGAAAGTGTCTGTCCTCTGCCTTACCTCCTTCCACTTCACATCTAAGCAGCTGTTGGCAAGCCGCTGTTCATTTGTCCATATTTTTTTTCTGACTCTCGTTTACTTCAGTGTAGCTGCATTCCGAGACCAGACTTTTTTTTTTTTTTTGTAGCTCAGGCTCACCAGCCTTGCCTTGACATGTAATCCTTCACTAGTGCTTTTCCCTTCTTGCTCCGCCTCCTGTGTGTCAGGAGAGGCAGTAGGCTAACATACCACTGAGAGTCATGCGTGCAGGACTTCCAGTGAAGCTACCGCACCTCAACTTTTGCCCACCTGGCAGTTTTCTTTTACCTCTCACCACATCAGTGTGTGTTTTACACCGTAGCGCATACAGGATGAGGGGTAGGAGGCTAAAACAAGCAGGGTGGGTCGGCTACAGTAAGACCTTGTGCCGTGTAATTATAGAGCTGTCTTTTATACAGCGATCCTCCTCCTATATGACGGCCTGTCAGGAGAAACAGAGTAGTCCTCTGTGTTCCGAGTGTGTTTGTGTGATGGGGACAAAAGACCGGACTGTCTGTGTTGAGGAAAAGTTGCTCCTGTGAAGCAGAGGGAGGGATTTCTCCCTCGTGATGGAAACCATGAATGAGCAATGTCAAACCCGGTCGGGTGTTTTCTGTTTCCCACAGTTCAGTAAAGTGCTCGGATTTCGCCATCTGGCAAAGTTGTGGTTATTATCAGTGGGTTGTGAAAGCTAATTCTTTGTAAATGATTAGAAAGTACCAGAAGGTACCAGTCGGTGTCATGTATGACATATTTTGCCCTACTTCCTCGAACATTTACGGAACAATGTCTATTTCTTTTGTTTTGATTATGAGCTAATACATGGTGTGGCTTTTTTTGAGGGGGGGAAGTACAACAGAAACAAACAAACTGCCCCCCCCCCCACCTCTACAGCAACTTAAACAGAACTTTTTGTCCTGAGGTAATAAAAGGCATACAGTAAGTTTCATGAAACTGCCTCATTACTTAAAGTTATTGAGTTTGGAGCTTGAAGCAGTAATTTGGAGAACTGATGTAAATCTGTCAGTTCTGGAACAAGAACCTGTTCAGTTACGAAGGCACTTCTATTTTTGTTTGTTTTTCGAGAGTTTGCCTCGCGCGAATAAATACTGCTGTGCTGATGAGGCTGAGAATCTGGGTGATGTCATTAAAACTCACCAGATTTTACAGATCTAATAAATCTTTTGTATAACCGTCCATCTGCAAGTATTTTGGCTCTGAGGTGGAGTTAAATAAAAACAACAACAGTTGAGTTGCTTGCATATTGTTTTAATTTATTAAAATACCATGCATTTTTTGTGTTGTTCCTCTTTTAGCATTTACAATTGTAATATATTTGTGTTTCTTCTATGAAATTGGTCTGCGTCGTGATTAGGACTGCAGATACACCATTTTTTACTTAGTAGATTAATCAAGAAGAATATGTCAGAAGTCAGGTTATTATTGGCTAATGAGTGAGAATGATGAGAACGAGATCTTTCGTTCAAAAATATATATACAAGAAACCATTTCTTAATGTTAGACTGGTAATTATGAAATTTTTTTTTGATAAATGTTAATAGGACATATACATTTAATTTTTAGATTATAAATCGATACATTCTCAGAATACACACCCAACAAGTGGTCCTTCTCTACAGTTTTGCTGAAATGGTTTGAGACTTTATAAGTTAAAACACAAATTTGGATTTTATTTCAAACTCTGTTTCGTCATGTTGTCACGTGACCTCTCTGAGGTATTTTCCACCTTATTTCCCGCTTCTCAGGGGACAAAATGAACACGAGGCTTTGAAATCATGATGCTTGTATTAGATATTTTGGAAGAACTGTGAAACCCTAATGGTTATTTTCCCCTCTCTTTTCTCCAATGTTCCCCGCATGCAGCTGGCCTGCTGCTGCGGCTCGGCGGCCTGCTCCTGCTGCTGTAACTGCTGCCCCAAGATCAAACAGTCCACGGGGACCCGGATTATGTACGCCATCTACTTCCTTTTGGTCACTGTTATCTGTGTCATCATGATGTCCCCCACGGTGGAGCAGCAGATGAAAGACCACGTGAGTACATACATCACACACTAATGTGGAACTCCTTCAGGACACACACAACAAAATTCAATGCTAAAAGCTGTACGCCAACTAGATGTGGGTAACTTTTCTTTTTTTTATATTTATGGGAAACATATAATATACTGGTATATTTGCATATGGCTAAATACTAAATGGTTGAAAATGTAAATAGTAATGTGCAAGGTAATCATGCTTGCATACAAATCTGTAACTCTCTCTTGAGCCCTGCAACCGCCTAATTTTAAATGCATCATGAGTGGAGTGGTTTAGAAGCACTCGGCTCTAAAAGCCCCGCAGTAAATGAATGTCTCCACAGTACAGTGATTAGATAATACTTTATGATAAGATCTACTGAAGCAACCGAGACTTGAGGTCATGATTGTGTAAGTGTGGTAGTTGACTTATTAGGGTTTTAAGGAGAGACAGTCGAGTTTGGCTGTTTTGTTGTATGGCGTTTTTTTGTTTGTTTGTTTTGTTTTGTTTTGTTTTGCAGGATCAGGTAACATTAGTTCCTCATTGATGCTTAGATTTTCACATACAGCTTAATCATCTGATTGAAACAATTATGACCTGGAAGCCCACCGTCCATATTCTGTGTGGCCAATAGACATTTAAAAAGTAAAGTTATTGGGGTTTACAGGTAATGTGAGAAAGAAGCAAAATGAACAGATCTTCCAATTGATGAGATGAAAATGACCAAAGAAACAACTCCTTACTATTTGTGGGTAGTTTATTTAATTCACACATTATATAATTCTTTCATTATTTTTGAATTAATTAGTTTGCTGAAGAGGGGGAAAAAAGGAAGACCGGCTCAAGCTGAAAGTCTGTGACCTTTCACAGTGTTTGTCCAGCTGTGAGTCAGTTTGTTATTGACGCAAAGGCAGAACTGAAATAAAAATGGTTTAAAATAGGTCAAATCAGAGGGTACATCTGTCAGTGTACAGACGGTGACAAGGTCTCAAAACGAATCATACCAATGATACAAAACATAGCTTATTGTCCACACTTTAGTGATAACTGGATGTTTCAACCACCTTAGGCCCACATGTGTAAAGTGAATCTCAGTGTTAACAGGTAATAATGTTTTTGTCATCTGGGACGAAATCTTCAGTTGAATCTGTTACCATGGCAATGACCAAGCCTCCCTAGCCAGCAGTGCTATTTGAAGATGACATATTTCCACCCTTCATGTCCTGTTTTCTCCGCGCACTCTGCCCAGAGTATACAGTACAGTATTAAAATCATCCCCTGCTGTGCACCTCCTTTGAGAGATACAGAGGCACAAAATGGCCTCTGATAGCGTCGTACAGAGCCCGCTGAGTTGGGAACGCACGCACGCACGCACGCAGGCACACAGTGATCGCAGTGGGAAGTCCCGGCTAAGAGAGCAGCCATTGTGTGTATGAGAGCGCTGGTCTTTTTCTCAAGAGATTTACAGCAGTCTGAAACAGCCGGCCCCCCTTTCCCTCTTAATCACAACACCATGGACATGCTAATATGGCCCTCAACATGAGACAAAAGCTCCAGAAATGGGCTTTTTGCCTTACGTTGTGATCTGGCTCCGGACTGCGCTTCACACTAAGGTGATGACAACTCAATCCACTGGCGTCTCACCCTCTTGTGTAACTTTGAGGACCAGTAATTAGTAAAGCCACCCTGACCAGATTGTAAACTCAAAGGAAAGACTGGTAGATCTCTGAGAAAGTTTTTCTTCATTCTCATTAGTAAAGGGGACACATATTTGAGTTTCCTTGCTGTGGTTTTGATATTCATAAGCTCTCCCTTCTGTTGGCACATCGCCACCAAAGAAACAATTTTCTGTTGAAGGAGATACTGAGGTCCTTATCTACATTACTGAGGCAGGTTTTTTTTTTTCCTTCTTGGTCGTTCAGAATCATGTTTTGGATTTCAGGTCAAGAGGGATCTTCCCGTCTCTTTTTCCTCCCTTCCCGCTGCCTCTGCCTTCCCCTCTTGCCGTTGCCTCTGACTTGCTGACAAAAGGCGTTTAATTTATTCATCTGTGTCTTTTGTTTGTGGACACTGACAGTTAGTTGTAAGGCCCCTCTAACAGGCTGTAGAGAAGGGGAGATGAAAGAGGGCTCCACGGAGAGAAAGAGGGGTTGTTGTTGCTGCCTGTTCTCTTTTTCTGCTCCTTGAGAGGCGTGACGTTCAGAATAGACACTATTGGGCCTTTTCACCGAGGCCTCATACTAGACAAACATGAGCAGAGGTGGGTTGTTTTTTGTTTTGTTTTGTTTTTTTCAATAGCACAATGATCTAATTTAGGTATTTTGGGGGGGGTTATTATTTTTCCATTCAGATCCCTTTCTACAGCGAATTGTGTGAAAGAATGAATGCAGGCGAGAACTGCAAAACCCTGGTGGGCTACTCGGCTGTCTACAAGGTGTGCTTTGGAATGGCCTGCTTCTTTTTTTTTTTCTTCATCTTCACCATACGAGTGAACAACAGCACCGGCTGCAGGGCGGCCATTCATAACGGGTGAGCAGAAATTCTTGGTTGTTATGATTTTGCCCTCAACTAACATTTTTTTGCATTTATAAAGCACCGTCAAGCAAGTGTTGTGCATGTATGGTTTAAAAAAACAACAACAACAAAAAACTGTTAAAATCATCAAATATAATGAAAGAAAGTGAGACAAGAAGCTTGACTTATACAGTAAATGAAATTATCAATAAGTGAGTCTTTCGATGAGCTATAGAATCATACACAAACACGACGATCTGGTATCTGTAAGTAGATTTAACAATGATGTGACTCACTGTCTTATAACCTTTTGAAATGTGCCTTTTTTTCTGAACAAATAACCGACAGAAGAAAACTTGGATTGATAATTTAGAGTCATTAGTTACTTGTTAGAGTCACATTCTGTATTTAGATGAAGGTTTTTAACATTTACTTTCTGACTAACTTGCATTTGGTGTGGTATCGAATTTGTCATTGTTGCTTGTTGTTAACATGGTCACCACTTTGAACGCCAGATTCTGGTTGCTGAAGTTTGTTTTGCTGGCGGCATGCTGTGCTGGAGGCTTCTTTCTCCCAGGGGAGGAAATCTTTCTGGAAGGTAAAGAGAACTAACAAAAAAACAATCAAAGCTTGATTTTGTTATTTGATTTATGAGATGTGACTTGCATGTAACTTGCATGTCCATTTCAAAAGTCTTCAAATTACAATAGGAGATGTAGGAAGGGCTAAAAATGCAAGTTGAAGCAACAGAGTTAGCAGCTTTAAAGTGTGTGCCTGATTTCCCCATTGGTGACTCTAAAGTGCTGAGTGCATACTTCTTCCTTCCAAGAGAATTTTGCTGTGAGCATATTTTACGTGACGCCATCGGTTTAAAGGTGGCTGTTGAAATTCAGAGTGATTTGTTGAATTATGTAAGGGAAACGTTGAAATCAAACAGCATATATCTCTGTACAGATAGTCTTGGGTTTTCAATGGTACTTGCTGCAGTTTTAACTTGCCATGCAGGTTTGCCATCAGTCAAACTCAGTTTTCTGTCTCCCCCTGTGTTTGATATCGCAGTCTGGCGCTACATCGGAGCCATTGGGGGTTTCATTTTCCTCCTGATCCAACTCATGATGTTGGTGGAGTTTGCACACAGATGGAACACAAACTGGTGAGAGCAACACGTCTCCTCTCTGCTTCTGTCTCTTTTCACCCAGGAACTTACGGGCCGGCCATGTGGACGGTCCTTGAATGAGATCATTGCGCTGCTTTTCATTTGTTCTTGGATCCTATTACTGTCAAAGAAGTTGGAATGAGGGAGTCACGTGGCTTTGTGTTTCTGTGGGTGGAGGGCAGGCCAGTGCTGTGCAGATTCACAGGATGCATATGGTTTCTTCCCCGTTGACACACGCACACGCACACGCACACGCACACGCACACGCACACACACACACACACACACACACACACACACACACACACACACACACACACACACACACACACACAGACACAGACACAGACACAGACACAGACACAGACACAGACACAGACACAGACACTCACACTCACACTCAGCAGATTTCTCTGCCATTAAGTTGAACTTCTCAGGACATGTTGATGTTTGTTTTAAAACCCACTTTTTATTGTGTGTGAAAGAAACTACTTTTCTTCTATTCAGGGTCACAAGTAAACCACCAAAGATGACTCTTTCTTTCTCTCTTTTAACTTTTTCTTTAGGACAATTTTACCTGGGTCAATCCTTCTTTCTTCCCCACCCACTTATCTTTTGTACCTTTTAATTTACCTTTCTTGAGTTCACGTTGTTTTTTTCCCTTTCTTCTACCTGTTTTTTCTCTCCCTCTCCTCCTCTCTCGTTCCGTCTGCAGGAATTCAGGAGTGACGTACAACCGCCTGTGGTATGCGGCTCTGGCCTTAGTGACTCTGCTGCTGTTCACAGTGGCTGTGGGCGCTGTAGTCTTCATGGGTTTGTTTTACACTCACCCTGAGGCCTGTTTATATAACAAGATTTTCCTGGGCATCAATGGCAGCCTCTGCCTCATTGTTTCCCTGCTGGCCATCTCCCCCTGCATACAGAAACGTAAGGAACTATACTCGCAACACGCCGCATCTAATTTGACTAGAAGCTAGGAGCATTTGCATTTTCGGAAAGTAGTGTGACATTTTGAAATCAATACAGGGCAGCGCATTCGAGACCAAACTCACCTGAGTGTTGTGTGAAAATTCAGAGAAACTCAATTCAATGTGTGTATCTTTGTTTGTGCAGTGCAACCCACATCCGGGCTCCTGCAGCCAGGCGTCATCAGTGTGTACGTGATGTATCTCACTTTCTCGGCCTTCTCCAGCAAACCAAAAGAAAGTGAGTATGAGACGATTCACTTCATCTCCGTCCCATCATAGAAGTTGTTGAAGAACTCTTGGAAGAGCTATATATATATATATATATATATATATATATATATATATATATATATATATATATATATATATATATATAATTTTATTTAAAAAAAATTTTTTAATGATGATTTATAGATTAGGCTCAATGATGCCACATTTCATCAGTTGGTTTTGCTTTGTCCTGCTCAACACATTGCAATATATCTTTAAAGTACAACCCTGGTCGCACGCCTGCCTCGTGATGGCACCGTGACTCTACAAAGTGTACTCCGGTCACTCCGAGTTCTGCTGGATGCCTTGAAAGAATTTCTTAAAATCTGATTTACATTTTCACAACCATTGACAGAAGAACATCGGCGGCTCCTGACATCTTCCTCTTAATTCTAATCTTTGAATATGAGATGTTTTAGCCTTAAGGTCAAAGTCACAATAACATCAAGGTTTTCATCGCCATTTTAATGGTGCTTTGTGAGTTAAAGCTATGTACGGCCTTGATGAGGCTGTTGAGGAATTTTGTTGGACGGAGACAAAGATTGAGGAGAGTTTTGACGCTGCACGACAGGTTTTATTTAGGATGGCAAAGGATTCAAACAAAGGTTAAGGTTAACTTCAAAATATCTCTGCCATTGCTTCAGTCAACCTCGTTTTTATCGACAATAGCCTCCAGGATAATATCTGTTGTTATTCATGTCACAGTTTATTACTCCTCTCAACCTCATTCAGTGTCAGAGCAGCGTGACCTACTCAGTGTCTCGGGGTGATACGATATCGAAGTCAAAATAGATGGAAGTCAAAATATTGAATATCAAACACTGTGAATAATGGTTTCCATCTGAAATGTTAATTTAAATTTGTTTAAAGCTAGGAACATGAATATATAAATGACGGCTTACTCTTCTCAATGACATCTGATGTCAATAAGAAAGGCAAAGACGTGTATCTCAAAAACTTAACGTTTAATTGGGATCATTTAGAGACAACGTTTCTTAAAACGACTGAAACTAATGAGAGCCCTGTATTCACCCCTGTCTCCTTTGTTCTAATCAAGGTTAGATACATTTTTTCTACGTGTTAGACACATAATATCAATGTAGAAATTTGATTTCAGGATATAGCAATTACATCTTATAATCCTAAATGGTGTTTGTACAGGCTGCTGCCTCTCGTTGTTTATCTCCTTTCACTGCTCGTGCCAAAACACACACGCTCACCGCATCTTTTGTAAGCGCCATTCTTCTTGTCATACTTGCTCTTGTTTGTTTTTCATCCCATCCATCTGTGTTTTCCTTCTGTCCAGTGGTGGAGATCGACGGTGTGAACAAAACCGTCTGTGTGTTCCCCTTCAACTCCGGGACGGAGAGCGACAAGAAGATTGTCACTGCTCTGGGGACCGTCATCCTGTTTGGCTGCGTCCTTTACTCTTGGTGAGACATGTCAACAATTATGCAAACCTGCGACGACGTCAACCGTGGAGCTTTCAAAGAATCGTGTGAGCCTTGACGGCTTTCTGGGAGCAAGAGGAGCAAGCTCTCCCACAACGTTCTCACACAACCGATGTTTGTCTTTTTTTCCCCCCCTCACTGAATATGCAAACTGTGCTGCCCGGCACTCGTTTTCAGTTCGTTACGTGGAGAGAAGCAAAGGCGACAATCTAAAGCCACTAAGGACTGCTTCATAATGGCAAATGTGCAATCAAAAAAATAGTTGATGGCAGTCTGTTGCTACACGGACGAGCTGGTTTGGATTGGCTGTGACTCTGAGGAGGCGGTGTTTGATTGGCTGTAGCGGAGCCAAGGCTCAGAGACACAAGAACTGCAGCTTTTTTTTTGCTTTTGTTCACATGTGTTTCCCATCATGTGGAGGCATCCTGTCTCTCGTGGCCGCTCCCTGAAGAGGAGGAAATCGGGTTCTGCTCCATTCTGAAACTGCAAATTATTGAGAAGCAAATATAACTGAAGAAATTACAACCTTTCTCCTTTGTCTGTCGACTGTTTGTTTTCTCCACCCCCCCCCCCCCCCAGCCTGACGTCCACCACCAGGAGAAGCTCGGCAGCCCTCAGAGTGTGTAGGAATAATGAACCAAAGTCTGAGGTAAATGCACAAATATTCAGACCTCTCTGGGTGTGCTGACTAAATAAATATGCAGACCGAGGGTTTATAACCACACAGACCAGGCAGAAGGAAAATGATCTATTTCACATTGAATTTCAACTTGATGGTAAATTATTTCCACACTTTGCAGAGAGCTCGCTGCTGCTTCTGTTTTGGAGATGACACAGGTAAGAAAAATCAATTAATGACCCTTTTTTCCCTCGGCACTCATAACACCCCCCCCCCCCCCCCCCATGGCCTTTTCCATTCAGTCAGTTTGTGCGCTCATGTCCTCTGTTGAGGTGTTTGCACACAGAGGAGATATCCTCATTATTATTCCTGAGACACATCAAGGATGGTGAGAAAGCATTGGTCAGCAAACAAAGATGATGTCACTGTTACTAGGAGGTTAGTATGACACAGTAAAGTGATCGGGAGAAGTGGGATTGTGGGTAGGCACACACTGCCACCTGCTGGAAACAAAACAAGTGCAAAACATTAGATTCTGAAAAAAAGATCCCCATTTGTTTGTAAATGCCATTGTCACCAATGTCATCTGTGCCAAAGACTTAATTACCCCTGATATATAGTTTTCACTGTGTTCTGACTCGATTGTGGGATTTTTTTTTTTCAGAGGACTTTGACGAGGAGACGACTGGTTCGGGCCAGAACGTCGTGTACGACGAGAGAGAAGGAACCATCTACAGCTACTGCTACTTTCACTTTGTCTTCTTCCTGGGATCCCTTTATGTCATGATGACGGTCACCAACTGGTTTCAGTAAGTGAAGCTTTGAGGACACACAACAGAGCAGAAGCAGTAGTGTTGTATCTGGCGGGTGTTACGACCTGGCTCAGCGACGAGGAAGCTGTACATAGAGGAAGTAACAATAACCAGGTACAATAATCAAACAGAACCCAGAATACACAATATTACAACAAAAGGAGGGCCACATGGGTAATGCCAATTAACTCAACAATGTTTGATCTAATATAACCCAAAAAAAAGGCAGCTTCTTCACGAGAAGGCCTTTAACTAAAGTTCAACTATCACAAATTCAATAAACAAAAGAGCAGCACTTGCACACAGATAACGAAAAGCGAGAGTGGAGCAGAGTTCAAACAATCACACAGCAATCCAAAACACACACCAAGGTTCTCGGGGCAGACTGACAGTTGCACCTATAACATACAGGTGCAACCGTTTGTGGTGTTATCAACACTTGTATCTGCTCGTTTACTAAATATACCCCTGTGGTATATTCTGTTGGACCTCTGTGACCCACCTGGGTAAATATATTGTATTTCCAGACAGCTCATCTGTTTGCTTGTTGAAAATGAGCATATGAGCTCAAAATGCCACCATGGAGTGAATAATCCACTGAGTGTTTTACAAGTAGGTTTAAGTGAGCCTTGATTTCATTGTTTAATGTTATTGCACTACCTCCAGAACTTAAATCCAAATGGCTTTGGGCATTTTTTGTGTGTTTTTGGCGCAATTAAAGTGAAGCATGACTCCTCTCGTGTGACTCTGCTCACGGTCTGCTCTCTTCTTTTCACAGTTTTGACGACCATAAAATTGAGAAGCTGCTGGAAGGAAGCTGGTCTGTGTTTTGGATTAAGATGGTCTCCTGCTGGGTCTGTCTCATCCTCTACATGTGGACCCTCTTCGCCCCCATGGTCTGCCCGAAGCGGTTTGAGGCTTAGGGGTTCAACATGCTCATGTGTCGGGCGACTCTGATTCTTGGGATGTGGCCAGGATGAAGTTCCCACAGTGGGCTAAAGTGGACCACCACACACCCCTGTCAGCTTGAAACACAACCCGACTCTACCCTCAGCGCGTGAAATGGAGGATTATCTGTTGCCTTTTGTTTTTATATGTCAGTGTTTACTTTGTTTTACAATGTTGAACAGTTAATACCTTGACGGTAAGCTTTTACTACCACTGACTCTCCTGAGTTTTTGTATTACGTATATACAGATTTTGAAAGTGGATAGCGGCGTTACTTTCAGAAACATCCCGTTTTCACAGATTTAGACACCGAAAATAATTTCAAGCTTGAAAAGTGGATTTTGTAAGTATTTTCTCTATGTGTTCAGATTATGTCAGAGTTGTGCTTTTCCCCTCAGCCGGCCATTTCAGTTTTGTACAGCGAGGACATAAAGTTGTAGCAAAGTTCTGGGACAAATTTATTTCAAGGGAGAAATGTTACAGACAAATTTGTATTTATTTAAGTGTGCCTAAATGATTTAAAGAAGAAATGGGTGAACTGAATTAGATTTGTCCCCGACTCTGTTCGGGGGTGGGGGGGATAAACCTCATCTCTCAGGCTCACGTTGAAGCTGTAAATACGTCAATGCTTTGTTATATTGTCTCTTTTTGTAGAAGTTTTCTATGCAACAAGAAGAGCTCTTTTCAATATTAGAGATCCCAGTGTTGTCATGTTTCCACGTAGATCACGAGTACCGTTTTGGGTTCTATTGATGTCAGCGCTCCCTTTGAGCCAAGCCGTTTCCTAAGAAAATCCACATTATATACATATACAATTCCAGTTGCTGTGGTATAGTGGTCGTGTAGGGCAGTGATCCTCAAATCAACCTGCCCTAAAGAGGAATGACTTTCAGAAAACCACAGTGACACAGATAAGTAACATTTACCAAAGGTAGATGTCAGATCAGGAAACCACACAGGATTGTTACATGCTGTGGTTTTCAAAGTGTGGGGTCCGGCCTCTTCTGGGGGAAACTGAAGAGTTTTTTTTTTTTCTTTTCTTTTCTTTTAGATGTTTTTTCATACATTAAAAAAAATGTAAAACAAAGAACTGGAGGTTAAAATTATTTTATTGAAACACATCTTTAAAATTGAATTACTTATAAGTGGAAAAGAGAGGATTTAAATAGTAAAATAGGCTTAAGTGCACACAGTTGTAGAATATATGTTAAAAAAAAATTTTTCTAGATATTTAAAATGACAACATCTGAGGAGCAGGAGAGGAGTTTTGCTTTATATCGGCTGTGGATCCCAACAGCATTCTCTCTTTCAATGGGGAACCCGGAAGTCTCATTGAACCAAAAATTACTACATGGCGAGAGACAAAGCATGACGTGAGACTGGAGGGGGGGGGTAAAATGTGGAAAAAGCTCTATGAAAGGGGAGTTAATCCTCCCACACTTTGAAAACCTTTGCTTTAATGTGTTACAGTGAAAGATATAACAGAAACATGATGGATTTGCATGCACGGTCACACACTTTGTCAGTTGTGTACAGTTACAGGAGTTCGTGTCTTTGTTACATCAATCAGGACATTGTGATCAGATAGTAGCAGGACTCACTTAATCAGTGAGTTATTCAACACTGGATGTTGACTTTACTGCTGGATTAGAATGAACGTCTTTTCACACCAACTGTCATGTTATTTGTGTAACTTTTTGTTCTGTATACACTGAGACCTTTACTGTACAAGTCAGTTTTTTTCATTGTTTCTCATTCCTTCAGTTCTAGTTTTTTTTTTTTTTTGTCTGAGTATTTTCCTAACACATTGTTATTACAGCTCTGTGATCTGTGGAAGTTTTAGTTCGGGTTTTGCTTTACATACCTGCAAATAAAATCTCGTGACTTTTTGTTTTGGGTTTTTTTCAAAAACATTTTTGTGTTTTAATAAATAGTAAGAATGTAGACATGTAATGGTGCTCACCGGCTTCGATAAATACAAAAAAAGAAAATCAGATAGCAGGACCTACTGTGAAGCCTGTTTACTACTATAACCGACAAAGATTTTCAACCAAACTATGTTTGAGGTTATGTAGGTGTCATGCAGCTCACTTTGCTCACTCATTCAATAAAGAATTCATTGAATGCAGCATGTTGTCTTTATTTTTAGGTTTAGTTTTCCTTTCTGGACATACATACTTTGAAATGATTTGAGATTAAATGAGACTGAACATTCTTCTACCTTTCCTGATTATTGCACTCAATATATAAACAATGTTACAAAACACTAGTTAATAACTAATCATAATGTGTGGAAAAAAGGTTAGAGATACTGCAGAGATATACAGAAAGTGTTGAGAAGTAACATAATTTTTTTTACTTTGATCACACAGACTAATGTATTTAATGCCCAAAGATGATTTTTCTTGTGACGTCTGACTCCTGACCTGTACCTCTTTGCCCTCAGCAGTGCAATTCTGCCTCTTTATCTACATTTTCAACTCGTCTCTTTGGTGGATCACTCCCTTTCTCCAGCTTCTCTATATGATCTGGATAGATCCTCGTAGTCAGCAGGAATGGTGTCTGTGTGCAAGCGAGAGAGAGAGAGAGAGAGAGAGAGAAACATGAGTTCATGTGCATTTTTTTTCACAGCTCAGAAGTGTGTCTGAATTGTCAACTCACAAACACTCACCATTGCAGCGGTACTTCAGGTTGGACCAGATGATATTTTCCTGGGAGAAGCAGAACACGCCCAGTCGTCCACCTCTCATACTGGTGTCGATTATCACCTTTGTGTCCGCCACCAGCTTGGGACCCTCATAAAAGCGAGCCCTGGTTCAAACGTGAGGTGAGACGAGTTAGTGGGTTCATGACCAGCAACCAGCTGCTGGGTCTGGCTTCAAATAGAAATGGAATAGCTTGAAAACTGACCACCAGACCAGAGGAATGGATGAGTCCAGAACAAAGAAACACATCAGCAGCAGGGAGTGAACATTAACTAAAATGACTGAATAAAAAAAAACAAAAACAAGACAGTGATATTTTTAAAAACAATCAGAATAGTCTGCAGGTTTTATAAATAAAAAAGTTGGTCTTCATGTGGAGGTACAACTGAATGAAGGAGATCAGGTGGCTGCTTGTCATTCAGTCACTCTCCTGCATAACAAAATACATATATGAAAACATCAAGCAGGAAATGGTTGCTGCTGGTTACCAACAAACTACTAACTACTAAATTGTACATTAAATACTACCTCTGTTTCTCTGTGGACTGACGCTTGGGAAGTAGAACAATCCCACTTCTCAGTGAGAAACAAGATGTGAAAGTTGTCAGACTCTAAGTTTGGGATGTTGTAAAGCTGATCGCAGAGAAATGTGACAGATCAAGTTTCACAGTTTTTCACGTCGATAATGACTTAATAAGTGTAATATAATTTAGTGCTTTGCTTTGTAAGGGCGATGACAAAGTTGTTTGCCATTTTACTTCTTGGCTCTTTCTTATCTATCTTACAAATGCTCCCAGCCTGGGGTATGGGAAGTTGCTCAGTTGATAACTTTCTGAGTTACCAATCTTGTGAGCAAAAGGTTTTTATTGCACAAACTATCGCCCAACTGTAGAAGTAACTGCAAGATGATGCCAGTATCTGTGGATATATAGTGATGTGACTTTAGTGGAATAGCAAACTTGTCCATTAAAAGGTTTCTGCTGGAACATAGAACCAGCATCTGGCTGACGGCTGAGGTGGTGTGTGACTGTTTGTACCTGATGTATCCAACCTGCGGCCTGTGCTGGAGGAACCAGCGGTAGGAAACTTTGTCTTTCCAGCCCACGTTTCTGGGGTCTTTCCACAGCAGGCGCACCTGGTCAGTGGTGTTCCCCGTATGCCAGAGGGAGTTCCTCATAAACTCACCAGGACCTGTGCTGGATTTCACCACCTGGTGATGAGAAGCCACATGTGGTCTGCAAGGGAGGAAGTAAAACCGTAACAAGGGACGACAACAACAACACTCACGCCTCCGCCACCGCACCTTGAGCTGTATTCCCGGCTCAGCGACGGCTCTGAAGGGCGCAGCCTGCCAGTACGTTTGTTCTGTCTGTTTCCACATCACCACGTAGAAGGAGGAGGAGTCCTGGTATCCAAAAATGAAGCCCACGTAGTCGTCGTCTGTCACCGTGTTCACGTGGAACGTCCCCTCGAAGTCGACGCCACTGAACGCTTTGTAGCCTGCAAACGGTAAGCACCGATTAAACAAGGACACAGATCAAAATGGGGGTAAAATAAACACATCAATACACTTTTAGCTTCAGTTTACTAGCTGTATGTACACTGTATACTTGACTTTATGCTTTTAATAATTCTTTTTAGGACAGGGGTTGCTGGCAGGGTCCTCTCACCATGGAGTCTGTGGTGGTCAGTGCTTTTCTGCTGTTGTGTAAAGAGACAGCAGACTGAGAGGTGCAGGTGCAAACAGACTCAACAAGCAGATCAGAAAGGCCAGTGGTGTTGTTGGGTGTGGAGCTTGGGGGTCTCTGACAGCAGTTTTAGACAGGAGGATGGTTCGTGGGCTGCATACTTTAATCGAGGACAACCGACAACCTCCCGATGTGTTCTCATTAGGCACAAGAGCACCTCAAGTCACAGACTCATCTCTAACAGATGGAACATAAAGCCCCACAGGAAGTCATTCCTGCTTTAATCTGACTGTCACACATTCAATTTAGGCTGTCAATTGTACATAGGAAACAATATTTAAATTTTTTATTTATTGTTTTAATTAATTGTCCCCCCCCCCCGATCATTCATTTATTGTGATTCTGATAGTGAAAAGCTGCCAAAAAAATGTAACTAATCTGTATCCTGTTTTAAGTGTGTCCTAAAAAAGATGCACTCTATGAAATCAGCTGTTTTCTGTCTATGTTGTACTCTTTTATTACGTATTCACTGAACGTATTTTATACTTACCCACCGCCAGGCCAGGGTCAGAGTTCATGGTCTGGACAATCTCCATACCCTATCAGGGGCACATGCAAGTTGTTATTTACTAAGTGTATACATTCTCTTCTTTTTTTAAATTGTTTGTCCAATCACATTTGTAGTTTGTTTTGATTTCATCAACAGTCTGTGTGATTTTACATCTTCCTGCTGGTCTCTGGAGCTGAAAGTTCAAAATTTTCAGTTTTGGTCGCAGTCATTTGTACAGTTTGGTGTTTTTTTGTGCTCTTCTTTCTCTCACATAATCAAACCCAAGCTGGTTTAGACACAGTCAAAAATCTGGAAATGTATGTGGGACGGTGGGGACGTCCATATCTGTTGTGTCTTAAGTGTTATATTTCGTATTAAGCAAGTGAAACTAAAATCAATCAAATGTGTGCAGATAATATAAAGAACAACTTCAAGATCGTGTTGTTGGGATAGTGTTTTATTGTTTACCTGGTTAAGAACCACCCAGTTGGGGTCAATCTGAGAGTCTCCCTCTGGGTCCAGCACCACGGTCTGATAGGCTCTGAAGTCTGTCAGGGTAATCTCAGCGTTTTCTGGGCAGTGGTCGATGACATCGATGACGTCGTCTTTGTCAAAGTCTCCTTCACAGGCGTCTCCAACTCCATTCTCTGAAACGCGGTGATTTACGTTAGTGAGCACAGTCACTTTGCACCGTGGGAAAACTCTTATTTGGTGATACTGACGATCAGTGTCCCTTTGGTCCGGGTTGGGAACCAGTCTACAGTTGTCATCTTTGTCTAGTATACCATCATTATCATCATCGTCGTCACATTCATCCCCCTGTGACAAAAAAAAAAAGAATGACAGTGAAGTTGTGACCATAAAAAATCAAAAGATGAATACATGAATTAAAGGAGACCAAACCATTCCATCTTTGTCGGTGTCCAGTTGAGAGGAGTTGATGACGGTGGGACAATTGTCTTTAGTGTTTTGGTGGCCGTCGCCGTCACTGACAAGGAAGAAATGACAGATTTTAGACAGTAAGCTCAAATACTTAAAAGCATTTGGACCGCAGATCATGGTTTCGAGCTCGACCTGTCAATGTTGTCGTCACAGGTATCGCCGACGAGGTCGTCATCGGAGTCAGACTGCATGCAGACAGATCAAATACACGCCGTCATGTCATGGAGCCAGATGGGATTTTTTTCCCCTCAAGCTGAGGTTTGCTTTCTTACCTGGTTTGGGTTAAACATCCCGGGGCAGCTGTCACAGGCGTCCCCCACCCTGTCGCTGTCTTTGTCCTTCTGGTCTGGATTCGGGACTCGTGGGCAGTTGTCAACATTATTTTTCAAACCTGAGGATATAAGGGTTGACGATTTTCTGTGTCATGTGTGCAAGGGTCAACAGAAACAGCTTTAACAAGCGGAGCCGTGTACAGCGCAGTCAAACGCATCACCAGATGGCAGTGTTTGTTTGAGACGAAGGTGAAATAGTTTCCAGTGGCCTTCAGTGCCTGGCAGAGACTTAACGTGGAAAAAGGCTTTCAGTGGAAAGACAGACATGACCAAGTGCTTAGAAATCCAGCCTGAGAGTTAAAGACATAACCAAATGATTGAGAATTTAAACCTTTTTAAAACCGAACAAATAGTGGCCACTGAGCTCTCGAGGACACTAAAAAAAAAAATGTTTCCCCTTAAAACCAACTATTTAACTGATGTATGATAAGTACTGTGGGCAGAACCACAAAAAGAAGCCAGAGCAATGTTTTAGAGCTCTGCCAGTCTATTTAAAGCAACAAAAAAATCCGCGTCTGCATCGTCCGAACAGGGCTGCACAGGTTGTTTTGTTGTCTGGACAGTTTGGTCCAGATGAGCTGTAGTTTGAATAACTCTCCCAGACACAGACCTCCGATGTGTCTATCAGCTGTTCACTGCATTCCCAAATGTATTGTATCTGATCTGTGCAATAAAAAGGATTGTTTTATACTCTTCCTAGTCTACCAATTACTAGACCACATGCAACACAGTGAAAAGGGAGGAAACCTTCATGTCTTCTATAGCACTCTTACCGTCTCCGTCCATGTCATCGTCACATTCATCTCCGTGCCCGTCCTGGTCCGTGTCCCTCTGAGAGGGATTTTCAATCATCTTACAGTTGTCACAAGCGTCACCCAAAAGATCCCTATCACTGTTTCTCTGATCCGGGTTGGGGCTCAGCCAGCAATTATCCTGCAACAGACAACCAATAGTAATATCAGTACATCCATATATCTAACTTCTTAACCACTTAGTACAACTCACAGATGTGAAGCGCCGGAGCCCCTAACCTACTGACTATAGGTGAAGACACAGTATATCCTGAGCAGGTCACAAGTCCATCACAGGGCAAACACACACTGACTGACAATCATAAACACTCACATTCACAAATATAGGCAATATAAGTCACTCAATTTGCCCCAAAATGCATGTTTTTGAACAGTGGGAGGAGGATGTAGTCCACAGCAGGAGAAGAACCATCACACACAGGCAGAATATACAAACTTCACACAGAAAAACCAAGTCCAACCTCAAACTCCGGGACATTTTCGCTGTTGGGCAGGAGAGCTAATATGACACCAGAAGCCCCCTCTATTCATTTTCTTTAACCACTTCACTATGACGCACGAGTGCAATATCATTTAAATCTTCTTTATCTGACTAGATTAGAGGTGGTAACTTGAACTGTTTATGAATTGAAAGGTCCTGTCAAAAATCCCCTTTTCAATTGTACAGTTGCTACTTACATCTTCATTATGAATGCCGTCGTTGTCGGCATCGTTGTCGCAGGCGTCACCCACCCCATCCCCGTCTGCGTCCTCTTGGCCCGAGTTTGGCACGTACATACAGTTGTCCTGGGACAGACAAACGCCACGCAGAGCAGATCTTTAACATTTACCATAACTGAAAATGAGAGAAGATGGGATATGTAGGGACGAGTACCTGCTTACAGGCCATCTCTCTACATGGAAGCTTCTTGTCAGGGTATCCGTCAATATCTGTGTCCTTTCCACAAACATACCCATTCCCGGCCCATCCGATGCCACACTGACGTACGAGAAAAGGACTTTAAGCCTCCATATGCACAATTATATGCAGAGCATTGAACACAATCACATTTACATATTCCCACCACACAACTGATGCTCCCGTCTCTTTCGACCACACATTCTCCGTTGGCGTCACAGGGGTTCGGCTGACCATTGGGGCAAAGTCTGGTACCATGGCAACCTTTGACCTGGTCACCTGTAAAGCCCGTTTTACACTCTCCGCACAAGAACGAACCCTGGTCAGGAGACAGAGCAGCGTCAGAGACGAACGACTTCAGAAACAGGTCAAAACAAAAGTTGAAGTGCTCTTACCACAGTGTTTTGGCAGTGTGAATTGGGAGTACAGCCTCCATTCTCAGGTGGGTTCAGGCACTCATCTAAATCTTCACACACCTGTGTGTCAATGTATAAGAGGCATGAAATCAAACGTCCTTAATTTGTTAGAAGGAATGATCCTGTATTTATTGTTGTACCTGTTTGTTTGCCTTCGCATAGGACACGCCCACCCCAGTTAACTCCGGTCCAGTGTATCCCAGTGGGCATTTCTCACAGCGAAAACCAGGGGCGGTGTTCACGCATCTGACTCCAGGAAAGCATGGATTAAACTGGCACTAAAACACACAGGAAAAGCAAAGGACCTCAAAATGCTGAAGTGTGGTACTTTTACTTACAGTGTGCACACACCATTGGTGACATAGATCTTTTTATAAATCTAAATCAGTCAAGATACACAACCCAAATGAACCCTGCTGCTCCATGAAAAAGTAAAAATATACAAACAAATACATTTGAATAATATTAAATAAAGTAGAGTGGAAGTAATATCGTACTTTTTATGGTCATACAATGCAATTTTGAGGAACGTGTCATAACTTTGTTGTAATTATATGCAATCTTTCTACAAACCACCCGTCAGACTTTTACGTCACTGGCGAGAATTTTTAGCCACTTTTTTTTCAGAATTGTAAACAATTTGATATCGCCATTGGCATTTCCAAGTAAACGAAGGTTCTATGATTTTTGTCAAGATGTCAGAGACTCACGTAATCCGTACCTCGTCTACGTCGTCACAGTGCACCCCATCTCCAGTGTATCCATCAGGACAGGGGGCGCATCGGAACCCTCCCGACTCTGTAGGGATACACATGCTCTGTCTGAAACATGTCCCGGGAGTGCACTGAGTCTGGGGCTGAGGCTGCATCACAAACTGTCCCGGACTCGGAACTGGATTGGGGTTGGTCGGGCTGCCACCGAGTCCTGTGGACATGTTGAGAGTCAAACAATTGAAGCAATACTTTCAGGGCTCCGTGTCCAGAACCAACATGCAAACCGTTTATAAACTGCTTACCACAGGCCAGGCACTCTGCTATGGTATTCCTCAAAAAGTTGGTCTCCTTAATCTTAATCACAAAATAAAAAAAAAAACAGGGTTGCTTTACTTCTGGTGTCTTTCAATAACAGCTGGGAAAATGAGTGAGGGTTTGAAAGATCACATAAACACATACCTTTTGTTCCTACAGAGATAATTCCTTGTATCTGATCAGAGTTGAGTGGCAACTTATTGCCTTGAGCTCATTTTTAATAAAAAATTCTCACACTGCGATAATAAAGAGGTGAATGTGTATGTACCACCTTGAAATGAAGCGACTCCAGAAAATCGGCACGGCTCTCAGGGCTGTCTTTTACAACATTTTAATGTTTTTGTAAAATCAATCTCTTTCAGTGAAGGAATTCAGCTTTTAACAAGATTGTGTTCTGACAATCACCAATCACTCACAAAGACCAAGGATTTGACACCATGCTCCAGAAAAACAAAATCCTTGGTGTGTCCACATTTCAACAGGTCTTACTTGTACTACAAATATCTCCGCTTAGGTAAAAGCCCAGTGGGGATTGTGCTTCATCAGGAATATGCGGCAAGCGGTCATCTTTTATCCAGGGCCAATTTAGTTGTGTCAGTTAGCCAAAGCTTTTTTCCTGACCAACTAATGCTAAACATATCCTGGTTATTTCTAAAGCAATGTTTACAAATTGTATTGTATTGTATTGTATTGTATTGTATTGTATTGTATTGTATTGTAAAGGTGTCCTGACATTAAATTCGTAGGCACTCATGTGTGACTCTGTTACCTGCTGGTGTAGCAGCTGTCTCATCTCAGATAACATGGTCTTCAGCTCCAACATGGTGACTTGATCCTGTGCCACCCTGCCTCCAGGAACACCTGCGGGGGTTTCATGATCAGACGATCAGACATTACTGTGATCGGGTATAAAAACAGTTGTCATTTGGGACGTGTGGTCACCCAGCAGCTGCAGAGATTCATGATGCTCCGTGCTACAGTCCTGTAGAGTGGCCACATTTTCTATGGTGTCCTCTATCACCAGCTTCAAGTCTGTCAGTTTGTCCTGGCAAAACAATAAACCACAAGAAATGCATTTGAAGAACATACAAGAGTATTAATACTCACACATAATGTGGAGACATTACTTTCAAAAATGTGAGCTTGTTAATCACCTGCCCACTCGACTGCAGGGTCCTCAGCACCACCTTGTTGGGACCAGGTGGAAGTGACCCAAACGCCGCCGGCAAATCATCCACAGTGTGAGCCAGTCTGCAGTCGATGTAGATGTTGAGGCGAGGTGGGCCACGCTGGAGGCCACTTGCATGCAGCATCACATGGTGATTGCGTCCATCTGCCAAGGATCCGTGGGTGAAACTGGTCGTGGCAAACCTGCCGTCGGTCTTCAGGTATCGAAGTGTCACTGAAACATCGGAGAAGCACAAGTGAAATTTAAAAAAATATCTAAATTGAGAAAACACCTAGTTAAAGCAAAACGTTTATGATACAGTCAGTATTTGACTAGTCACCTTTGCTTAGTTTGGCCTGCACACTGAGCTCCAGGCTCTTGGTGTTGTCTTTGGGGTTAATGATGCTGTACAGAGAGGTGGGGGCTTTACTCTGGAGTTTGAAGGAGGAGAGGAGAAACGCCTCATCCCGTCCTTTGTTCTTCAAGCTTCCTTGGAGCAAGTCTGGCAGGCAGTCCGGAGACACCAGCAGGTCGTAGACTGACACGGGAGAGGATTGTCAGAGACATGCGTTAAATGGATGTGAATGAAGTGTACCACAATTCCAAACAGTCTCCTTTGAGGGGAAATGGTTTAACACAAGAGGTCATGCAAACATTGTCACAGATGGTGCGTACTTAATAGTATACCATCTGGACCCTCCCTTTATGTCTGTATTTATCATAGAGGCTCACTGCTTGACTGCCATGGCAGTGAATGATGATACTTGGTGTAAGTGCATAGTCATGTTTACATCCTGCAGTGTTTTTTTTGGTTGTTTTTTTTAGAAGACTGAACAGAAGCCTGAGCGAAGGCGTCAGCACAGAACTCTTTCCACTGGAACAAATCCACCAGCTCACAGTCACATACACAGCCGCATACACGCAAGAAACGTTTTCACTCTGCCGGGAGATGAATGTCAAAAGAAACACAAAATGACATTTTGTGGGAAAAAAAAAAAAAAAGACGTGTGAAAGGTTCCAACTAAATGAAAGTTTTGCACATGCACTTCTCAGATGGCATTCAGTGTTGCTTTGCAGCCTTATTCAGGTCAGACTGTTACTAGACCCCGGACACCAAATTCTGTGAGTCACAAAAAAACAGAGTCAACAAACATCTACAAAATTGCCTTTTGTTACTTCCAGCATGCTTGTAAACACAAATACAAATGCACTTTAGTTTGTGAAACTATCATATAGAAATAGAACATACAGCACACAAAAATGTAACAACTAATCTCATGTTTCCCAGAGGTGGAGGGAAAGTGAGGAGCCAATGACTTACCAATGCCTTGGGCTGTGATTGTGAGCACCAGCTGCTGCAGCAGCAGAGACAGAGCTGAGACTCGGACCCAAAAATCCATTACCAGTGCTTGAGAGTGGAAAACACCTCAAAACGAAATTCTGTGCCTTAAGAAAAACCTTTCCACCTGTGGATCGAAATGTGCTGGCCCTGAAAGAGCAACGATGACAAGTCCAGACCTCGGAGGGAAAATCTCAGCAGAGGTGAGATGTGTTTGTGTCCAGAGACCCAGATTTTTAAAGGAAAGGGGGAGGGTCCTCATTCAATACTGTTACGAAAAGTGGCATAAGAGGCTTCTTTTAATAGTCTGGGGGGAGTGTCCCCTATAAAGTCTCATCTGATTTGAAAATTATATTTTACCGACAGTAAAATGGAGCTAGAATATGGGTCATGTCATTTCAACATGTTAAAGCTAATGTCAATGCACTGAAGGTTTATGGAAACTTTGTCTAGATTTGCGACATCCTTTCACTCCTCGTTGTTTTGTTTTTTTAAAGTATGATTTATTGAGCCTGATGTTTAATATATTTGGGTGTATCAGTAATAAAGCAGTACATAAGAACTTTAAATCAGCAAGTAATCTGTCCACTGTACAATAAATGTCTCGAAAAAGGCCAGCTTGATTCCAGCTGTTTTTTACACAAACATCATAAACCTGCGTCATAAATGTGGATGCGAACCACTGTCCTCATCATCAGCCAGCATTGTTGAATTTTATACATCTGTAGCAGATGTTTTTACTTTTAATTTGATTTAATTGAATTTGCTCGACATGCCTTTGGGATCTTTTGCAAAATCAATCTATTAGAGAATGGGGGGGGCGGGAGGGGGGGGGGGGGGGTAAAGGACAGAAAGGACAGGACTTGGGGTAATTTTCAGCCCTGGAAACATGTGACTATAGACGTCTGGTACTTGTCTTAAAAGTCTCCCGACAAGCCTCAAGTACATTTCAACATCTCAGTTGTTAAGTGAAGCCAAAGAGAGACATTTACCATTCTTCAGTGCATTGCCTGCATCCATCTGCTGGTGCCTGCTAGTCTGATCTCTGACCAGGCACCCGGCAGACTTCAGCTCGCTCATAATAAGCCCTGACTCAATGTCGCTGTTCATGAAAATGACTCAAAAATGAAAAATACTATTGGATTTAGATACCAAAATATGAAAACATCCCTTGTTCCAGTATTGCTGTTATTTGTTTTTTTGTTTTTTTAATGCTGAATGATGAAAAAAATTATACTTGAACTATGCACAAATTCTCAAAGCTTGGATAGAGGTGACATTTTCCAGTTTCATATGTCTTTCTGTTTTGTTTGAAAAAAACAATGTTTACTGTCAATGGACCTGTGGAGTTGCTGAGTCACTAAAGAAACAGACTGAACCCATGAAGGGATTAAGAAAGCTTTTCAAGAAGAAAGTTAATATCAGGTCCTGACAGAGATGATTTCACAATTTACCTTTCGGTTTATTCATACTTGCTTTGTTATTTTTCAAATCTTTGTTAACCAGTATTTCCTTTTTTTCACATAATTACCAGGATTTGCTTTCACCCACACATATATTTAATTTATTGTAAATCTACTTTTTTTTTTTTTTAAACGGGATCTTGACCAGACCCGGTTTTCTACTCCTATTTTTTTCTGTTTAATCTGACCATTCCTTGACCGTTTCCTTATCTTTTCAATTAATTTTATGAATCCAATATCTTCATATTATTCTTCTCTATCTTGGTCACATTTCATTTTTGAGAGGGGAATCTTATTGTCTAATTTAATGTTTGATAATAATGTACTAATCTAAATGTTTAATCATGTACATTTTCCTCCCTTTTGAAATAGTTTTCACTGTTTTGTCAGTCGTTTCTTCATTTGTTTATGTTAACACTAAGGTCTGTTTTCAATTGTTATTATTGTATTTTTTTCTTGTTATTATTTCATGATACTTTAACAGTATAATATTCAATTTCAAGTCTCTCACTCTCTCTCTGTTTTTTGAACTATCTGATTTTTTCAACCTTTTTATCTCTACTTCATTTTAAAGTGGTTTTTGTTTTCTACCTTGTGTTATTTTTCCCCCCGCACGCGCTGATATGGCAGGCAAGAGCGTGACGTCAGTGGCGCCTTGGATCCAACATGGCGGCCGCCATGGAGCTGAGATGCTGGGGAGGAGACTGGGGACTGCCTTCTGTCCACACCGAGTCCCTGGTGGTCCTGGTAAGCTTGTCGCCTGTCCGGTACCGAGCCGCTCGCTGCGTCCTGTCCAGCCCGTGTTTGTTCCAGCCGGCGTTTAGTTCTGTTGTGTTTCTCCTGCCGCTCCGGCTGACTAGCCTCCGTGCTAACTCACCTGCTCCAGGACGCATAACTCGTGTTTCCCAGTGACTTTGACTCTCCTGCAGCTGTGCTCAGTCCCCTGTGCGCTCTGTCCTTCGTGTCCATCTGAGCGGCACCAGTCGCTCCCACCGAGGATTATAATTTTCACCTTCAAGGTCAGCTTGTTTGGCCTCTGATTCGACTCACTTGGTTTAAGTTGAGACTTTATAATTCTACATCCCGTCCAGCTGCTGATGGAGGCCGACTATGAAACTATGAAACCCTGAAGCCTGAGTTGACAGATGTTTGGGTTGGATTTGTCTTTTCTGCCTCTTCATGTAGTTCCATCTTTAACCGCAAGGTGACACTTGACTTGATCTGGCATCTGTCAACCGAGAAAAAGTGACACTTGATTAATTGTGATGATTTATTCTTGCAGGGAAACGAACAAACAAACAAACAAGCAGATAATCATCCTTTACAATATATATATAATGTCTGTGTCCCCACAATAAGATCACTGTTGATGATGATCTTTCAGTTTTATTTTTATTTCATAAAATAAAGTCTATCCAATGACGACCAGACAACTTCTCTTGATGGAGAAAAACAAAAGGATTTGTCCCTAAACTGCATTTCATTTACATTTTACACCCCTTTCCCTCTTTTTATTTTTGACTGTAGTTATAGGTTGAGTGTTTTTTTTGTTTGTTTTTTGCCTTTATGCTGTCTAAAGTTTGTTTGTTTTGTTTTTTTGCGTCTTTTTCTGTGAAGCTATTTCAGGTCAGTGCTGTGATCAGACGCATCCTTTGTGCAAACTGTGTTGTGTTTTAGACGTACAAACATGACCTTCATTTAGTTAATGCACTTCGTGCTGTTGAGCTAAGTAGTTCTAAACCGTTTACCCTGGTATCTGTAGGCCGCAGTGCTTTTTAAAAAATAAATATTGTAGTAATATTTAGAAGAGACTTTTCAGTTTGTTGGATGGACTCGACTGATTTCTTGACGGTGTTTTCTTTCAGGCATACACCAAGTTTGCGGGAGCAAAAGTCACAGTTTCTCCGATCGACTGGACATGGAAAACAATAACAGGTGATCTACAGTCTGCCATCAACTAGATTCTCCAGCTGCGTATATTTCAGTTCCTATTCTGATGTTTGTGAGACATTTTTCATGAAAATGTAGACCTCACCAATATTTATATGCTCTTCTTGGATATTCTTTGTATTCATTCTTTGTTATTTGTTGAATCTGTTGAATATCCATCGATCCGTCTGGTCAACCTGTCTGTAGTGAGATCAAGGTCATAAGAGGTTAAAGAAGTTGTGCCTCAGCGTTTACGTCTCGTCTCCTTTGTGCACAGCGACGGTCCCTGAGCTGCTTTGCGGCGACTCTGCAGTTCAAGAACCGACGCAAATTCTCAACTTCCTGAGGAAACAGGTCAGTGTGCTTCTTTGTTGGCTGTGTGACGGACAACGTTGAAGACCGTTGACGTTTGTCTTTCCTTGCAGAGGTTTAATGCGGACTACGAGTTGACGGCCAGACAAGGAGCAGACACCATGGCCTACATCGCCCTGCTGGAAGAGAAACTGCAACCGGCTGTGGTAAGACGCTGCCCTCCTCCCCGTTTTCCTCGCGAACGCTAAAGCGACGGAACTTTGTGATACGGCGTCTCGATCCTCGCAGCTGCACACGTTCTGGGTGGATGCAGAAAACTACGCCAATCTAACGCGGCCCTGGTTCGCCTCGCGCTCGCCGTTCCCCCTCAACTTCCTCGTCCCCGGTCGCCATGCCAACACCGCCCTCTCCCGCATCCTTCTGACCAAAGGAGAGGCGCCACTGCACAGAATCACAGAGGTGGAGGGCAAGGTAGACGGGTACCGCTCTGTGTCAGTCATCACACCTTTGTCCTCTCCTTCAACTCTCTGGACGTGACCCAGGCTGACTTTGTCTGCCGCAGATCTACAGCGACGCCAAAGAGTGTCTGAATCTCCTCTCCTATCGGCTCGGGACGGCGAACTACTTCTTTGGGAACTTGTAAGTTCTCTGAATTAATGTTTGATTGTGTTAAAAGAGCCCTTGAAAATACACAAAAATGAAACGTTTTTATAATATTGTTATGACTTATGTTTTAAATCTCAATCTGTTCCATGTTTACGCGTAGAATGGTGTCTGAGTTCTCTTGCACCCGCGTCTGCATATTTTTCCCATAGTTGTATTTTGGTGCACCCATTTCAATTTGGTTTTAGCGTCGCAAATTAACTCCCATGTATTTGAACTGGGCAAGGAAACAGGCTAAGCGAAGCTGTGAACCAGTACCGCACCATGTACCTCGAAACCTACAGGGAGGGGAATCAAATAACTCTCCCAGCTTTTAGCGCGAGTGTGTTGAATTGATCAATGGATGAAAAGCAAAATTGCGTCGGGGGAGGGGGAGGGGACATAATTGTGTTGATTACAGTTCCACAGCCATTTTTAGCTCTTTGGCATATTTTCTTTTAAACATGATTGCAGGCTTATAGTAAAGATAAATGCAGAGACACAAATTAAATGTGTGGAAATCAATGAACGTTTGACTGTTACATCAGTCACCTGGATTCTGCAGGTTCGTGTTTTGTTTGAAATTTGAGGTATAATTGGAAGAGTATCACATTTACTACAGCTCGGTTTTGGCTTAGTTTAGTTTTTATTTTCCATCTCTAATTCAAAAGTTGTCATGTTCTGAACCCTGGGCTTTGTTGTGTGCGTGTGTGTGTGTGCGTGCGCGATCGTAGGCCAACCAGTCTGGATGCCTTTGTGTTCGGTTTCCTGGCGCCTCTTCACAAAGCCAGCCTTCCCAGCAGCCCTCTGCAGAGCCATCTCCGACAGCTGGATAACCTCACACGCTTCTGTGACACCATCCTCGCCGTCTACTTCAGCACAGAAGGCCCCTGTAAGATCACGGCAGACCGTCGCTCTGTGGGGCTTCAGTCGGGTTAAATCAAAGGCCGGTGATTTTTTTTGGGGGGGGGGGCACAGGCTTAAACGCTGCATCCTCTATATGCTTTTCCTTCTTTACGCCTCTTGCGTCACTTTGTATTCGCTCTGTACAGCCGGGTGTTTAATGTCCTCGCACTGCGCTTCCACTGACACCCCCCCTCCCCCCCCTGCCGGTGCTCCTCCACTTCATGTCTCTGCAGGTCCGCCACAGCCCGTTCAGGAAACGGCGGACGCCAACCTGCAGAAACTAACTCAGCTTGTAAACAAAGAGTCCAACCTGATAGAAAAGGTGCTTCTGCTTTCCTCTTCTTTTGCACGCGCCTCTGGTCACTTTTCTGCAATTAACATCGGCCGTCGAGATTTTTGTAGAGAAACCTTTCTTTTTCTCTTAACGTGTCATTTTTTTTTTTTTTTTTTTTGTCATTGTAGATGGATGACAACCTTCGCAGCAGCCCACAGCACAAACCCCACAGACCCGACCCCAAACCCAGTCTGTCCGGTGCAACGGGCTCGACTCCAGCCTGACCCTCCTGCTCCGACCCCAGACTCTCCAGCCAATCAGAACGGCTTCGTAGTTGAAGCGGAGTCACTCAGAGTCTGACCCATCTTTTTGAAGTTTTCACAGCTGAACCATGACTCGAATGAAAAACAAAATAATGGAATAATCAGTGGAAGCATGACCATATAATTATGAGATGTTATTTTTAGTCCATGATGGATTTCAAAGATGTTCGTCTGAACCAGGAGGAAAAAAAAAGTGCATGTGTGAGGTACTTTGAAGGGACAAGTGCATGTGTGTGGTTGAGGAAGGAATGCTGGGCACGTGCTGGGCACGTGGTGCTCCATGAGAGAGAGAGACGCTGAAAATTCAAAGAAAGGGAGTGAAAAGTCTAGCAGGGACTCTAAATGGTAGGTTTATGCCTCTGAGTGGAACATTTGCTCTTTTTTTTGTTTGTTTTTCTGTTTACCTTCTTGTTTGTTTTAATGAGAGGCTGAATGAAATTGTGTTCCCCGCAGTAAGGATAGTAAACGTATTGTTGATTTAGTCACGTTACACTTCTTTGTTTTGATAGGGACAATCTCACATCCTTTGACATCTGTCTGAACATTCACTCACCCTCGACACTAACATTAATATATTTTTGTGGGAGGATTTGTAGGAATATTAGGACTTTAACTCTGCGCCCATTGTTGATACGCTGTGTATAACTTGTACAGTTGTAAATAGTATCAGATACATATATATATACATCTATCTATATACTTGCTTCTCATGTTGTGTTTGCATGTTGTCTGCTGTGTCTGTTTTGGAGCGTGGCTGCATGTCTTCAAGAAATAGGGCTGATCAGCTTGTCCACAATCGGATTAAGGCAATATAGTTGTGTCTGTGTTGTCCTGAGGACGGTGAGAAACCACTGTGTCTTTTAATATATCATTTTTTCATTGTGCAAGCAAGATATTAGGTGTTGTTTGCTTTGGTTTTTCCACTCATCCTTTTTGTAACACCGGTTTTATTTAGGTTTGTTTTGTTGTGCCTTGTTAACCGTCGCCTCGTTCAGACCAAAGTGTCCATTTCATTTGGGAACAACTCCTTCATTACCTATTTGGTTGTTTTGTTTGTTTTTTTTATCAGATGATCCAGTGCAGAAATCAGACTTTGAGGATATTTGGGAACAACAGTGAGAAAAACGTCTGTCGCCGCTCATACATGCGACGAGCTACTGCATCTAATACTCGGTTCATCTGTAATCGCACTTGCAAACATAGTTTTGTCCAAATCTTTTGCGTATGCATTCCCTTTAAAGCACCATATTGTCAAGCCGATATGCTGACTGGAGTGTGTGAGCTGTCTTCTCAGTGTGTCGTTGAGACAGTGACACAGACTTGCTGGGAGCACACGGCTGCTGTGTGCCTTCATGACCTGCTGATGTCTTTGTTCAAGTGTCAAAATGTCACAGACTGCGTCTTTCCTCATTTTTATACATGTCATCACTGATCACATCTGTTGTCATTCACTCATAATAATTGTCAAATACAAACAAGTTCATTCAAACATGCCTTTGTCTTGTTTTTCCTCCCTTTTAAGTGAATTAAATCTAATAGACTTCAACATAAAAACGGCTTGTAGGTTTTTGCTCTCGTTTTCACAACCACGTCCTATGTGTGCGTGCGTGAAGGCATGCTGCTGGGTAGCCTTATTTTCCACTTACAATTAGAAAACATCTCGCTGAGGCCCACGTGTTTTCGTGAGCACTTGTTTAGATGTTGGGAGTAGAGTACAGAGAGCTCTTTGTCTGGAGTTGGCATCAGAGCTGGAAAAACTTCACCGGGGAGAGAAGTGATGCATACTTGACATCAGATATTGTCCAAGTCACTGGCAAGGTGAGAGAGGGGGAGAGAGACGGGACTCATTCAGATCCCTCTGATGGCTCTCGTCTGCTTTCAAGTTTGTGCCGACTGGACATTTCTCGCTTCCAGTGACACTGCTGTCATTATGTTTATATATGCAAACTTAATATTTGGAAATCTTCATGTCCAGGTCATATTCAGATGTTTGTGTCTGCAAATCCATCCTCGGTTTGAGCTATAATAAGAATTTCTCAATCCCAGTGTTACACTCAGCCAGAAAAGAGGCTGTCTCGTTTCAGGAAGCTTTTCCCTTCAGGCTCCGGCTGAAGCAGTCAAACACATGGAGAGCAGCAGCTGTTTTCCCTGAAGAGGTGCGTGTGTGTGTGTGTGTGTGTGTGTGTGTGTGTGTGTGTGTGTGTGTGTGTGTGTGTGTGTGTGTGTGTGTGTGTGTGTGTGTGTGTGTGTGTGTGTGTGTGTGTGTGTGTGTGTGTGTGTGTGTGTGTGTGTGTGTGCCCTTTACTCTTTAACCCCCCCCCCCCCCCCCCCAAAAAAAAAAAGGAGAAAGGGTGTCCAAGATGATTGGGAAAAAAAAAAAAAGTGTGTGACTGGAAAATAGTGATGAAATAATTGTGAACGGCATGTCCCCTGGAAAACGATGGCGATCTGGTGATAATGGTGCATTAAATGTTAGCCATAAAATGGCATTTGAAAGTCTACGTATATTGCAAATAATGATGGTTGAAGTTTTAACATATAACAACCAGGCCCCATCGTATCTTAAAGAGCCGTTAGAAGAACTCTTTATTCTCAGAGTGCTGCTTGCTGGAGGTTCCTCAGTTTTCTAAAAGTAGAATGGGAGGCAGAGCTTTCAGGTATCAGGCTCCCTCTCGTGTGGATCTGCGTTTCAGTTAGGCAGGCTGACACAATCTCTACTTTAAGAGGCAAGATATAAGAGTATTCTACTCAATACAGCTGACAGCTAAAAGTCTTTCAGGCCTTCTTAGGCCATTTTCTAGTGAAGCTGCTATAGGTTTAACCCTCTGGAATACCTACACTGAGCTTCCTTACTTTCTCGCTCTCCATATTTCATTATTACGTCACTGGCATTCTGTCTCTCTTCTATCTGTGCTCCCTCTCCACCTCCCTGCAGAATGACAGTGGAACTGAAAGTTAGTGGTCTGAAGCCTCCTGCCCTGATCCGTCTGCAGCGAGTGTATTTGTCTGCGGCCAGCTGTCTTGTCATTTTCTCTCCTTCTATCTAATGATTAGGACCTCATTTAGACCAGAATAGCAGGAACCCACCACCTCTGAGTCTGTTCTGCAGGATTCTTCCTGTTAAAAGGTCGTTTTTCCTTTCCACTGTCACTGATGCTTGCTCGTGTGTATTTGTTGTTTTTCTTCTCTGTAAAAGTGCCTTAAAATTACTGCGTTATATTTGGCACCATACAAATAAAACTGGATTGCTGCACGGTGTTGTAGTGGTTAGCAGCTCTATGTCCCAGTTTCTGTCTTTGTTTGCCTCGCAATGGACTGGAGGCTTATGGGGTGTATTCTGCTATATTTGGCTGTGATCAGCTCCAAAGATTAGTAACCATTTGTTCAATAAGGCAGCAAAGCAGATGGGTGGATCGACAACTTACTCTTTGATGAAATAGGACCCGCAAGACATTGCCATCATTCTATTGATCCATCAACCATAACATCCAGATAAGTTGACATCCACAATGTACAAACTCCATCTTGCACCCCGTGATAATTCTAATAAATTGGAAAATAGAAAAATTGTGTGTTTTGGTTTCTGTGTAACTAAGAGTATGGACCAATCTCTCCACCAAAATGAAGTAGTGCTGCCCTCTGATGGTGAATATATGTGAGGAGTGTGAGTCAACACAATTATCCCAGGTGTGCAAATACAAAAATAATCATGTTCTTTCAGCTCAGACGGTTTACAAGACGAAAAGAAAAGAAAAGAAAAGACACATAACATACAGAAGTCATCATCACAACTAAAAATGTTATTTACACAAAACAGGCTAATTCACATTATGAAATACAGTTTGAAAAGTGCTGCAGTGAATTTTCTTTGGAGACGCAAACTTTAGGATGGCAAGAGTCTGGATCTATACTTGCTGAGAGAGTAAGAGCACACGGAGAGTTTGATTTTAGTGAGCTCTTACTAACAATGGCTGTTTGTGAGGGAGGAAAACTGAGGGAATTACAGAGCTTCTTTATAAAACAATACAATGCTGTCAGATTTTCACAGAACAACAAGACAAAATTCAACAAACTCTCTTGTGAATGCATTCAATAACAGATTTTTGTTTTGTTTTTTACTTTGTCCTACTTTTGATATTTACAAGATGAATTTTATATTTGTTCAAAAAAACCCAACAACAACCCCTATGTCATTTTATGCCAAAAAAAAAAAAAGTTTTTAAAATTGAACTTTCTTCAATAAACAAAAATCAATCTGTGGTTTTAGACAACTGGGATGCGATCCGTTTCACTCTGCAATGTTGGTTGACATTGAAATCCTCCACTGTCCAACATGAGCTATAAACTCATGGTAGGTGAGGCCTCCGGCAGAGCTAGCTGTCCCTGGTGAACTCTGGCACCTCCAGCACCATGCTGACCCCCAGACTGCCCGGTAGCTCCAGACCCAGAGCGGGGTGGCAGGGCTGGGTGAAGCCTTGAGTGAAGGAACCTAACAGCTGACCACCTTGGGCATTATAAAAAGATAGACGGCCAAGCTGGTAATCCAGGAGAACACCAACCCGCTCAGGCGTCTCGGTGACAAACACACTGGACTGGACGTCGTTGTGGAGTAACTGATACCTGCACCTGGACAAACAGGGACAGAGAGGTGGAGGCTTGTATCACGCCAAACCAATGTGAGTAAACATCCATACACAATGGAGAAAAGTGAAGTACACAAACCCAGAAGGTGAGGGAATACACTGCAAACACCAGGTTAGACAGTCTTCACCCAGAGAGCTGTTTCTATTCACGGTGCTGTAAGCCACCCCGAGCCTGTAGGCCGCACATCCCGACACAGTGGTCTCCCAGTAGTAAAGCCCTCGTGCGGGCAGCAAGTCGCCCAGGATGGACGGACACCTGGGAAACAAACAATTCGGGTTTTTAAAACCAGTTTGAGGTTTGCTGACAGGCTGTGTAGAAGACGGTTTAGGATGAAACTCACTGTTTATCCGAGGCTGCAGCAGCTTTGCGTGCATCCTGGGAATAGTGCACGACTGTGTGGTCCTCGGACAGCTCCAGACCGGGGTGAGCTGACGCTTCCAAGAGGTGAAACCTTGTTCCTGAAGTAACAGCAAGATGAAGACAAAAAGTCTGGAGGCGGACCACATTTCAGGTATTTGAATGAGTTCCCATGCGCGTTGTGTTTTTGTACCTTTTGTCGAAACGAGCGCAGCCTCGCTTTGTTCACTGACACCGGCCTCATTCACAGCTTTGATGTAAAAGAGGTAATTTTCATTTGGTTGCAGGGGGACCTTCTGCTCACAGGCTTTGATCCCTGCGATGGATCTGTGAGCACGGCATACACACAGATATGCTTTTGGCAAAACATTGTAATGGTGGATAGAGTAGCATAGAAAAAAAAAAAGAATAGAATAGCTTCCAAGGACATGAGTGAAAGCATCCTTTTTATTTGGGTTGAATCATTCTGGTATATGACTGGAAAGCCCAGAATATCCAGGATGTGACATCTTTGATAGGTTATTTTGTAAAAAAAAAAAAAAAGATATTATCAATAGATCGTTGTCCTTCTCTGCACTTATCTGATGTGGTTAATACAGACACCCACCTGAGTCCTTCGCCCTCCAGTTCATACTGGCGGCAGTACTCCAGAGTGTAACTCTGGCCTGCTGCCTGCTGTGGTGAGCTCCACCTCAGTGTGGCTGAATCCCATAAGACAGTGCAGCGCTCTGTGTCAATCGCTGGCACTGACGGAGCTGCCACAATGACAACACATTAGAACGGACGCAGGACGATCCCTTCCTGCTTCTGCAAGCCGACATCAGGCCACTTGATTATAGGTCAACTCATATTGTAACTCTTATGTGTGGACTGACCGGTTTTGAAGACGAGCCTGTCGCTGGGGAGAGAGCAGCCTGTATAGTTGACGGCCATCACCCACACCTTGTACACTTTGTCAGGATCCAGCTCTTCCAGGACACAGTAACTCTCCTTCACGGTCACACGGTACTCCTCCGATATCGCTGTGGATCACAGCCGTACAGATGTATCAGATGTAATGCTTGAAAATTGACTCGAAAATTATTGCTGCCACCATAATATCTCACATTAAAGATGAATATTTTTAAATGTCTTGCCTTGTTTAAATCTACTGACAAACAATTATATGTATCCTTCTCGCTGTTTTCTTTGCCACAACAAATTCTTCATGAAGTTGCCTAATCTGAACTTAACTAATTTAACACTCTGGGTTTTTTTTGTCTCTGATACACTGCAGAGTGAAGATATTTACCTCCATGTGGATCTTCCATGCAGTAGACCTGGAAGCAGTCGATGATGTCTCCTGGGTTGACGTTCCAGTAAACGGTGACACTGGTGCTGGAGGCTGAGCCGGCCTCCTGAGGCTGCAGGGTCGGCCTCTGAGGCACTGAAGCAACCCAACACGATGATATAAAGCTGTCGCATCTTCACTTGATGTTCATCAGTTAACGTGCCCAGTGCAACTACCTGGTATTCCCTTGCGCTGTGTGAGGTTCGAGCTGGACGTATTGGCTTTGGCATAGTCTTCGAACACCAGCAGCCCTTTGGGACCGAGCTCAAGAGACAAAGCTGAGTCCAGAGCCGCTTTAAGCCTGAACATTGAACCACAAATGCACCCACACAGGTTAACATGGAGCACAATGAGATACGAGAACTTAGACAACACGTTGCAACTGCTCACCACACATATAACAGGGACAACGTATGAGGTCAAATGGAGCTCATTAAAAGCACTTTACCTTTCTTGAATGTCTTCTGGTGACTGATGAAAGAACAGATTGAAAAGGAATTCATCACTCACTGACATGGATCATAAATCCCTGTCCAGAGATAAAACTGCTGCTAATGATCAGCACTCACTCGTGCATCGGTCTCAGCCTCTCTGGACGTGGTCTCCAGAGTGGCCTTGGTGGAGTCGATGCTCTCCTGGAAGGAGACAATCTGATCATAGAGCTGCTCCAGCTTGGCCTTCTTCTCCTCCTCCATGCTGATGGACATGTTGTTGTACTGCTCCATCACCAGGGCCATCATCTCCTCATTCTGCGCCTGCATCGCTGCCTCGCTCTCCACACACTGGTCCTGAGAGACAAACACGACAGCGGACAGCTGAATGAGACACTGTTGTCGAATGATTTCGTATTGTGATGCATTCTGAGAGTATAATGTGAAGACAGTGTCACAGTTCAGGACTAAAGCATTCTCTACCTCAACAGAGTTATAGGCCAGCTCCAGCTCTGACACCAAGTCCTCAATGTTCTCTGACCTCCCCTGAAGCTCTGAGATCCAGTCACTCAGCGTTTCCTGTAAAGGAATCGTGTGTAATGTCATTTAAGAACAACAAACCACTGCTTTCAACCAAAAGCTCTGCGGATAGGAGTACAGTATAAAGGCATCTGCCTTTGCTCTTCAAAAGCAACTATTAAACTTTCAATTTCAAGGTGTTGTGCAACTGTTTCTAAATTCAATGATTCGGATTTCTTCTATGACTTCTATAGTAAAGCCATACAGTGAGAAAATCCCAGTTTGATTTCAGGGTTTGGAGACGTTTTGTGTGGAGTTTACCTGTTCTTCGGGTGCACAGGTTAAAAGTGTATAGGTGAGCGTGGGAGAAATTAATGAATGGATTTGCACTACGAGGCAAAACTGTACACTCTCCCCCTCAAAGGCTGATCAGCTCTTCTTTATGTGTCAAAACAGGTGTGTGATTATATTGGCACACACAGCCTGTCTCACAAAGACAAACTTTGACTGTGGCCTAAATCTACTCTGACTACTCGATGTCACGCGTGTCAGTTGGTAAATTAAGACATTTTCCAAATGGAAGTGCAGGAAATTTGACTGCCAAACTGCTGAAATCACATCATTTGGCTTGAATCTATTTGTGTTCTACAATTCAACAGTTACAGATTTATTTTCATTGAGACACGAAGTGGAACCTGCCTGATAAATAGGATCGAAACCATACCTTTAATCCTGATGAAATGTTCCAGTCTCTGTAGGAGGAAAACCAAGCATGCATGGGGAGAACATGCAAACTCCACACAGATGCCACCTCAATGTGGCTTGTTTTTATTTTGTGAAACAGCTAGTTTGCATCAAATCAATCAAAATGCTCATTCATATAATTATATAAATTATATAATTGAATACAAACTACTGGATTTGATCAAGCTGGACGACAGTATTTTGAGAAACAAGTCAGGATCAGTTTTCTCTTAGTTCTCCTTCTGGTGAGAATCTGAATAGCCATAGACTGAATTTGAATATGAAACGTGAAAATTACTTTGATTGTTTTCTCATTTACGGTCAGTTGTCTTTCATAAATATGGCATCACACACTCAGACAAGTCCTGCTTGGTTTATTATCTGAACATTACCTTAGATCATTCTAATTCGATTCCAGATTTCTATTGAATTAGCTGCCCACTATTTGAAAGTGAGGTGGAAAACATTTTCAGGTTGTTCATGTTTTGTTTTGTGTTATTCTGGCAAAATACTTGCAATATGTTTTAAGGTGGCAACATGGTTCTTTAAAAAAGAATGCATTTGGATAAAGCAGGGGCTTGAACCTGCCTTAACCCACAGGGGCGGCAGAACAGAACCGTTTTTATGTGAGCAGATCAGGTATCTGTCTCTGCTTGATGTTTTCACACTGGGCCCGTCCACCGATCAAAGTGGAGCATTGCATCACAACAACTCAATGTGTCGTTCCTTCAGCCTGCCAACAGCCGACAAGCACACAACCAGCTGGCAGGAAAACTGAGGAAAACTCACATCTGACTAATCTATGTCCAATTAATGATACGATGGCCCAAACTGATGCCAGTTTATGTTGGAAGTGGTCATCAGAGTGGAGTGCTGTGTTGCTTCACCAGCGAAAGAAAGAAAGAAAGAAAGAAAGAGAGAAAGAAAGAGAGAGAGAAAGAGAGAGAGAAAGAAAGAAAGAAAGAAAGAAAGAAAGAAAGAAAGAAAGAAAGAAAGAAAGAAAGAAAGAAAGAAAGGCTATAAAAGTACAGTGATCCTCATAAATAATGATGTTTTGCTCTGCAATGAATCGGTGTGATGCAAACAGTATCATTCTTACAAGCATTTCATAACTAAGGCATTTGGTTAAACTCATAGGAAAACACAATCTCATAAAATATCATATTGTGAGTGGGGGAAAGGCTACTTTTTGTTTCATTATCATGGATTTTTAAAAATTGTTTTAAATGGAAGGATAAAATATACAAAAATAGCCCAATATCTTTCAGTTTATTTATAATAAGTGTGAAACACATGGAAGTTTCCCATTTCAATTGAATGTTCTATCTTTCTTTTGAATACGCTAAACCTTGATCCAACATCATAACGTAACCCTGCTTGACAATGCAGCCTCCGCAGTACATTACCTTAATTTCTTCATAGGCTTTGTCCACACTCTCCACCTTGTGGTGACGGTGTTCTGCAGACCTGCAGTCTTGTTCAGATAGCAGACACCCACAGGTGACACAGAACCAGTCCATCCCCTGCAGCTCAGCTGCCAGTCTGGCCTGATTCTCCTCTTCTGCATCAATAATTTCATAGTCGGCCTCAATGAGCTCCTCTTCTAAGAAATCTTCTACCATCTCTTCTTTCTCTACATCCATCTCCTCCTCTTGCTTCAGAACCAGCTCAGGTTTTGGCTCTTCTGCATCTCTCTGTGCTTCAGCTTCTTGCATCTCTTTCACATCCTGTTCCGTTATCACCTCATACTCAAGCTCCTCAAGGGACATCTCTGGAACCTCTGCAACTGTCCTCTCTTGCTCCGTCTTTTCCTCTGCATCCTCTCTGTGAAGATGAATATCTGGAACTACACCTTCGTTGGTAATCACGGTTTCTGGCTCATCTTCAACCTTGTGCACTTCTAACTTCTGTTCAATCTCTGCATCTTCTGACTGCACATTTTCTGTGAGAAGCTTGGACAAATCTTCCAGAGGACTAAAGCTCCTCATGGGAGATATATCAACAGTGTCTTCGTTAGAGTCTTGTCCCAATCCTTGCTTCTCTGTGATGGGCTCCTCCACAGGTTCTTGTTGTTGACCCACACTGTCTGAATCAATTAGGGCGAGCTCTTCCGTCACAGAAACTTCTGGTTCCACTTCCCCTTGAGGCTCAGGTTTTGCTTCTTCAATGGATGCCTGAAGTTCTGGCCTGTTCGCAGGTTCTGTAGGAGTGTCTCCTGCAGCCTTCTCTGACCACTGACTAATCTCGACGTCCATCTCGACAGCTTGTCCCTTGGGAACGAAGACAATTAACTCATCCCCAACATTCACAAAGTCCTGAACAGAGCACCCATTATCCTCTGTTGGCTGTTTAGGTTTGTCTTCTGTTGTCAGTATTGCTTGGTCGGATTCATTCTCAGTCATCTCTGGTTGCAGTGGCTCAGTTTCAACAATTTCTTGCTGTTTCTCCTCTGACGTTGTCTTGGCTACTTCTGGCACCACAGGTTCGGCTCTCTCACTTGAAGCCTCAGTTTTGACCTCCAAATCCTGCAGATCAATCACATCCTTATTTATAGATGTAGGCAACTTCTCAGCAGTTGTTTCTTGCGACAGAGATTCATGTGCTGGTTCTCTGTCAGGAAGTTCTTTCTGAACATCCGTTTCCTCCGTACTCATCACCTCCTCAAGATCTATCTGGACTTGAGTTTGGATCTTTGTTTCACTCATTGCTTTTTCTGTAACTTCCACTATTGTGTGCACTGCGCTGTCAGAGTCTGTGACGACCTCAACAGGAGCAACGTCCTCAGCAATGACTTCCACGGGTTCTTTCCCCTTGCAGGGTGAGGATGTTTCAGGTGAGGCTTCCACTTCTGCAGGGGGCTCAGTCAAGGTGAGCGTTTCTTGCTGTTCACTCTCAGGTTCTTGCACTTCAGCTGAGGCGTCTTCTTTGGCCTCAGTTGGTACTTGTCCTTCATCAGCCACCATCTTGTCATCAGGAGATGCCTCCCCAGTTAAAGTCCTCTCAATGAGTATTGTTTGAGTTTCACACTTTGTGAGGACAGGAGGAAACTCAGTGCTTACAGTTGTCTGGTCCAAATCCTCTATGAGCACTGGGGCTTCTTTCTCACTCTTACAATGCTGCTCAGCATCAACATTGCTTTGCTTGCGTATTATTTCTTTCTCTTCTTGATTCTCCACTTTGTCCTTTCTCTTCTCGACTTTACAGTTTTCCTCATGGGCTTCAGGCTTCTCTGAGTCAGGAGGCTTGGTTTGGTCTGTCTCCACTGTCACTTGCTGATCCTCCTTCTTCTCCTCCATCTGTCCACTCTCCACTTCTGAGACTTCCTTTATAGCCTGATTTCCAATAACTGCAGAGGCTTGCAGGATTTCTGCCACTTTTTCTGTTTCTGCAACTGTTTCGTTTTTCTCTTTTTGAAGGTCCTCCCACTCCTTTCTATCCTCGACCGTACATTCTTCCTGGTGAACCTCAGGCTTCTCTGCACTGTGCTCATGAGACTCTGTCTGGTCTGACTTTACCTCCACTTTCACTTTTTGATCCTCCATCTTCTCTTCCATCTGTCCACACTTGACAGTTATATCTTCTGAGGCTTCCTTTACGTTCCCCTCTTCAAAAACTCCAGAGGCTTGCAATACTTCAGTTGCTTTCTTCTCTTCTTGAAGGTCCTCCCTCTCCTTTCCATCCTCTACTGTAGATCCTTCCTGGTGAACCTCGGGCTTCTCTGTGCTGTCTTCAGGAGGCTCAGTCTGGTCTGACTTCATCTCCACTTTCACTTGTTGATCCTCTATTTTTTCCTCTGCCGGTTTACACTCCTCAGTTATCTCTTCCGAGACCCTTACAGAGCGCTCTTCAACAACTGCAGGGACTTGAAGTATTTGCTTTTCTCTTTCTGCAACTGTTTCTATTTTGTCTTCAAGCACAGCTGAAGGTAACTCTTCACTCTTGTCTACAACACTGCCTTCTTGCATCTTTGGCTCTTCTGTCTTTTCTTTCTCATCCTCTTTTTCCACTCTTATTAGACATCCTGTCAATTCAAACTTACTCTGTGACCACATCATCCTGCCTTCCCTCTCTTCCTCCACTGGATCAGACTGAATATTCTCTGTGGGTGTCTCGTCTTTTAAAGTAAACTTCTCCAAGTAACCATCAGGTGCCTCATCTGAAGAACGTCTTTTGTAAAACCTCTCTGTTGCTACACTTTCTGCCCCAGAATGCTCTTCGTCGCTCCTCTTCCTTTCACCCATGGCATCCTCATAAAGATCTGAGTACATGAAGGACATGGCAGTGGGCTCCTCCAGCAAGATTGGATCTATGATCTTTGGGGGTCCAGCGGAAATATAGATGGGAGTAAGAGTGGTCTGTTCCTCCCCAAACAACACTGAACCACTCGCAATTCTTGATCTCTGACTCTCTTGCCTTCTTCTCCGGACTTCATCCTCTTCCTTGTGATGATGCAGCACATCAGTCGGAGGTCCTTCTCCATAAAACACCTCATCGAGGTGCTCCTCCACTATGTCCACATCTGGAACGAATACAAAAGATTCCTCTGATGCAGAGGGGTTGTCTGTGGCTGTGTCTTTTGCAGGTTTCTGCTCCTCTTCCCTGGGCTTCCCCACAGGTTCTTCAGCTTCATCCTGCTGCTTGGGCGCTTGTTCAACTGGAACCACCTCATCTAAAAGGGTAAACTTCTCAAAATAGTCAATATCCCCAGTACTGTCTTTTGGAGTCGGTGTGGGAGTAGACTCTGTTTCTTCTTCCTGCTTTAAAGGCTATGGAAGAATTGAGAACAATGATAGACACCATAATGAATGAAAGTAAAAGTTAAAATGTTCACATTTAGAATTATTTGCATGAATCAGATAAATACCTCTTGGTGCTCATGTGTTTCCTCTGTCGGCACATGGTCTTGTTGTTGGGTCCAATCAAAATGGTTTCGAGACTTGATCTTTGGAGACAGGTTCAGGTAAGACAAATTGTCCTGCAGCTCTGTGTTCTCCTCTTCGTCCACAGTGGGAAGTTTGGAGGGGACTCGGATGTTGAGGATCTCATAACCCTCTGAAATTAAACTGAACAGCTGCTGATCTTTGTTTTTGATTTCCTCCAAGTCCGGTTCTGTTTTGTTTTGCTCCGGCTTTATATTAGGAAGAGAAACCTCAGCCATCTCTGGTCTCTCTTTTCCCAGAACCGAAGCCGACCTGGAGCTCCCGGGTCGGCTCAGCCTGTCTCCCAGTCTGCTGATTCTCCCTCCAGACCTTGTCCTCCTGCGGACTACTTTCTCCTCGTCAAAGACGATGGTGATCTTCCCTGCGGCCCCAGAGCCGTCCATGCTGTATCCTCCAGAGGTGGAGCTCGTCTCAGAGGCCCAGGGAGTTGAGCAACGACTGGAGGCTGTCTCCCAAACAATCCCGCTGTCCTCACTCTGAACTGTTACCATAGAGAACGATGGATCCACCATCAAGCACTGGAGCTTGGGCTTCACTGACTGGTCTTGCACAACTTCTCGTAGGCTGACGGGGAGAGAGAAATGGAGGGAGTTAGAGGGAGGAAAAGAAGGCATGGTTACACAGCTCGACTGCAAGAGGAGATCATTTTGGCATAGCTTGCGGAAATATAAGCACAGAACAAACTGATGAATCAAATGAAAATGCATTTGAGCAACAAGGACTCACTTTCATGTTTTGCACCAGCGGGGAATGGTTAATTGTTTTATTTTTTTGCAAATCTAAACTGAAAACACTGCAACACCAGTTAATCGTTCCTCAACATGGGGAAGATGATTAAGTAACGATCTTCAGCATTAGACCAGGTGTCTCATACCCGGCTGCCAACATGAGCAATGATCTGAAAAATTATAATGCTCATATGCACCCTGAGCCTTCCCTCCTGCTATGAATACCATTGAGACCCTGCAGGGTGAGAGCAAGGTGACGTCTCAATGCGTCATTCAAGTAATATTAGAGAAGACATGGCAGGCCCTCTCGGATGCATCCAACATATTGGTGTCTTTTACTATTTATGACATGGCATGGATGGTGACACCACCCTGTACGAAGTGTGATAAATTACAAGAAGAATATGAGATGAATAATCGCAAATATTAGAATATAGTTGCCTACACTGTTGCACTGGGGTAGCCTAAAAGCTGAGGAGAAGCTTTTTCAATGAGTCAGGGCTTCCTAGTGATACTTGGAAAAATCATATTGCAAAGACAAAAAGTCACATCTCTTTGGTATCGGTTTAGAACAAAACATAACTTCCATCAGTAGAAAAGAAACCACTTGAGCCACCATTGGGATGATTAAACATGCAAGTACAATGGAAAAGAAGCACCTGTTCTGCAGTTCTTCCACTTCATCTTCATCGTCCTGGCTGTTGGTGTCTGAGGGTTCATTCTGGAACCCCTGGAGCTCCCTCATCTCCGAGTCCAGACTTTCACATTCCTCCATACTGCTTTTCTTTGAGGTCTCCTCTTGGGTTTTTGGTTCCGATATTGTTTTTTGTGTGTTTTAGAGCCCTCTTAATGTTTTCAACCACTCTGAATTGGGAGCTGGTCTGCCTGTTTGTGTCATTCTAAGTTGGGACCTGTCCATCTGACTCAGCCGAGGACAGAAATAGACTGGAGTGGGTAATGAAAAGACTGAGCGAGAGCTCAGAGGGGGCAAAACAAACTGCAAAGTGGCTCGAGTGTCACCGACTATTGTTTTAAACACACACTAGGACAACCTGTGAAAAATGTTGACCTGTAAAAGTTTGAGAAAATGCTGCAATTGTGCTTCACCTTGTTGTGTGCCATTGGCCAACGGCTGACTGTGACAGTGTGACTTTAAGTTCAAAAGCCCCCTTGCAAAGTTAAATATAGGGCCTGAGCTGGAACAGCGTCCCCTGCCACCACCCCCACCCGGTGTGGGTGGCAACACAAGATACACACACACACACACACACACACACACACACACACACACACACACACACACACACACACACACACACACACACACACACACACACACACACACACACACACACACACAGTGTCCACTTTGTAGTAGGGCTGACAACTAGAAAACTAGATGTAATCCGACAAAGAAAATGACAGATCAGAAGCCAACCAGCACCCTGGGAGCCAGATGAGGACGTGGGCAATCCTTGAATGAAAAGGTGCACAGGTATCGAGGAATCCTCTTAAGTTGTGTTTTTTCCAAGGTCTGTGAAATCACTCAATGACGTGGATACTTCCAGTGGTGGTGGAAAACCTGTATTACCTTGAGGAAACAGACAAAAATAAACCAAAACACCCATCTGACATCATGTACGTCTAATCCTAAAGTTACCTTTTAAAGAGCACTCATTGAAATACGTGGACATTAATCATTTAAAACCTATTGGTGTTGCTGCAGGAGCATTTTAAACACGTCACTCGTTTTTTACTTTTGTAACTTTTAAAGTCAGTTTTGATGATACACATTGTATGTCATTTAGATATGATGAAATCAATGTAAAACTACACATATTTCACCACACATAGTTTTGTCTCCTCTTGACTTGAAGGACACATCAGACAGACATTTAAAGATTAAAATGAATGTCAATGTCAAGAGTTGAATGTGAGGTCACATTTGTTGTCACCATACTGGTGCACAGACTGGAATCGAGAACCATCGGTGTCTGTTTATAGCACAACATGTATATTCAACATGTATATTCAACATGTTTTTTGCATGGAATTGGAAAGAAACCAGAAGTCATCAAATACAATGAACTACCTGATAAAGGAATGAACTGAGCATATGACTTTTTTTTTCTTTACTTGAGTATGATTAAAGTAATCATTAATGGAGGTAAGAAATACATTGTTACTCAACCTGATTACTTTGCATCTTAAACTTATCTTCCTGACTTTTTACTTCTCATATTTCATCACAATGATTTGTCCTTGATCTCATTGTTTTACTCAATGCACCATTAAAATATATTTTCATTTTTAATTGCATGTACAGTGAAATTAACTTATCACTACAGATGCCAACCTTGGTCAATGGGGCACGAACACTTTAACAATCAATTGTGCTAAAAACAGTAAATAAAAGCATGGAAAAGGATGCATATATACAATTTAATCAGATTTTGGACCTTCAAATACCAAAGTCAATAGTTTAAAATATAAAGGGAAGCCAACCATAAATCTTTACAGATTTATTGTTTTTTTTCAAACATTTAAGAGTTATCAGTGAACAAAGAGTACAAAAAAAGAGTTGAGGAAAATCTGAAAGAAACAGTCATAATGAAAAGTATATTATTTTGGAATAACTTAATTGATCTGAAAAAGAGCAAATAGCATCAATTTATATCAGGTAGATGGGCAAAGGGATGTCGCTAAACAGACGTCACACGAGTCCACAAGATAAGATACAACATCAGGAAAAAAAAAGAAATCCAGTGTGACCTGTTCACAGCTCCCATGTGCTGAAATGAAACTTCTAACTTCACACCTCACTTATTAGGAAGAAAAGGTGGAACACAAGAAAGCAGCTGCAGAATGTTAGTGTGCAACTGTGTTGAATCCCAGGATATATAAATCATGATTGACCTATAAAAAGAAAAGACATTCCAAGGTGGTTTAGACAGTGTGTGCCACAAACAAAAAAGGTAATCTCAGAAATTGTGCAGTGTCCAAACACTTTGATGTGACTTAAACTGAGACGAGAGGAAACGTCTATAGAATTAAAGCTAGTTTGAAACCTAAATGTTGCTGCTTCCCTTTGTGGTCGCTTTACCTTTGAGAAGATTACAGATATTGCTGTGAGCACTAAAAAGAAGGGCCACAAAGCATTAACGAGCTTCTCTTTCATCAGTTTAAGTGATAGTTTTTTAGTTCTCCACAAACGATGCATGGCTGCTTATTATTGGACACGGCAATATGATCAGTTGTGTGAATTTGGCGGAAAGAGCCAAGAGCCTTTGAGTGAAGGTTTTTGACCCAACGAGTTCAAAACCTCTATTAGTTGCCCCAGGAAACAGATTGTGACCAAATCCTTTCAGTCCGTGAGTTGGTCAGACAGCAGGACGATACTTCAAAACACAACCAGCAGGTCCTACATCTTTTGTGTGGACAGGCCAGTGGTGAGATGGGAGACGGCCAATATGATCAGAGGATTCCCTCATCTGTGGCAAGACTCCTTGTTTATAGTCGTCCTGACAGGGAGGATGGAGTTCAGGTCCATTCGGCGCTGTAGTGTCCGGAAGGACTGTGCAAAAGAGAAAAAGAGAAGAGACGCATCAGGATTATGAGGAACTGGTGTTCAGCCCACGACGGCCTCAAGAAACATGGAAAGAACAGAGGAGAAACCAACCTCGACAAACTGAGCTTTAATGGCATCAAACTTGGCCTGGTCGTAGACTGCCCGGGCCACGTTATTTCTCTCAAATGGCTCTGAAAGGCGAGAGATAAAATGTATAGAGTTGTCCTTGCCGAGTGATGATGATTGCCAGCACAAATAATGTCCCTCGTAATTCACCTTCAACACATATGTATTTGTTTCTCCACTCATGAATGTTTGTCTTTGGCAAAGCTCTGGCCTCACGAATAGAGATGACCTGTTTTTCCCACCTGAGAAAAAACAACAAAAAAAACCATAATATTGGGAGTTATTTGCAACTTCATGGACGAATTAGAACAAAAGAATAAAAACTAACAATCAAGCCAGTGTGTGTATTACGTTACACATCTCAGAAACATAACGTCAATAATACGCTACTGAAAACAAAACAAATATGTTTTGTATTGTGACAGGGTTCAGGTAATAAACAAAAGCAATCACTTATAGTTAATTTTCACATCATAACATAATCAACACTTGTGCATATCCTTGTAAAAAGATCTCAAAAACATTGGCAAAAAAAAAGTTCTTTTTCTAAAAAAAGTTCTATTTAAAAAAGAAAGAAATCATTGCAATGTGTGACCCATTTTGAATATTTGGTGCAGAAACTTGACTAACGTTTGGCACGGTAACACACATACACACACACACACACACAGTGATCATGGCATGTCATGCTATTGGCGTGTACGGCCAAAGGTCCCAGCTGCTGCCGCCGCTCAGCTGGGAACATGACACCAGCGGGGTGAGCAAAGAGGAGGAGGAGGAGGAGAGGCGAGGAGAGTGGGAGCAGGAGAGGCGAGGAAAGTGGGAGCAGGAGAGGCGAGGAGAGTGGGAGCACGGACAGGAGCCGCGAATGAAGAGGGAACAGTGGACTGAACGGTGCGATGTCCCTGAGAAACACCTGAACTGTGTGGCATAGTATCCCAGGAAGCCCAAGAGCAGCTCCCCCAGAGACGACTGGTTTCTCGACAAGTACGGTGGGATTTGTTTTGGTCGAACTGGCACCTCATCCAAGGTCAAGAGAGGGTTAAAGGCATCCTAAAAGTTATGACAGGGAGTTGAAAAAAACAAAAAAAACACAAGCATCCAAAGGTTAGGTCCAATTTGTAAGTTCATAGTTTATAAATTAATGATCACACTATTTGGCCCAATCATATATTCAAAAATGTTTCCAAATCAACTTTTTAAGCAGAACATGGGACATATAAGCCCCCATATATGTCAGATATCATATAGAACAAAGTAAAATATGGGAAATACAAAGAAAAAGGAGCAATTAGTAAATATAATAAAAATGCTAAGAAGAGAAAACTGCTCCGTAAGCCTCAATCAATAATGAAAAAAGAAAATGGTGAAAAAAACAAAATATATATATATATATATGTAGAATACTTACTGGGAAGTCCTTTTGTAGAGACGGGAGCACTGGGTCCTTTACAGCTGCGATGCAAACACACACCAGATAAAACTGAATATGTGTTACAAACAGGGTGTGTGTGTGTGTGTGTGTGTGTGTGTGTGTGTGTGTGTGTGTGTGTGTGTGTGTGTGTGTGTGTGTACTGACTCTGCAGGAAGTGTATTGCCAGCAGCACCAGTGTGTAGCTGCTTAAAGTGCCTTTGCTGGCGTCGTTGATCTGATTGTGTCTTGCCCATTTCTTGATCACGAGGATCAGCGGTCTGATCCTCTGATCAGCTGAGGGAGAGAGAGAACAGGACAAAAGTAAGTTCCTACTGGACACAAGCTGCAGGGCGGAGGACATTCTCCATCGTGGATGACGACCTCACCCACCAAAGGCGTAGCTCCTCAGTAGAAATGTGTTTCGAATGCCCACGATGTTGTTCACGTTCAGATCAAACTCCAAATCACTAAAGAGCACAAGGCCAGAGAGAGTAACTATTTACAATGTCAATTTGTTTCTGAACTGAGAATTTATGTGGAACCAGTTCTTCACAACGGCTTTGCTCCCACCTGCCTTTCCTTCTGAACTTGAGGATGGGCACTTTGGCTCTGATCAGCTGAGTCTTTTCTACATAAGCTACAAATCAAGAGAAACAGCATTAGGTTTGTTGTTGCTTTTTTCATTTTCTCTGAAACAAAACCGCCTAGTTTCAGAGTGCATAGCTCCACCTAGTGGCGACAGACATCAGCATAAAACCTTGAGAACAAAATGCTACTTTAAGGATTTCTGATGTTCAATGAAATATGTTTTACTTTCGTTTTACCCCCCAAAATATAAGGATTCATATGACTTTGTGTGGGTGAAATGAAAATGGACGAACACTTTATTACTTGTGTTTATGTGCCGAATGCACAACGTGAACATTTGTGCTTAGGTTATTATGTCCATAACTAACTTCAAGTTTTTATTTTCAAGATTACAGGCAGAAATCAGAAAATAAGGCAATTTGTTCAATGTAGGATCAGAGCCAACAAATGATCATTTGCTGTTTTAACAAAGAATGGTTGTTGTATGAGGCAATATGAATTGCGAAATAGAAAAATTGACATACAGTCAAGTACGTACTGGAGTCTAGAAAATATACTATTGACTGTTATCTATTGTATTTGTCATGATTATTACTCACAGAGTGATCTGAACATTTTTTGGAGTTGAGAGAGGACATAAATTGCATCGATTCTTTTCTGAAACACAAATATAACATGACAGGAATTCAAGAGAAGGAAATAAAAATAAAAAAAAGATTAAAAAAAATGCAATGTGCATAGTTTATATTTAATATTATGTGTAAAATGCAAAAATACTCACATTCCCCCCGATGACCAGACACAAGTCAGCATCACTGCTGCGGCAACCTAACCCATTCATAGATGATCCGGTCAAGTAAAGCTGTCCTAATGAAGGAAAGAAACTTTTTAAAAATTTGAATGAATAAAAAACACACCAAAACTACCACAAAAGACAACGAGCTCGCACTTCAAACGCACCTGCAAAGACCTTCCGTATGTCTTCTTGAAGCTGAAACCGGCACGACTCTTTTCGCTCCAAATCTGCAGCCTGCTGCTGGCAAGCCTCAAACAGCGCCACCATCTGGTCACTCAGCTGACGACACAAACACGTTCGGCTCACCGACGAAACCGAGGCGACGCGTCGGGGAGTCGGGAGCTGCAAGTTACGGTCATGTGTACTTACCTTGGCGTACAAGTTGGAGCGACTGGGCACAACAGGCGAGTGGGGGTGGAGGTGAAGTTGTGAAGTGGGATGAGAGTTGACTAAACTGTTGGGGAATGCTCTGGAGGACTGGGGCACCGCTTGGTCGGGATGGTGAGGAGGTGGAGGAGCAGCCCGACTGCAACCGGGGATCGCGGTTGAGCGGGTCGGCAGGTCAAGGCGTTGCCGTTTCACAGTCGGTTGACTTTGTTCATCGCGCTGCCTCCTGAAAGCGGTCAAAGGGGGTGGGGGGGGGAAACAAAACAAAACACATTATAAAACTTCCATCCAGCTTCCCAGCTTGATCACAGCTGCAAGCAGTAAATGTTGACCCGGCTCAATTATCCACTAGTGACCCCATTATATTGAGAACGACAAGTTAGACAACATACTTGCGACCACTGGCTTGAGATGCCATGGATGGTGGAGATTTCCATTGGTATTGATAGTGGAGCATTAATCCAACACCAGGGATGCTGACAAAATTTTTTTAAATAGACATGACACACATTACTGTTACAGGCCACAAAAAGTTTTTTACAATTTACACTTTACTATATTTGAAATACACACAATCAAATATGGAACAGCTTTGAAAATAAAGTAGCTGCTGTTGCAGAACGATCACAGAACGTTTGCATGTTTTGCTTTTCATGAATTTAACTTCTGCTGGAGCACATTGGAGGAATGCAGTTTGGGTGTGCTTCACAGCTCATTAGTTATGTTTTAGTGTTGAGAATGAGATTCTTCTAAATCGATTAAAAAATTTAAAAAAATCTATACACGGGGCTGTGCAGCCAATTAGCAGCAGAGCATCTGGCCCAGATGTGCCTCCACCTCAGGCCATCAGCTCACTGAGGTCAGTGTGTCCACAATATGCCCTGAAGAGAATCAATACACATCCTCTTAGTGTACTACTTACATCTGGGAGACAATCGTTTTTAGCCAGTGTGATTGTTAATCATAGTTACGTCTGATAGTCTGTAGTGACAGTTTAAAATAGGAAGCGTCAACACAGACTCACTTGTGGGCGTTTGGTCGTCTCTGGTGGTTGAGGGGCACGGACCCCGGACCCGGACCTGGACCCGCAGCGCTGCCGCCGGGGAACATGCTGCGCGGCTCCAGCTTTCATTCAGAGCGTCACATTTGAGAAATCAAAAGGGAAAAACAGCATGTAAACGTAACAGCCGGCGGCGGCTGCAATCCAAGTTGGTTTATGTCGTCATCACGGTTTCCAAAGAACCCGAAACTTACCAACGACCCGACCACTGGCTTGGCGTTGAGCAGCGTCGTGCTAACGCTAACGCTAACGGGCTTCAGGGTCGATGACCATTTTCAACATTTTCAGTTCGAGACGTTTCTTTAAAGGCGTTATGTGGCACACGCGTCTCTAAAGTCGCTCAGCGTTAGAAATGTCCTCCCGAAATCTGAGACTGTTCGACGAGCAACACCCACCAGGTATTCCACATGTAAACAAAACTCAAAACGCTAATTCTGATTCTCCAACGTGTAGACTTCCGCATTGAAGTCTTGACGTCATGGAAATAGATTTAAAGGGGCCGCTTCCCTGAGCCGCAACTATATGGAGGTATTGTCAGTTACCATGACAACACGCGTAACACGTCTCCCTTCTTTTTTGATTAGATTTGAAAATAGTTTAAAATTAGTTTCAATTTTTTTTAACAAAATAACTTCCTTTTTTCTTTTAAAAGAATGAAAAGACAGATAACTCATATAGTAGTCTTCATTTTTCAGATCTATGTCGGAAATGACATAATGCAGCCTCACAATAAGGTTTTCTTTCTTCGTAGTGAGCGAGCCACTTCCTGAAAAAGGTTCTTATAAAAATAACAACGCATCAAAAGGCTCGGGTCCCTGGGGCACGCAGTGACGTCACTGCGGAGGACGCAGAGCGGTGACGTCGGTAGTTCAATACTGTCATAAACTGAGTGGGAGGGAAGCGGCTGCATCAGACAGATGTAGAGCTTTGCATGCACGGAGTCTATGGACACACACACACACACACACACACACACACACACACACACACACACACACACACACACACACACACACACACACACACACACACACACACACTGATCAATAACTTGCGCAGACGGTGCATGGCCACAATTAATCCTCTACAGAGTGTTTCTATCATTGCAAACAGCTTCAAATATATGAGAATATTCTGCTTTGAACGGCAGGAAATTGTCATTTGGTCGTATGAAAAATAAAGAGGCACTATTATGTGATGTATAGATGAAACGCGTTGCTAATATAGAACGTGTGGAATAGCTGTAGACACGAGCCGGAGGATAGGGGAGTTTATGGTAATGTGTGTGTGTGTGTGTGGGGGGGGGGGGGGAGAGAGAGAGAGAGAGAGAGAGAGAGAGAGAGAGAGAGAGAGAGAGAGAGAGAGAGACGCGGGTGGACAGTGTGATGCTGTGCATTATCTCCTGGCTAAATGAGGGTTGTCTTTCCCAGTTCAGGCAGCAGGGCTTCTCCACCCATCCAGTGAGGATCTGTAATTTACACGACAACAGCTGGGCGCCTGTCGGGTCTCCATTGGACTCTGCGCTGCTGGATCTCCCACAGAGCTGCTGCCGCCGCCGCCGCTGCTCCATCAACGCAAGAATAGAAAAAAAAAGAAGAGGGATCCGACCTGGTTTCCATCCACCCTGCCATGTGCACAGCGACATGTATGTGTGAATTCACGCGGTGACAGCAGCGGAGGGGAATGGAGCAGATGTCATCAAATTCCTACAGACGCACCGACGGTGATACTGTGAAGGCTGCCGTGTAGAGAGAGAGAGAGAGAGAGAGAGAGAGAGAGAGAACAAGAGAGAAAGAGAAGACCTTCATACGCTGCAGACGAGCCTACATATTCGGCTTTTTTTTTTTCCTTCTTCTTTCCACTGACGAGGATCAGTGGTCAGGTGTCGGCTCTCATGTCAACCGCCACAATGGGGTAAGTGTGGGGAAATATCACACCGGGCCAACTGAGTTTGCTTTACCTTTCCTTTCTTTATTCACATCGTCTAGCTCTCAAGGTATGAACTTCTCTGTCATGGAAACCACAGCAGACATGATGCTAAAAAAAAAAAAAAAAAAAAAAAAAGGAAAATCCAAACACTGCGTAAAAACGTATCTATCTGTATTACATGACGCGTAATGATGGATGTATGGCCAGGTAGGCTGTCTGACGTGTGTTTGAGTGGTGATTCCACTGCCTTGGTGTGATGTACACTCGCCATAAAAACAACTTTGTTCAATTTCTACTCACGTTTAGGTGTATTCGATCAAAAAATGGCAATAAGCCAAACGTGCTTGCACGTACATTTCTATGCAGAACTTGTCTCCATCATCAAACTTTTAGGATCAGAAGACTTATCTAATGTGGGACTAAGCCAGTGTATCTTTAGGCAGTTTGGATCAATCCATCAAAATAAAACAGTGTTTGTATTATTTCAACAGTTAATACATTTTTCAACATTATATAGACAGTTATGTAATTCTGAAAGTAGGCAAATACAACAACAGCTGTCTATACGTCACATCCTATCACCCAGAAACAACTGCACATGTTGTCCAACACCACACAATGATTGGGGGACAGCGGCTACAATGTGAGAAGCAGGGGAATGTCAACAGCCACAATGCTGAGACAGAAAGCAGCTTTTTGTCTCCATGGCAGCACAGTGACGGCTGCCTTACACATCCACAACAACAGGCACCCATCAGTGAAATAGCAGCCTGGAGTGCACAGACAGTACTGCTCATTTGACTCTCCCCCTAAGCCGGAGCTCAGCGGTCCATTTCCCCCACCAAGCCTGCCATTTATTAACGCCCGTGTCCCGCAGTTCATTGTGATTAATTGGACAGCAGGAGGTTAACAATATGGCATAGGCATGGTGTGATTTCAAGGCATCAGCCAAAACTCCTGCATTAACAATTAACAATACACTGGAGGCTTGCTGGTCGCCCACTCTGCTCTCCTACAGTGGAGGCAGCACATCATTCAGCCGTGTCCCACTCAAGCCTCAGTTCTCCACTGGGCTCTGCCGTACTGGTGACTAAGTTACTGTTATGCAACAGACTCAATGACTCAATAGAATCACACGGGAATAAATTGTAAACTCTGATTTCAAACCGCTGGGCCGCTTGCAGTTTGTGTTCAAGTCTGAATATGCAGGTGTAAACGTGATGTCACGCTGTCTGTCTGGAGGGAACGGCTCAGATACACTGATAGAGTCACATTTCACTTCCGGCCTTGTGGCTCAATAGCAAGTCTCTTACAACTCGGATGGCGCACACACACACACACGCACGCACACACACACACACACACACACACACACACACACACACACACACACACACACACACACACACACACACACACACACACACACACACACACACACACACACACACACACACACACACACACACACACACACACACACACACACACGCACACACACGCACACACACAGATAAAGTAAGAGTAACTGATCCATTGCATTGATTGTATTTGCAAAGGGAAGTGGGAACGCCAGAGAAATCTGTGTGCGTGCACGCGCACGCGTGTGTGTGTGTGTGTATGTGTGTATGTGTGTGTGTGTGTGCGTGTGTGTGTGTGTGTGTGTGTGTGTGTGTGTGTGTGTGTGTGTGTGTGTGTGTGTGTGTGTGTGTGTGTGTGTGTGTGTGTGTGTGTGTGTGTGCGAGAGAGAGAGAGAGCGAGAAAGAGAGAACATCTTAGATCATCCAATCACACCTAGCCGATGTGATAACTGATAACCCTAAATAAAATCTCCCAGATCTACTCTCTTGACTTAATTAAAGTACAAAAATCCTGGAAATCAGAGCAACTTCTGGATCAAGCAGGAGAGTTTGAGTTGATGAAGAGATCTGAGATCTACTGAGACTGATGGTTTCATTTGTCTTCTGTCTCACTGTCAGTGTTTGTGAAGGCAGCAGCAGCAGCTGCAGAGTGAAACGGGACGCAATCAAGTACAAAATAAAACACAGCCCTTTGTGGCATAAAATAGAACATTTGTGGAAGCTGATTGGTGACACAGAGTGTCTGGGAAGCTGTGTTCACATCTGGGCTCTGGAAGAAGTGTTTTTCTCACCTGGAAAGATGGATGTGTGTCTGTGTGAGAGTCCTCATGTTTAAATACCCTGTTTTCTTTAGCTTATCATACACAGCCTTGAAAAAAATGTTCATCTTAAACATTATTTTGAATGTTTTACATGCTTTATTAAGTTTAAACTGTCATAAACACAACAATCATTCCATTCAAACATATCCAGGAAGTCATTTCAACAGAAAAATGGTTCACATTTGCACTGGCAGGAGTGGCCAGGACGATGAACTAACTTCTTCGGCAAGCTTCTTCCCTTGAGTCTGACTAATGAAAACCTGGATGAAAAGTAAAGTGTAGTGATTAGAAACTGCTAAAGATTAAACATAGTTTGAATGTGTAATTTGGCCGACTCTTTAATTTGCTTTACCACAGCCTCGGGGAAGCCAGTCTGTCCTCAATGGACCGGCAGTCAATAGTTTCTGCTTCCCAAATCAACTGGTGCTGAATTCAAACCCCGGGTTAAAGGGATTACCTTTATTTTCACAAGCGAGTAACTCCATCATCACATCAATCCGACACTCTTTTACACTTTATTAAGGTACAGACGCATTAAAATACACAACCCTCATTATTTAACACTAGCGAGACCTCACCTAACTGTTTTCTCAGAACATGTGATGACACCTAAAAGTGTCAAATCACTCCTACACTGTTCAGTCATCATCATTCTCATCGTTCTCCCATAAAAGTTCTGGAAAACATCTAAAACACCAAAAAAAAACCTGCTCATTTATACACCTGGCACTTTATCACATTTAAGTTCTCTTGTGTTCGATCTTGTGTTTCTGAGTTTTCACATTCAAGCGACCAGCAAATGAAATTCCATGTTTTTTTATCGTGTCGGGTTGCAGATTTAAAGCTTCCCACTCCTTTCATCTTCCTTCTCTCAGAGGACGGGTCGATTCATCGACACTCCAGCTTCTCCTACATTCGTCACCTCCTCCACGATGTTCTCATCCCTCCCTCCTTCTCTCACTCAGCTGCGCTTCCTCCCTCTCTCATTCTGCCGGCCGTCTCTCACTGTTCTACCACTCACGTTCCATCACCTGCCCTTGTGCCACTTGGTGCAATCGAGGCACCTCCTCCTCCTCCTACACACTTTCTATCTCCACCACGCTCGCCCCTCTCACTGATGTTACCTCCTGACTTGACCTTTTATTCATTCCTCATCAATTTGTTTGTTTGTTGTTTTTTTTCTGACCATGACTACTTGTTTTCAGTTGGAAGACAGGGAACATTTCTCACTTTTCTCCTGCGGCTGTGAGTCTCTATCGATGAAGCTGAATTCATCACAACAGTGTGAAGAAATCACCTGAACTGACCTCCATACAAGCACATGGCCGTTAAATACATGTTGGAGTTGGTGCAGGTGAATGATGACTCTAAAATTAGACGCTCAGGGCTTTCAGGTTTTGGATACACAACCGCTTCACAGCGGTTTTGTAAAAGAGCAGCGTTCGTACTTAAGTCAGGTTTCGTCGTGTATTTCCTTGCCTTTTAAAAGTTTGCTTGTAGGAGTAAGTACTGCTTTTTTTTTTCTTTTTTCTTTTTTTGACAACTGGTGGGTGTCGTTTTGGAACAAAACTATTTGGCTCAGGCGTTCATGTAAAAACGAAAGCAAGAACATTACTGTGTTTGGTACACACACAATCAAGCACCAAGAAGAGCATAATTTGCCACAGCTCTATTGAATTATGCAATGACAAACGATGCCAGTTGCCAAGCGGCTATTGCACAGATCATACGGACAGGCCATGGTTGTGTGATGTGTGCTGGGAGTGAGTCGAAATGACTCACAGTACCGCCACTTACACTGCTGTCGATGATTATGATAATTTGCGCACAGCACTCCACAAGCAGCTTTGTGGAGCAGCATTAATCATGCCAGATTCACTCCCTGACTTCCTATACTCCACATTCGCCATCACTCTCTTTCTCTTTCCGTCCAACATCTCTCTCTCTTTCTCTCTTGTTCCCTGTCTTCGTGTTTTTCTTTCTTTCCCAGTCTTGGCTAATCACACACAGGAGGGGTGCTGCTGTTGAATTTTAATATTCATTTATACAGCAAGCCTTTGATGTCCCCCATCACCCCCACAGTGCAGTGTAAGCACTTCTCTATCTTGTGCTCTGCCAGCACTGCCAGCCCAGAATATCTCCCTCAGCACCCCGCGCTTTGAGTGTGTGTGTGTGTGTGTGTGTGTGTGTGTGTGTGTGTGTGTGTGTGTGTGTGTGTGTGCGTGTGTGTGTGTGTACTGACTGTAGATATTACCCAAGAAGCCCCAACAATGCTGCAATATATGAGGGCACGGTGAGAAAACTGAGGAGTGGCGGATAAATGGAATGAAGGGTGAAGGTGGTTGAAAAATTGTTGGTTGAAAAAACAAAAAAAAAGCCCCAAAACAATCCTTTTATAATTCCCCAACACTAATGAGGGGAATTCTGGTTTGAGCGTCATGCAGAGGTCAATTAGGAATTATGCTATTGCGACACAAAGATATATAGAGAGTAATAGAATCATACACACATGTGTAGCTTTATAATTCCAACGTGTTGTATGTTTGTGCACGACGTGTTTGTGTGTACGTTTAAACTGCAGCACTGTGGGGTGTGTCTGTGGTAGTTAACCGTGGCCCACTGTCTATATTTAGGCTGAAACTCTCTCCTTTCCCCCCCGTGTTCCCCTGTGTGACCCTCACTCAGTGCTGCAGGCATTCCCATATCAGAGCAGAGAGAGAGCGAGAGCGAGAGACATTTCAGCCACAGACAGAGAGACAGACAGGGAAGGTTTCTGCTCGATAGCTGCACGTTGGTTTACCCAGCAGGAACATTATAGGCAGGGAGTAGAGGACTAAGGTGTTTGAAGAAACTGCTGGATTTAAGATTCTTCCCTATTTATACAAAACAATGAGTCAATTTTGTATCTCTTTGACAGACTCTATTTCTGTTGTGTAACTATGGAGGATGGCGACTTGGTAATCCGGTTGCCTGGGAGATCTGACTCCCCCGTGGGCAACAGGAGCTCCGGTGCTGGGTTTGGGGAGACGCTGGTGTTGCGGCACAAAGAGGTTCACCACTTCTTCTTTGTCCCCTTCAGGGAGCAGCCCATCTACAGCACCCGGGCTCACGTCTTCCAGATTGACCCCAACACCAAGAAGAACTGGCTGCCCACCAGCAAGCACGCCGTCACAGTCTCCTACTTCTATGACAGTACGCGCAACGTGTACCGCATCATCAGCCTGGACGGCACCAAGGTGGGAGACTCGTCCAAAATTGTCACCAAACACCTCACACCGTTTGTTGCACACCAACCGCTGGTTATTTTTAATTCCTACAAACTGACGATTATTCAATAGTGTGCTCCAGATGTTCCGGTGTCATGATCTTGTCACATGTCTCACGTCCATCCAGGATATTTCAGTGGCACTGAAATCCCTGAGCGTTAACGGGGTTAATAATGTGGACACGAGAAACTAATGTGCAAACACGTCTTAAAACGGCTCCGAGTCGTTGGATGTCTCACGGCTGACATCTCAGGTTTCATTGTGGATCCGCATGCAACTGCTTTATTTGCGTGTCTGTCCGAATGTCACAGTCAACATTTATATCTTCGGATATTCTCGTTAGCGGCCCAGAGGGCGGGCGTTTCTGGTGGCCGCCCGCACGGCGTGAGTTCTTTATAGGTGCCGACGAGCCACGCAGGCGCTGGGGGCCGGTTTATAGGTTGTCGGGGAAGCTGAACGAGAAAAAAAAAACAGATGAGCAAGTGAGAAAATGAGCTGGCGAAGAAACAAGAATGGTGACGTCACGTGAGCGAGATCAGGAATATTGCAGAAAAGCAAGCGTGTTAAATTATTTTAATCCGGCAGTGCGTATTGACAGTTTCTGATGATCAATTTAGAAACCATCTTATATCACACAGCTCACAATAAATAGCCAATCACAAAATTTAAGTGTTACGTAACACGCTGACTGACTGCTACCGTTCTCGAACTCATCATTACGTATTGATGCCCACTGAAAGCCAAGCATTACATAACGCTGCTAATTGATCAGCCATTAATTTGTACGCCATTCGTGTTATTTAACAATGGCAACTCACTTATATAAGATTTTAAAGTAGATTTATATTCTGAGTCATCTACACCAAAGAAAAAGGCAGAAGATGTTATATTGTATTATGCCCTTTTTAGTATTTTCTTTTAATAGTTCACATCGAGATATATCATTTAACCCTCTTAGCGCATTTCCCAGTGCACCTCTTGTGGTTTTAGATCAACTGTTATGTTTCTATTGATGATACATCTTCGAAACAAAGCATGAATAAATTGTCTACTGGAATTTTTTTTTTAAAGGTTCAAATCAATTTCTGACCATGTAGAATCATGCATTGTTTCATACATGTGCATATCGTGTTATGTTGTGTTGTGTAGTTATCTTGGAAGAGTGAGAGCCCTGATTTGTATTTACACTACAGCCTGTCTGGACGTAACAACAAATACCCTCCCTGTGTTCATGATCATGAGTTCGCACAACAGTGGGTCTGCATAATTCAGTCACATATCTAAAGACCTTTCATTTCCTGCAACGACTATTTTTATCGCCAAATTGATCATGTTGTAATAATTTTAAGGTCCAAAACAATCATGGCTTCCCAAAAGTGACACGTCATTTGAACAAATCAAAACAGTTAACTTTACAAAAGGTAAAACTAGACATTTGAGAAGGGGATCACAATAATACCTGACATAGTAAGATGATGATGATTAAAAATGGAGGACAAACTGCTGATGATACACTGGGATACACGTTTATATTCTAGAATAGCAACGTTTTCCTCATGTAAAGAAGTGTGTGTGTGCAACTTTTATCAGAGCTAAAAGTGACCAAATCTATATGCTTTCATGGCTCTTTGGCATTGGTCTTCTTACTTATTATTGTTATTATTGATTTGCATTCTGGTGATTGTTATGGCACTTTATTTAATCGCGCTTGATTTCATTCAGTTTCATTTGATCTACTGTTTTTCTTTATGGTTTACTCTGCTATTATTTACCCTTGTTTGTTCCTGTTATTTTATGGATTATATTTCCCACCTTTTAAACATCTTGCGATGGAGGTTAATTGCTGATTGTGTGTTTCATGTAGGCATGTGCGTGTACACGTCTATGTTTGCCCTGTGATGGATTGGAGACCTATTTAAAGTGTAGCCAGTTGGGATTGGCTTCGGCACCCCGAATGTTTTAAAGTGATATAGAAGACAGATCCGTGAATCTTCTATACTAATACCATCCAAGTTACGGTTGCAGTGAGCTGGTACACCCACGAAAAGTTCACGCTGAGAGACCGACGGGTTTCATGATTAAATCCGTCACCAAAAACCCAAACAGGCACCGGGAGAACATGCAAACTGCACCCAGGGAGCCAATGCCAGAAGTAAATGCAAATCTTGCTGGGCGTGCTGACCACTTCACCAGTCTGCAGGCCAGTGCATCACATGTCATATTGTATTGATTTCTTCATTTGTAGTCTGATTTGTGGTGTGAATACTCTCCAGGGTTGAAAAAGCAAACACTGGGGTCGCTCTCTCTCGCCCTCTCTCTTCTGTATGCGCACTCGTGCAGATATTACACACACCGCAGCGATAAAGTTAATTTAATTCATATTAAGTGGTTTGGCTCTGTTTCACAGGCAATAATCAACAGCACCATCAGTCCCAACATGACATTCACAAAGACCTCACAGAAGTTTGGCCAGTGGGCGGACAGTCGAGCGAACACAGTCTACGGGCTGGGCTTCTCCACCGAGCATCATCTGTCCAAGGTAACCCCCCCCAACACACACACACACACACGACCTATATTTACCCTTCAGTGGCAAATGTGGACCTTCTGCATCTTTACTGATTCATAGAAGTAACCATATAGTTCCAGTAATTACCGGCATGTCTGAGGAGTTTTTGGTTTAAAGTTGAAATAATCAGATTTACTTCTCACACATTTCCTGAAGCACTTCCACCTCAATGCTCAGCGTTGAGATCACAGTTCCACGATGATGATGACGATGATGATCCACAGAAGTGAAGCGATATTGAGTTACTTATTGTAACTGCACTTAATGGCGGACACCAGACCGGCTCCAGCAGAGCTGTCAATTTGATTTCCTCACCTCTCAGCCCTCTGCAGTACTGTATATACAGTAAATTACCCTGTAAAAGCTGTGAGAGGGTACTGTCAGTGATCAACCACACCCTACAGAGATGTGCCAGAGTGTTTATATCTGCTTGAAGCCCCTCGACGAAGCTCACCTTACCACTTGGCTGGACGTGTCTCAGCTCTCGTCTAAAATAACCTCAGAGATCAAGCTGAGTCCATGATGGCTTCTGATTATAGGAAAAACTGTACGGGGGGAAGCACAATGGCACAGTTTTGTTTGCTCGGTGTGTATATGTTGAATGTTGATAATTGAAAGGTTGTCACAAGAACTGAGTTAGGTCATGTTCCGGTGAGGAATCATGGGTAATTCGTAGCTGGGGGTTATTAGTTGACCTATCCTGTACTGATCTCCCTCTCTACTGCATCCCTGCACATATGGCTCTACTGAACAGATTAAACTGCACTAATGTGGGAATTATATTCGCACACTGACGGTTGTCCTCTGCATCCAGTTTGCAGAGAAGTTTGCCGAGTATAAAGAGGCGGCGCGGCTCGCGAAGGAGAAGAGTCAAGAAAAGTCTGAAATGGCTACGTCTCCTTCTCAGGTATGTTTGCTCCACTCTCTCCGCACCGTACATTTTTGCTCCCACCTTTTCATAACCTCTCTGTGGGTCTTTGTCATGGCCTCTTGCCACAGGCGGTGCAGGCTGTGAACAGCTGGCGAACAGGTCAGAGAAGTAGATTCAGAAAATTGGAACAAGGGTAAATAGATACAAATGATTTTCAAATGTCGATGGCAGTGGTGAAAAAAATGAATGCAGAACTCTGTCAAAGTGTAGCAGTACAACTTGTTGCTATAAAACATTTTTAATCAATCAAATACTCCTGCAGAAAAAAAAAAAAAAAAAACGGCTCCTCATTCATTATGATTACTGTATTATCACTCTGCCGATGCTGGTGTATGAATGTGAAACCAGGATGTAGTGGAGCTTAACTTCACATCCCAACATAATGAGAGGAATGATACAAAAATGTCAGACGGACACGTGAGGGAGGATGACTATGAACTGTGAACTACGTATGTGTTCACCCTTTGTTTGATTCCCTCATAACAACATGCACTCTCACAAGTAAAATAAATGTAGAGAAAATAAATGAAGTAAAAAACTTGCGGAAGCATAGTCGGGTTTCTACTGTACACAATAGTGGCTGCTTCAGTAATCAGTTGCAGATTCACCTTAATGAGCATGTAAAGCCCTATAATGTGTTCCTGCTGAAGATCAAGCAAGATCAGACTTGATCCAGCTTAGATCTACTACTTTCACGGGTGATAGAACGAAAAAAGGCCATGTTAACCGTGTTTGAACTGCACTGTATTTTCAGGATTATAAATCATGATGATTAAAAAAGAACATGTACGTATGAGCAGTGCTGGTGCATTTATTTTTTTTATGGACAAATGCAACTGCGTTGTCGGTAAACCCCGACCGGCTGCCGCGGCTGCAGTGAATATTGTATTACTTTCAGTGAAAAATCCCCAATACATGTTTGTTCATTGATTAAACTTAATAGAAAAACATTACATTTTCTTATTACAGTGTATAGTAAAACATTTTCTGTAAATTAGTTCCCAAAAAATGATTAAAGTTGCCCACCTCTGATCTATAACACATCAACCACCGGTGGCAGGATATTTGCCCTAAAGCTCCCAAAACCCTGGAATATAGTTACAATTCTTTATTCTACAGAAATCTACACAACCTTGATGTAATCAACTCTATAATGCTTTCTTAAAGTTATTTTTCCAGTGTTTCGGATTTAGTTTAGCTAATCTTTCTCACACCATCAGTGTTTTATCGAGGCTCATTTCACTTTGGTGTGAAACACTTTGTTTAGAATGTTTGACAAGTACTTTATAACTAAGTACGTAAATAGATCTATTTAGAAAATCTCATTTATATGGTTATCTTGTGCTGTATATCTCGAGAAATAACTCCACCAAATGAGACACTCATAAAAGAAAAGCTTTTGTATCAACACAGTTATTGTACATGACCCAAAGGCCTTCAGTAGGTTCATAATGAATCTTTGCACAGTTTACCAGTAAGATGCCTGCAGCCTCGGAATGTTTCAACTCTTTGCATTAAATGACCAAGGCAGAGTGTGCTGTGGATGCATCCACACACTGGAGAGCATAATTAGCTTGTATGTATGTATGTCTGCGAGGGATATCTAATATTAACGTGTTTTCAGGGTATGTGTTACTGTCTGAGAGAAAATTAGCTTCTTTCAGGGGTGTAATCCCACGAGAAATCCCTTCTTTAATCTCAGAGCTGTTCGCAGGCTTCATGTCTTCATCAGTTCATTACGAAGGCTCGGGCAGCAGCCCACTGCTGTACTGCGCTTTTTAACTTGTACTCTTAACGCTGCAGCCCACATTGGTTAAAACGCTACAGTACCTTGTTTTTCCCATGTGAGGAATTCTTTTAATGAAGCCAAGCGGACAGCTTCCCTCTCCAAGGAGTGGGGGTGGGGGTGGGGGGGGGGGGGGGGGGGGGGGGGGGTACAGGCTGTGGCCTTCATGGTACTAACCTGCAGTGGTCTGCTGAAGCTTTGTTTCACCACAGTCCTACACCCACGGGCCTGCTGGCTCTTCTTCTAACCTTCTTGTTTTTTTCCTCCTCCGAGTAAAGATTCAAATTAAAACATAGTGCTCCCAGTAGGCTGAGCCCCCCAGGGGAAATGTTTCATGAACATAATATACTAATAAACGTGGAACACAAAATGTAAAACCAGCCGTAATCTCATTCTTATCTTTCACTTCCTCCTTGTCCATTAGAGACACACAGGCAGTGTCATTGTGCTCCTGTATTGTGCCGGAGCCCCGAGCCTTAATAGCTTTGTTTCATGTCGGTTCAGCGTAAAAAAAAAAAAAAAAATTTAAATGACGTGTCTGTTGTACAATATTGTGGTTTTATGGGATAGAAAGATAAGACTTAATCTGTAATTCTATAATTTCTTACTGCCTTATTAAGAAATGTTAATGGCCTACAGGAATGTGGACATGCTCGGTGAGATTTTCAGCCCAACAGTAAAAAGAGCATCATCAGTGTTGCAGGCAGCAGGTTTCAGCTTTCATACTGAGAAATATACACTCATGACATTTCTCTTGGTTTTTTTGCACAATTGTTTTTCTTGTGAGTTTGGTATTGTCTTGCAATAAGACACCACTGCAGTCACACGGGTTAATTACACTTTATACATTTGAAGGTTATATATTGTTAACTTAGGAGAAAACAAAATAACAGAATAGAATTTAATGACAGAATTTTCTTCTTGAAACACATTTTATAAAAAAGTAATAATAATTCTATTCTACTAATTTTAAAATGAATCAAAAGGTTTCACCTACATTCATTAATATTTGTGAATGTTCATTTGTATATCTATTTTATTACAGTTTTTACTCACTGCTATTGTAAAACACCAATAATGTAACGGTTTTATTTGTTTTAATGACAATCACCTATTTTGGCTGATGTTTTGAGATTTCAGATCAAAGAAGCATCATTGGTGGCGATTATTTTGTTATTAACTTATGTCTTTGTTTCATGCTGCAGGAGTCACCGGGAGGTGAACTCTCGTCCCCTTTGACCCCTGTGACCCCGCCTATGGAAGCCCTCAACGGCACAGACGACATCTGTGACACGACCCCAAACTCAGACAGCCGTTCCGAGCCAACGCAGAACGCTCTGGCCTTTGCACACAGGTACAACCCGTCATGTCCAGTACAATACAGATTTCACAGTTGCCCTCAAAATCACATGTATGTATGTTGACCTTTTTTTTTTAAACATTTTTAATTTTTGTATGTTGTGTGTCTGAGGCACAGACTTACATCCGTCTCTGCGTCTTTGTCTTTCGTCAGGTCTGCGTGAACCTTTAATCGTTGCATGTCAGCATGGTAGTGAACTCCCTCTATTCACTGCTGCTCTCTCGTGTTCTTTCCTCTCTAGGGGGCAGTTTAAGACATGTCGGGTCTGCTCTTTCTGATAGGGATGTCAGTACAAGTCCTGACTTCTGCAGCAACATAACCACGCAAATAAAGCTAATTGTTGAGGCGGAAAGTTTTCCGAACTATAAAGACCTGATTGCAGGTCACCAACAGGGAGGGGTTTTTTTTTGTTTGTTTTTTTTTCTTTTTTTTTTCTCTCGAAAACCTTACAGACTGTCTGTTTATTGGTGCCTCGAATGAGGAGCTATCCAATGAAATGGGTGCGACGAAATCACAGGACTTTTTCTCAAATTGAACCGTTGGCGTCATATCATGTCGCGTAATGTTTTTCAGAACTGAAGGGGCAATTTAAGTCATTCATTTTGTTAAATCTGAGCATGCTCAGTGAGGAAATCTCACTCGTGTTTATAGTTTTATGTATTCCTACTGCGATGCAATAATATCCTCTAAATGCAAATTCAAATCTCTTGACTGAGTAGGTGTTGGTGTCACCTCTATGCATGTACCAGTACTGTTCTATACATTCCTCTGTGTGTTTTGTTAGCAGACTATATATTGAATTAGGTAATCCATGTTTTTTGGGTTTTTTTTTTGTATATGTTAATACGGGTTATGTGGAGGGGTGTGTAATATAAAGAGGTCATGTGAATATTGTGAATAATGGCCTCCTGAAAAGGTGTGGTGGTGAGGTTCATCACCAAAAAGGTGTTGATGAAGCATTTATGTAAGACTTATATAACACACTGTGGGTAGTGGGAGGCACAGAAGGAGCGAGACACACACACACACACACACACACACACACACACACACACACACACACACACACACACACACACACACACACACACACACACACACACACACCTGGAAGATTGCAAGCGACAGACAGAAAGGGAGAGCGACTGTATGAAGTCTGTACATGAGTCAATGACACTTCAACATTGTCCAACTCACAACGGTAGATGAACCAAGCAGAAGGGAATCAGTTTGAGCTTTTTAAGCGAGCAACGTGTTTGATCTCAGGAGAGGAAATGTTACCCACTGTCCCTTGTAGTTGAGTGTACTCACAAGTCTCTTCATTTGTAAAATCTCTGTAACTTTTATTACTTCTCTGGCTGCGATTCTCATTAATTAAAGATATTACCAATCGCTTAATGTATTATCATTCTTTTTTTTTTTTTTTGTTTAACTGCTTGTGTCTGAGTGGAAAGGCTTAATCTCTTTCTAATATTTCAACATCAATTTAGAGACACTTAGAGGAATTGCTTTTAATGAGGGAAAGTATCTGCTTAGAGATGCCTACCATTACATGATGAGCTCTGTTAGGCTACACAGATCTGTGCAGAGGGAGCGGGCTGTAGAGAGGACACCCACTGCCTGCTGCAGCCTTGCTGCTGATGTGTCTATTAATGCTGCATGCGTGGGAGACAGGGTCGACTCTCGGCATTCACGATGGCAAGTGTGAACGTAACAAGCAAACCTCAGTCTTACATTTTCTCCGAGGCATATGCGGCTGGCGCAGATGTAAAGAGCATCCGGCCATTTACCACGGAATCCACTCCTTTTCTGACTTTCGCCTTACGATTCATACTTCTTCAGTTTAAATGCCAAGTGTGTGCATCATCTCGCGTCGCTCACTCTGCTCTTGACAATCACGTGTTTGCGGTTCAGATGTATTCTCCGACTGTTGCTTTGACGATGCAAAAAAACCCCAATAGAATGAAACGGTGTGTTGATTTACTGTTTGGTGAAGATGCATGCCCACTTGTGGAAAGAGATGAGCAAAAACACCTGTGTGAGCATGTGAGTGACATCTCCTCAGACCTCGGTGGCGGTTTCAGTGTGTTTCTCTGAAATGGTTGTGAATTAGATTGCTTTTTCTCCATTGCGTACGCACCATGCTGCCACTCAGTGGGGCTGTGTAGGCAAGAATGTGTGGGTGCAGCAGGCAGAGGAATAGAGAGGATGATAAGAGACTGCTGTACGCATGGATGTGAGAGAGGGTTTTTTTTATTTATTTTTTTTATGTCAGGGCGTAGGCGTGTTTGGCAGGTCTGCACTGGACTGCTGCTGAATGGCTATCTCATTATTGTAAGACCTTTAGTTGGGACTGCCTGGGCTGCATGTGAATGGTCTCGTGGTGCTGGAGGATGTAGGCGTCTGTCGGTGGGTCTGTGGTGGAGAGACTGTGCCAGTGTCTCCGTTCCTCCGGTTGCTGCCATGGCAACCGATCTGCCTCCCTGCTTCTTGAGCGGCTGTGTGAGGAGGATGAACCTACCTGACAACCAGCAGCGGTCAGGACACAAAGGAGGGCGGTAGGAAAAACCCTGAGTGTTGTCACAAGTTTGCATGTTGTGTTTCTTGGCTTTATTGAGCAGAGAATTATACTTGACATTGTGGAATATAAAAACACAACTCAGAATTTGGAGGCTTTATTTGAAGGTTCATGGTGTATTGGCATTGTGTACAGATATTATCAAAAGTGCAAAATTGTTCAGAATTCTGTAAAACAAAATTCATCAAAAGTAGGTAAATCACAGCTGAATTAAAACAAAAATATTGTTGTTTACAATACACAATAACAGTCATAATAGTAACTTGTTCATCAGTTCTACTATGATTATGTCAATCTGTGGGTTTTATTTAAAAACAGTGGAATGGAAGATAGACGGATCATTTCAAACTAACGCAATCATGAAATAATTAAACACTACAAAATTGGAGTAACATAAAAAAAATGATGGACGTCATCGGCAAAATAAAATTATCCACTGAAGTCTCATAATAGCCTTTAACCTTGAAAAATACAAAAATTCACATTATCTTTACTACTTCAGTGAAACAGAGGCAGTTAACTTACCCATCGTGAGTTGCTCACACCTTCATCCCTGCCCTGCTGTCCTCTGCCAGGATTGAGCTCAGCTGCCCCCCCCCACCCCTCTGAAACTTTGTGGTCACGATGGCTTAATGAAGATGAATGCTGGTGTCGAAGCATCTTTGCACTCTTCTCTCTCCTCCGAGCGTCCCTCCATTGCTCTCCCGCTTTCCCTTGATTTCTCCGTCTGTCTCCATCTTCGCATCTTGACGTCTCGTCTGCACTCTGGCTCTGCAGGCTGGTGTGTGGGGTTTATACATTGGCAGGGCGGTGTGCCTTGGTGACAGCACTGCTCCATCTGTGTGTGTGTGTGTGTGCGTGTGCGTGTGCATGTGCGAGTGTGTGTGTGTGTGTGTGTGTGTGTGTGTGTGTGTGTGTGTGTGTGTGTGTGTGTGTGTGTGTGTAGGATGAAGTGTCGTCTCTCTCCTGTGCGTCACACATGCAGACACACTTGCATTCACAGAGGGGGAGGCTGTTGTGTAAGAACTGAAGGCGCTGTGGGAGTCCAGAGTGAATTGTAGCTGGGCTTTCTCTCTCTTTTTTCGTTTTTTTGTTACGCTCCTCAGTGTGGGTGTTATGGCATAGTGTGGAGTACTGCAGCAGCATGTGAGGACATACAGTGGGCTAAAGTGTGTGTGTGTGTGTGTGTCTGTGTGTGTGTGTTTGTCAGCGAGGGGGTGGAACAAAACGGAAAACATAAAGTCATAGAAACCCTCACCACCTCTTCAGTGAGCTAAGCTTCCCTTTGTGTTTGAATGTTTGAGGAATATCTGTGAAGTGCGTGGGAACAGGAGCTCTCCTACAAAGATACTTGACTCGATACCGCTACTCAACAAAGTTTCGGTCTCATACATTCTCCCGCCAAACTCTGATATTATGTGAGAGACAGGCAGCGGGCATTATGTAAACCTGAAACCACTGCATGCACTGCTTTACATCAACAGTAGAGGAACTCGGCAGAAAAGCCATTACCTTCACAATGTGATGTTCAATCATAATTTCACATACATAAATGCATGTGCTTTTAAAAGGTTGGAAAAAAAACAACTATTCCACTTCAATTGTTGCATTTTGCTAAACTTTAGTGTTTTTCACTCCATTTTTTTAATGAAACAATTGTTTCCCCACCATGAAACGCATTCACTTTCAATCATTTGCACTCTCGTCTCCTCTTCCTCCTCTCGCTTGCGAGTAGCTGGACCAGATTAGGCTTCAGCCAGTCTGAGGACATAATCTCAGATTACGGCTCATGTGGCAGACAGCTGCTTTCACAGCTACTGGCCAACAAGTGCCAGCCTTGGTTCTTCGCGTGCCCACTGCAGCTCACCTCACGTCTGGTCGCCTCGTGTTTTTCCTCACCACATTCGGCCAATTTACCCCAACACGAACAATTGATTTTATTTGTTTGTCTTCTACATTGTACAAGCTTTTCAAATTTATTTATACAACACTGCTATCAAATGTGAAACATATTTCACTGATTGTATTATTTCTAAAGGTTAACACTGAGTGTCATATGTTCACTTTTACTAATGAAGTCTGATGTAAATTAGACAAGATATTTTCACTGGTATTTGTTGTTTTTACTCTCACAAAGTTATATGTTAATTGTTGTTGGATGGATGGATGGATGGATGGATGGATGGATGGATGGATGGATGGATAGATGGATGGATAGATGGATAGATGGATAGATGGATGGATGGATGGATGGATAGATGGATAGATGGATGGATGGATTTGGGTAAAATTAACTCACTTGCAGATGCACGCTGCAAATAATCTCATCGAAAGCTCATGTTACATCCATAGCATAACGACCTGGCTTCTGACCAGCCTGTGTTTCTGCTGGTAAAACTGACAGCAGGTTTTTCCTTGTGCTCCGCAGCCCGGCGATGACAAAACACTGGGAGGCTGAACTGGAGGCACTAAAGGGGAACAATGCCAAGCTAACAGCAGCCCTGCTGGAGTCCACCGCCAATGTTAAGCAGTGGAAGCAGCAACTGGCTGCCTACCAGGAGGAGGCAGAGAGACTACACAAGCGGGTGAGGGAGGAAACACAGGAATGCCTGTTTGTTTTCATGTGTGATTAAATCGTTTTAAAACAAATGGCAGCGATCGTCGGGAATGAGTGCTGTGAAGTCGGGATGAGAGGGAGAACACAGAGGGGACGAGTGTGAGCGGGAGGGAGTGTAGAGGGAAGTCGGGGAATGAGTTGAAGTGGAGTTTCTGCCGTGCCAAACTCTCTCTCTCCGTGGATCTGAATCCATTCTGCCCATCCTGTCCTTGTAGGTGACAGAGCTTGAGTGCCAGAGCAACCAAAGCCCAGTGATCAAATCCCAGAAGACTGAACTCAACCAAACCATCGAGGAGTTAGAGAACACATTAAGGGATAAAGAGGAGGTATGTAAGAAATTCAGGAGTTGGTGATCTTGAATTGCATGGAGCCATAGTGGCCTGCATTTGTGTCACACAGATTTTTTTTTTTTAAATCTCTGTATGTCCTTCAGGAAATGGAAAAGTTAAAAGAGGAGCTGGAAACTATGAATGACCTGATGGAGCAGAAAGACACTCTTACCCAGAAACTCGAGGTAAAGATGCGTCGCCCTCCTCCAAAACCCCACCCTCAGCATTTACTCGTTATATTACATAGAATAAGAATCGTTGGCCTCTGTTTGCAGGAGACTGAGCTTCGCGGCCGGGTGCTGGAAGAGCAGCTTGCGGGCGCCGAGCAGAGGCTGGAGGAGAACCAGGAGGAGCAGGAGAATTTCAGAAAGAGTCTGCGGACACTGCTGGAGCTGCTGGATGGCAAGATCTTCGAGCTGACGGAGCTCAGAGACACCTTGGCTCGGCTCATAGAGGAGGCCAGCTAGAGACACAGGGGTCTGACCATCACAGACAGAGCCATATGATAATTTACACCCCCAACCAACAAATCTACCCCCCCGGTACTCATACACACCTTCCCAACTAAAACTGACTCATTGCACTGCCTACATTCATGTTTTGCTCATATGAGGCAGGTGATTCTCACGTTTCACCCTGCAGAAGTGAAGTTCCCACCCAGTGTACGATGCAGGGACTACCTCAGCTTGCCTTCTGATTGGCTGACGTAGCCGTAACCTCGGTTGAACAGGTCACCTCAGTTGTAGGGATGTCTGCCATGGCACACTGCAACTGCCTCTCTTACACACATGCACACAAATAATTTACCTTGAGAACTGTGCCTCTGTGCCATCTACTGTTTGACTGGGAGAGCTGCAGCACAGCTTGCCGCCCCATAATGTCTCATGCACACACACACACACCCAGCCCCTTCTTCTTCCTCTCTAAACTGCCCCCCCCCCCCACCCCCCCACCCCCAAGGGGAATGTTGAAAGTCATGTGGAAATAATTGCTGTTAAGACTCAGAGAACTGCGCCAAAGCTGCCAAATCCCCCGAAAATATTGTCCTCTAACTAGCAGATGCTTTGATCCAAAGTGACTTACAGAGAAGAGTTGAACAGAGAACCCCGTATCTGAGCTCGGGCTGCCAGAGGAGTGTCTCTGCGTGCAGAGAATGAAAGGATGGCCCTGGACACCACCGATGCACCTTCAGCCTGGATGCACACGGCTGCTGGGGAAATGGAGTTACGTATACTTCATAGGTAAAAGCGACAAGACCTCTGTATATCCACAGCCCACTGAAAATCCTATATGGGCGATGACTACTGAATCTTCCAGAGGCATAGTTTATCCCACACAGAAAATTTAGAGGTGCCCACATAGTATTAGACATAATTCCTGTATCCAGACTGCTTCCATCACCACAGACGACTGACCTGTCTTCCTGCCAAACTCAGTGTGGTGTGTGTTTCTGAGAGATACCCGGCCTTCGACGTAACGTGTGCCTTCAGAGTGCACAATAGTGAAACACATGTTTATATGTACGGTGTGCGTGTGTGTGTCTGTATATGTGTGTGTGCATGCATGTGTGCATGTGTGCTGTGAAAGGGAAAAATGGTTTGGACAACAAGGCCTACACACACACACACACACACACACACACACACACACACACACACTGAGCAATACCAGACAGGATCTATATGACACCTCTACTAACTCTATCAGGTACTCTTACTCAGTGGACTTCTGCAGATAGGACAAATGCAACTAAGCTGATCCCCTCCCACATCCCCATCCAAGAGAAAGTGTACTACTGTGACCGCAAAACTGTGTGGCAGCCTCGTGTGGTCAAAGTAGTGCATCGTGAAGGGCTTACAGAGAGTCATCTTGGTGTCGGTAAATCTCCACCCTCAGTGAAACTGGCCACAGATTTTCACTCCTCACCGGTGAATCCAGAACTGAACTCAGTTTCTATTCTTTTTTCTTTTCTTTTCTTTTTTCTTTTTTTTTTACACAGGATATAATACTAATGATATAATTATAGAAATGTATATGAAAACTTTTTACTCATGACTGCAATGTAAATGAATGAATGGTTAACACCCTGCATTGGCTTATTGTTGTGTATTAACCCATGAGTATATAGTATGTAGGTAGATGAATAATAAAACTCTGCTTAAACACATATTGTTACCCAATCTGTACCAAAAAAAAAAAAAATATATATATATTTTTCATTGTATAAAGCCAATCTTATACTGGTACAAATCCAAAACTGCATCTTAAATTTTCTTATTTTCAGATTTCTACAAAAATCTTTCCGAGGTGCATCTTATTGTATATTTAAATTGATCACCCTGTTTGCACTGTCATAACATTACACGTCAACAGATTTGCAATTAATATTAGCACAGTGTAATTATGTACTGAATTATGTTCTTTAGCGAAGTGAACAGGTTAATACACTGGAATAAGACCCATGTAAAGGGGAAAGTTAGCTTTTGTTTTTTTTCTGGTTTAACTTTGACAGTCGAATGACAGAGATGGAGTACCTTAATATTACTGCTATTGTTAATGAATGCCTTTGTACAGTAGTGGATAAGAAGCTTTTCATTCTCCTGTTTTGTAACTTATGGTATTTAAATGTAGGTATTATTATTGTATCTAGAGGTATGAAAAGACTGGCAATATTTTTGACTATTTAAAGTAATTTTGAACTCATGATATTAAAGAGGTACCTCAGGCTGAATGATGTCTGCAGACTGGTGAGACACACACGGGCACACAACCACACACACACACAGGCAAATGTGGTTTATAAGGCACATGTGGTTTATCTGTGGTTTGTCTAACATCTCAGGGGTCAGAACCAAACTGTGGTATATGAGGGCTACTGGGTTCATGAGGTCTATTTACTTACAACAGACTGAGACACACACACACACACACACACACACACACACACACACACACACACACACACACACACACACACACACACACACACACACACACACACACACACACACACCTTCAATCATATTAAATGGTTTGTTGAATTCAAAGACAAGTCCTCAAAAAGCCTCTGAGAATTGAGCAATGCTGTGTTTTATATTCATATACAGCAACCTCAGAATTCTGAATGGCTCTGGTATTTCCGTTCAAAAACAAATAATCAACCATAATAACTCAGCAGACAATCTGAGAATTTGCTTCACAAGGTTTTATTCAAATGCAAGAGCAAGGTTGTGAATAATAAAAAAAAAAACAAACGAAAAAAAAAATATATATAACCAAGAAAAAACCCAAAACAAAAACAATTGAATGACTGAGAATGGCCGGACTGAAAGGCAAACAAGCATCCTTGGAACAAGTTTTCAATACATGTAAAAGTAACTGTGACCTTGAGTGAGTCTATAGATTTAAGGAATCAGTGAAAACGCATCTTATGAGCCTGTTTCATTCTTTTTCTTCTATCTTTGTTTGGATATTGCACTTTTCAAGTCAATGAGTGGCACTCAGACAAAGGAACAGAAAGTTTAGTCTGTGTGGCAAAAGTCGCTTGCAGGAAATGCTCAAAAGCAGATGCATCACATTTGGCTCAAAACACTTTGGAAAAAAAATAGGATGCGAACAAAGCGAATGAAAAGTAGCGCAACATTACAGTTTGGTGAAAACCAAGTTATGGTACCTTTTTTTTTTAAAGAGATCAAATTGGAGATTCACTCTAGAAAGAAAGCGTTGGTTCAAAAGTGGAGTTTTGTTGATTTTTTTTTCATGGACCAACATAAAAAAAAATCAACTTTAATCGGGAGACTTTGTCCTGTTTGGTTAAAGTGGCATGAAGTACCGGTAAAAGGTAAAGCTAAAGCCTGTGCTACAGTGAATGTAGAAGTCAGGGTTAGATCTCATGCTACATGATGAAGGGACCATGGAAGAACATCGTGCTGACAGTAAACAGAAGACATGAACCAGTGTCTGAGAGTTTGATCTGCCTTGAAAAAACTAATAAAGCCTCTTCAGCGCCGGGCTATTTTCAAGCTGTGACATAAACTTCTGCGGCTGCTCTTTCTTACGTTAATCTGTAAACGGCTATCAAAACAAGCCGAAGACAAAAAGCACAGAGCTTTGCATCAAAGCAGCTTGACTGCATGCTGAGGCGCTTGTTGACTCAAGAGTTCAGTTCATCAGTCCACATCTTTTAGCTTCAAGCTGCGTTCGCGCGGAGTCCTGTGCTGCTCAGCGGCCCACTGGCCGCCTCATGCCGTCTTTCCATTCCACTTATCCGGGTCCAATTCCACAAGTTGTTCAAGTGATTTTTAACTAACTGATATATGCTTCCGACGGATGTCGAAACGCCGAAGCTGTTCCCGTGCAAATAACAATTTGCTTTGAAATATTTGTTTTGAATATGCTTTATCAAATTGTTTAAATCATTTTAGAAAAAGGAAAAAAAAACAAAAAACAAAAACATGGCTGCGAGTTGTTTGAACTGTTTCTGCACAAAGTTTGCGTGAGCATACATATATATATATATATATATATATATATATATTTTTTTTTTTTTTTTTTTCTTCCCATCACGGTGAGTAACAGACCTCCTACTGTGTGCTTCAGCCCACTGAGTGTGGAGAAAGAAATTAAGAGAACGATGCAATAAAGGGGATGAGAGAAAGTGAAAAAGACGGCAAGAGAAGCCGCATCAATCACGACCGGCTGCTCCGCGGCCCACACCGACTCCCCGCCGCGTGGAGAGAATTATAGCCTCCCACATACCATCCATCATTCAAACAAGCGTGACCAGTTTCACAGCTCTGCCACGACTATCCGACGCACAAACGCAGTTTGGGAATCACCGACCAGATCTGCCTACGCTCATGCAGACCTGAAGTCTGCCGGCGAGAACCCCCTCGTCCAAATCCTCGCCTTCTCTGTGCGACCAGGTTCAGATTAGAGGTCGTGTTACACACGGCGACTAATGATGGAGCGACTCCACTCTGCCGTGGCTCTCGCCGCCTCTCGCCATATGTCGCGGTCAGACAGATGGGTCGATATACATATTCACTCACCCAGCGAGGGGGTGAGAGTTGGAGGTGACGAAGGCCGGAAGAGGGCAAACGTGGGGGGAAGGGCACACATCTGCTTTCGCCCGGCTAGAGGATTTAAAGTATTTGTCCGCGTTCAACAAGCAGTGGTCAACAAGCAGAAATCCGACGGGGCGACACAGCCAGTTTGGTGAGTGACGATCTGGCAGCGAGTCCAGTTGATCCCACTTTAAATATTGGTGTAATCCTCCATTTTCCCCCCCGTCTCCTACTCAATTTCTCACCACACTCATGACATATTCATATCGCGGGAGCAGCCTCTCATTTGTAACACTGCCGCAAAGTGAAAAGATCACACACCTCTGAGCGAGAAGGACATTTCCAAATACGGCTTTCGATTTCACAACTCCGTGTAAGTGCACTGTGTTGGAGAAAAAAAAAATGTCTTGTGCAGAGATTTTTCCCACAGTACAGTTCATCAAAAATATAATCAAACATGGCATCAGGACAGGAATACAATCACAGTGACATATAGAGGGATTGAAAACAAAAACAATGTCCATCGTGATTTTGAATGTAGTGTGAAAAAAAACACAAAAAAAACGTGAACAGATTGATGACGGACCTTTTGAGCATTCAGTGAGTGTGTTGAGAACTGGAATACAGCAACTCCAGCCTTGTCCTTGTCTCTTGGTACATGTGTGACCAGGCTGTGAGCTTCAATGAGTAACTGTGTGTGTTGTGTGTTCACACTACAGTGCAGTGCAGTACAGTGCGTCTTATGTGTGTGTGTGTATTTGTGTGCGTGCGTCTCATGCTCAGTCCTGAACCCTAGCTCTCCCAATCGTGACCAGCCAGCCCGTCGTCGTCCGAGTCAGAATCCGGCGAGGCCTCCTTAATGCGGCGCAGCGCCTCGTGGATGCTCCTGGTGAGCGGGTCGGTGGAGGCAGGGAGCTCGCCCAGGCCTCTCCTCTCCTTGCAGGGGACCCGCCGGAGTTTGACTCCCTTGCGAATCTGGGCCAGGATGCTGTTGGGGTCGTCGTCACTGTCGTCCTGATGCAGGGAGCGCTGGTCCACCTTCTTCAGATGGAAGCAGCCTCTTTTCAGAGAGGCCAGGACTTCGTCCATGGGCGAGCTCTCTGTGGAAACGCGGAGACAGACACACCGTGACTGGTTACTGTCATTACATCACGTCAGAGCGCTGAAAACAATGATGTCACTTCCTGGTCCCGGTACCTTTTCTGCTGTGGGCGTCGAGCTCTGGGGTCTTCCTCAGCTTCTTGCGGGCGCTCACCAGCTGGCTGCTGTCAAAAAAGCGAGGGATGAACGGGCCAAGCGGGGACAGAGTGAGCTCCTCTCCCGCACCTCTGCCTTCGACCTTGTGTCCATGTTGCCCGGGGCTCCCCGACGGTGACGGGTCCTCCTTCGTCGGCAGGGGCGGCGGAGGCGGCGGCGGGGGAGGAGGGGAAATGGGAGACACCAACAGTGAGGACAAGGAGCAGGGCGAGCAGGAGGAGTCGGCGGGACTGGGCACGGGCAGTGGCGGCAGTGAGACGGCGAGGGCGGTGACGGGCTGAGTGGTGAGCGTGGCGCCGGGGCTCGGGTCCGTCTGCACGCTGGTGCTCAGACACAGCGGCTGGCTCCGCGTCTGGACGCAGGCGGAGTCCACGCGCTCCCCCCTGTCGCCCAGGGCGCTCATTTCCACGCCTCTCCCTCGCTCTCGTCTCCGCGTGTGAGCCACGCGGAGTCGGGCGGACTTCAGAATCACCTGGCCAGGGTACCGCTGGAGAGAAACACGCAACGACAAACAGGAAACGGTGAGTAAAACAATGGATTCAATATGCAAAGAAACTCTGAAGACACTGGGCGGGCGCCTACCTGTTTGAAAGTGCGAAGTCTGTCCAGAGTTCTCTGCCTCTCTTGACTCACTCTGCTGGTTTTCCTTTCTTCATCTTCTTCTTCTTCATTTCTCAGCTGGGAAATGGAAGGGAGAGAAGTAATAACATTAGTCTTCCTGTATACAGTGACGCATCCATCTTCTATTATATCGCTTAATCCAATTCAGGGTTGTCGGAGCAGATCACAGCTGACGCACAGCTGTGGAGACACCCTGAACCTGCCAGCAGTCCATCACAGGGCAAACAGACAATAACACAATCTCATAATAAAAATTTTTTTCCAGATCTAAAAGTACCAATCAAACTCGAATGCCTGATTATGGATTGCCAGAGGACATTGGAGTTTGTCAACTCCACAAGCGTGCTAACCACTACAAGCCTGAAGCGTTAAAAAAAAATCTTGCACCTGTAAGACGTGGTGGGATATGGAGTCCCTGGTTTGACGTCTCTGCTGTTTCTGGGTGTGACTTGAGACACAAATCTCCTACAGAAAGACGAGACAAAAAACAGTCAACACTGATCTGTTGCTATCAAAAGCCCGATGAGCTTAACATTATTCCAACATATGTATGGCAGATTTACCGATTGGAGTCATTATTTTGTGGTTAAAAGCATCGGTTCAAGGATCAGCACGTATAAGCGTCGCGCTCTAAATGAATGAAAATCAGAGCGCGTAAAGAAAACACACCCTCTTGTTCCTCAGGTAGGATCGCTTGGCCGTGATGCGCCCTCGCCGTGCCTCCAGCTGTCGAGCGCCGACCTTAAGCCTGCGCAGCTCCTCTCTCTCTGCGGTGTCGTCCCCTGCTATATCATCTGCACTTTCAAAGGTATCATAGTACACCACCTCATCCTGACGCTCTGAAAGCACACATGCATAAATACCAAAGGTGGAAAGAGTACGGAAAAGTTGTACTCAAGGACGATTGTGCTGACGGTGCTTAAATTGTACTCACAAGAAGAAAAAAAAAAAAAAAAAAACTGTTGTTGGAAAGTATAAGTAAAAAGCACTTTTCATAGAAAGTGCTCAAAGGATTGGTTGAGAACATAAAATATACTTCTCACTCAAACAATAAATTATATAAGAATCACACCGTGGTATTTTCTTTTGGTTTATAAATAAAGTATATTTAAAAACAAAATAAACTTAATGGTTGCGAAACAATGTGCACAAATGTGAATTTGCTAGTTTTTTTTTTGGTAAAATGTGACAGAGAATCGATAAAAAAATTTTGTGTTGTTTATGATTAAGTCAATGTGGGGTGAACTGTCCGCTGAGGCATTTTCTCATCTGGCCCTGACTTTTGTTGATATTCCTTATTGTTGAACCTCAAATTCTGGCTTTGTGACGGGGTTTTTTGCTCCCCCTTTTCCTAAATTCTGCTTTGTTTACTGTAATGCTATAATATATATTTATAAACTTCCTAAAACATGTCCAACTCCAAATGTTTGTCCTGGTGGGAGGTCCAGTAATATCACCCCATGGTGACCTCATACATTATCAGAATAAAGTGCAATCTATTTAGATTTTTATTTTTTTTTTAAGTGTGCAATTTAGCCTGCTTAATAGAGGATCTTACTCAATCAAGTTCATGATGTCACCTTAATCTCTTGATTACGATAACGTGAGTATTTGCAATTTTGTTAGTTCCACCCCTGATAAATGCACAGACTCGTATTTGACAACAGTACATGGCATTAATGTAAAGGACGAGACTCTCTTGTAGCAAGCTAATACAGTGGCGTCAGTGTCAAACAGTTTATTTAGTAGGTTGTCCAGAGTCTGTTGAAATGAGGGTGATACATTTCAAGGGCCTCATCAAACTTATCAAGAAAACAGTAGTGTGCATTTAGTGACAATACCTGTCATCTGTCTGCGGATGCTGTCGAGCTGAGCGGTGAGCAGCAGCTCTTCACACTGCAGGATCTCAGCCTGGATGTCATACAGTTGGAGCTGGAGCTCATAGTACCGCGTTTCCATGTGATCCAAGAGGGCCATCGCATCCTCGCTGCTGCACAGACTCTGCATCTGTGGAAATGAATAAGCAACATCTGTCACAGAACAAATTGTTCCTGTGTGTTTGTGTTTGTGTGTGCGTGTGCGTGTGTGTTCTTGTGACGTGCAGCAGCGTCACACCTCCTCTCTCAGTGTGTGTTTTCTCTGCTCCAGACAGATCTCTCGGGCCCTCTGGAGCTGGAGCGTTTCCTTGGCGACAGAGTAGCGCAGTCTCTCCATGCGCTCCACCGCAGCCGTCCATGATGATTTCCCAAATTTGCGCTGGTCGACTTTCATGCGGTCATACACCCCTACCACACAAAAAAAATTAATAAATAACAAAAGTCATCGTTCACGTGTATGACGGAGACTTCCACACAGATAAACATGACGTGTGTTCATGTGAGTCATAAATACGCTCAGCCGTCTCTGCTGATACAGTGAGTGGGAAGTCACCCACTACTTTTTCTTTATTGTGATGACTTTAGTCTCAAATGAGCCCAAAAAAATGTCAATGAGAATTCAAAGGGAGACATCTATTGGTCAACTGTGGACATTACAACTACAGTATTTTTTATTCAATCAGATGATGACAGATAATAAATGAACCAATCAGAGAGGGGTAAAAAAAAAAAAAACTGGGATAAGCAGGTCGTACTGTGGAGACCGTCTGCTGGAAGAGCTGTTTGATCAATAGGTTGTCCTTGTTGCTTCCTGTCCCTGTTAGAGCACGGCTGTCTGCACTGATCCATTCATCCCAAACCACAAATAGTTCAATACCATACCAATGGTACTACTGTGTGTGTGTGTGTGTGTGTGTGTCAGGAGTGTGCCTGAGGTTCCTATTTAATATCATGACATTGCTCGTGACTGTGACCGTATTGCTGCACCTTTCTGAGCTTTAGCAGTGATCTCAAAGTATTTCACAGTGAACTCCTGGATGTTGAGGACAGCCTCCTGAGCTTTCTTCTGCCAGTCGGAGTCCTCCTTTTTCAGCGCTTCAATCCGCCTCGGGCCCAGATAGTCATTGTCCATGGAAATCTGTGATAAGAGGATTGAACGTACGTAGATCATTACTCAACTAAACTAAAACTAAAAGGTCCATAATAGCTTATTATTTCCAGAGAAAGTTATTCACAGTTGATACATACAAAACTGGGTAATCCAGCTTTTCTCCAATTTGAAATTCACAGTTCACAGTGAGTTGTACTGACTTAGAACGCCATACATTACTGCCACTCAGTGGCAAAAATGGGTAGGTTTACCACTAAAAGGCACACTTTGATTCAACATTTGAGTCAATTGGGAAATAAAATCATGTGTCATCAATTCCCCATCTAAACTAGGAAAACCATCTAAATTAGGAAGTCACACTAATGCACACAGACGTAACATCCCCCCCCCCCGCCCCCCCATAGTCATGTCTTTACATAATTGCAGTTGCGTTAAAGCATCTGGTCTGCATGCAAAAACCAAGTTAAAACTGCTCCAATCCAATTGTGTATAAAAATAACATATAGGCATGTTTCTGCATTAAATGCGACTCGTCCGAATTCTTTCACTGTCAGGGAAATGGGTCCATTATGACTGATGAGCAGACAGACGTTTAGCATGGAGAGCTTGAACTATATAGTTGTGGCAAGACGCCGCAGCACAAACTCACAAAGTTTCTGCTCGTAAATGTTCACGCGCATCAACTCCAAAACTGTGAGTGAATTTGTAAAGATTATGGATGCTGAAGGCGGCAAACACTGTGTTTTGGCTGACATCGTTTTGAGGAGAATCACTGTGGCCAAAGAGGATTTCTTAAAGCATTTCACTCAATAGAAATAAACAAAATTAAAAAATATTGTAAGAGATTCTGTAAAATGTGCACAAAGGACAGCGGATGTCGTCATTTTGGCTGCTGTTACAACGACCAAGGGAGAAGAGAGGGAATAAATGCTGCAGCAAAGAGTTGACACTGAAAGGAGTCTATTGCTTATTTTGTTCTTGTTCATAAAGCAGATAATAAAATGAAATTATGATTTCAACAATAATAAAGAACCAATTAAAGTCCGCCTTGTAATAAACGGCAAACACGTACACTCATATGTCAGTTCATGTCATTCACTTTTGGAAGATTTGAGCTGAGATCATGAAAAAAACACATAATTTAACTGTAGGATTGTTTTTACATTCTATTTTGCAATATTGTTGAGTTGCACTTTACTTTAGTAACAAAAATGCTTTCAACATTTTAGCCACATCAGCACATGCATTTGAAGGACAGAGGCAAAAATTAAAAATACAACAACCTTCTGAAGTTTGAAAACACCAAATAAAATAAAAAATAGACAACCACAGAGCAGAAAACTACAAAAAGCAGGACCCAGTAATACGACTGAGCTGCACAGCACTCGTTTGACCCCAAGTAACCTTGCTGCAGCTCAGCTGCACTATTCAGCAATGCACCAGTATCATTTGCCTCTGCAACTTCCGGACGTCTGAGTCTGAACAGAGCAAATCGCTTTTTTTTCTTCGGTTTACCTCCGTCCACATCCTTATAGTCTGCAGTTGTTGACTGACTGTGAATTTTAAATTCATCTTGTTATTTTGTGAATAAGCAAAGCTAAAATATGGGTTGAATTTTTTTGAAAGATCTTTTGCTCAGACCAAAAATTTCTAATTAAAAATTAACTACGTTCTGCATCTATATTCTTAAATACTATATAGAAAATATATACGTGATAGCCAAAATGACATGTAAAGTTTAAGATTCTGTCAAATTGTTAAAACTTGATCAATTAATGGCTGGAAATGATGACAATAATACATTTAAAGGGGAAAAAAAACCAACCTAAAGACTGGTCCTCCAAACAGGCACCAGAGAAAGTCAAAGGGGGGAGCTCAAGAAGACACACTGTCCTGGAGCTATAAATAGATCCGGAAGTACAAGCCTAACCCTCGCTCTCGACCACCCGCACTCACGGGAGGTTCCATGGTGTAATGGTTAGCACTCTGGACTCTGAATCCAGCGATCCGAGTTCAAATCTCGGTGGGACCTGACTTTTGTTAGTTTGGAAGCTTCCTGTCAGGCAGAGCCTCTCAGGCTGGCCTCAGTGAGCACTGCAGTGAAAACCAGAGCGTGCACTCTCAGTTCTGATTCAGTACTCACATGAACTGATGAAATCAATCGCAGACAGGTAACACTACAGTGGCACTGGATTTCCACTGGACGTCCATATTTCTATTTCTATGTCTCTCCTGTTCTCAGTGTGTCAGCAAGACCGACCTGCACCTGCAGTAAAACTACAGGGCCACGAACAGCATGTTTTATTTATTTCTCTGTGAGACGACAGGGAATCGGAGATCCCCCAGGGCTCCGTTCCAGGAAAATTCCGCACGTCGGCACTTCAGGTCAGTTTAGAAAAGCACAGAATTAGCGCGGCCATCACGTTCGGTTACTCCACCTCAAGTCGTCTGTGAATATGCAGCAGCAACTGTGATAATGAAGACTCATTTCTGTAAGTGAGTCATGAAGCTCATAATAAATATACCAACAGCATAGCAAACACTGTATAAAAGCTTTTCCATCGTCTATTCCAGTGTTTTTCAACCACTGGTGTTCCGCGAGATATAGTCAGGTGTGCCGTGGGAAAGTATCCAATTTCACATTTTTTTCTAAAAATCATTTGCTCTCACAGCCGCTGTCAGCTGTGAGAGCAGTGTGTTGAAGAGTGATCATGTATAAATACACTTCGCCAATAGATGGCAGCGCAGAACTTTGCCGGTGAAATGGAAACTGACAGACGTCAGTCTGGTTAATCTCCACCACCTGCAGCTGCTCCAATCTTGTATCAAAGTACTGTGTCAGTGACAGTGATGGAGAAGTTTTTGAAAAGGAAGAATGTTAACCAGGATCTCAGCTCTGTGCTCATCCATCAGGTCCAGGTTTCACACTGAGTGAGTAAAAATTTTAAAAAAAAGAAATTGGGAAATACTTTTTTTCTGTATTTATTTGATTCCTGTTGATGAGAAAGACTTTATATTGCTAATATAGGCTACAGAGTTTCACATTTTAACATTTTGGGGTGGTGGTGTGCCTCGAGATTTTTCCAAACAAAAAAGTGTGCCTTGGCTCAAAAAGGTTGAAAAACACTGGTCTATTCACTCACCAGACTCTCTCTTCCTTTTATAATTAAGCCCATCACCTTTTTCTTTTTTTCTTCCATCAGAATATACAGGATAAGGTTCCATTCTTAACACAGTGCAGTCAGACGTGCACATACACAGTGCGGCATACATGCAGAGCAGGGTCTATTTTAAGACACGAGAACTTGGTGTGACCACCAATTGTGTTTAATGACCTTCATCGCCAGCGCGCCTGGAGACAAATACAGAAACACACTGAATCTCAGCCAGCCATTCCACATGAGCATATCAAAACAACCAAAAAGGAACCAAAGATGGCCCACACTGGTCTTGACACATTTTCTATTCGCTATATAAGAAGGACGGCATCGTTTACACACTAGTCATCAATGTGCAAGTGTGACTCAAAGATTCATTAAAACGTCAATAAGATTTCGGATCATTATTTTGGCAAAACGGTTTACCTTGATCTGCTGCCTGCGTAGCATGGCGAGTTCCCTCATGTCCCTGAAGGGCTGCAGCAGGTACTGGTACAGCTGCGTGGAGGCGTCCAGCAGACCCCCGTAGGCCTGGTCTTCTTCATCATAGAGCTCCAGTAGTTCCACCATGCTGTCCATGCTCCTGTGTTTCTCCAGCAGCTGCACCACACCAGGACAAGAAAGTCCATTATCGACTGCCAAGTTGGTTTTTTTTCCCCCCAATTTAATTACGGAGGTGATTGAATAACGTTTGCGAGCCAAAAGTCACAAGATGAAGACGTGTCACCCGCGGCTAATATTCTTCCGAAGCTTTCGACTTGCGAAGGATCGCAACAGTGGGTTCCAGTTCTCGGTTGCAAAGCGAGTGCTGCGACACATCCCGCCCACTGCGGATCTTTTAGCGTTCGTTCGGCACGACGTGAGAGCTTGCTTCCCCGCCGCGGGACCGCGAGGACGCTTTGTAAATAATAGGGAGGATATGTGAATGCATGGACTGTGGATAAATGAGCAGAGCCTTTCCTGCTGCTGGGAAGAAGATCAATACGCACACATTTTTGCCAGACTGAACACTCCGGTAGGGTACCAGCAAGCACTAAAATAGCCATTAACTCAGCCCTCAAATGGAGTGGGGGGGGGGGGGTCGATAGGTCAGTGTGTGTGTGTGTGATAGAGAGATAGAGAGAGCACTTTTGGAATGAATGAAGTACGAAGCACTGCCACCACTTCCAGAGGAGCCCAGGTTGTGCATCCACCTTCAACGAAACTGAACTATGAATCGTCAACCGACGAAAAAACCCCAAAACAAACAACTTTGAGAAACAATTGGAACAAATGAGCTCTTTCTCGTCAGTGCAGCTTCTGCGAGACTGAACGTTCTGCTCTTTGTTTTGTTTATTTCTCAGCAAAGGTTAAAAAGTCCACACTTCCTGTCTGTGTATGGTTTGTGGTTGCATTCTGAGTGTGCGAGAGTCAGGGCTGACTGGGTGGACACGTGTTGTCAGTTTTATATGTCTCTGTCACTGACCATGTCTTTTCACTACCAGAAAGGATATACTTTGGTGACATTCTCATTTTCACATCAACATAGCCGTCTGTCTTTCACTCTACGTGACGCATCCGACATAAGCGGATATAAAAGTGCATCATACATGAACATTTTCTTCTTTACATACAGGAAGAGCCGATCCTTTGTGAAGGCACTTCATCTGGGGAAACTTAATAACACTCAAGATAATTAGGCTTTAATTACTTGCTGCAGTGAGAAGTCAGAGCGCATTCACAATACACCCCGATCATTAGGCAAAAAAATAAATAAATGGCTACGCTACACGGCTATTTTCTTTGTCAGTACTTATGTGTATTTGAAAGAACGCTAATCCATAAAAACAAGTAACACACAAAGCTGATGCAGCTCGCTCGATGCTGGCTGGGACGTATGTGGTGATGCTGATCATTGAAAAGCCGTCCATCAATGGTCTCTCTCTCTCTCTCTCTCTCTCTCTCTCTCTCTCTCTCTCTCTCTTGTCTTCAGATGACTCCAACTCCAGCTTTTACTTTTACGTCACTGAATAGCAGCATGACAGAGACTTGATTACAGAGAAGAGGGCAACTGACTGTGATGATGACGATGTCTGTGAAAATAAGAACTCGTAGCAGCGCAGCCCTCAGTGAATCAGATAACACAGGACGGAGCAGATTCACGATAAGAAAGACGTTTCCCATCCATGGCCTTATTAAATAGAATTGTTTCAGGCTGCCAGCTTGAGCAAAAGACACAACAAGGAAAATTGTCCTTGAAAGGATGATTTGTTGATACTTTTAGACACTGTGAATGTCTGGGAAGCTGCATTTTGAACTTTTAATTGAGTGAGAGTTGAGTACATGTGCTTTTATAAGATTTTCTACACTAATATCTGTTCTAAATATAGAACAAGTGCACTTTAGCCTAATTTATGCAGGTTTTTACATCCTAACACGATTGTTTTGTTGTCGTTTTAGTCTATGATGAGTGGGTTAGATTTAATTTACGTACATACAGTCTAGACGACAACACTGGGACATTTTTTTTTTTTATCTACAAAGAAATATCAGGTCAACTTAAATTAGAGCAATTATTTTATACAGTTGAATTCAGCTCCCAGGTAGGCTTTTCCAGGTTACTGTTTTTTCAGTGAACCGAAGGTTTGGACAGAATTGAGAAAAGACATTTTTTAAACTCTACACCCTGGTTGCAGGGTCATTTACAAAAAGGACCTCAAACAAGAAACCCTTTCGGGCATCAAATTCAAACGAATGAATATGCTGGAGAGGTGTGTGTCGCTCCTATCTCGGATCATCTGAACTGTGTGAAGAGGGTTCCAGTGCAGCGAGCAGATATCTGGTGAGAAAAAATATCCGCTTGTTGTTGTTTGGCAGTCATATCGATCCTGGAAACTGCCTGTCAGTCTGAGCGATACTTTGGCTGATATTAGATTATTGCACTGCCCAACTAGAAATAGGATGAATTAATGCGAAAAACTGAATTTCTCCAAGGGTTTGACATTTGTTCTTGATGGTCAGATGGGACTGGTGTGTATTCTCCAAAAACAGAAACACAGAATAAAAGAAAAACAGAAATAAAAAATAAAACATATATAGCCATTATAGTGGCAAAATATACTATTTGGTGAATATCCTCTGAGCAATGAAGGCTATGCACACTTCAATGTTGAAGATTAAAGTTACGGCTGCACAAAGATCATCACGCACAGTATTTCACCAAGCTTATTCAAAATGGATCATTAAAAGGGTGTGGGTGTGTTTGTGCATGTTGTGTGTGTGTACTTGACTCTCAGCTGTGTCAGCAGCCACGCTCGTGCGTATAACGTTCCATACAGGATCTTTTCTCCCCTGGTAAGACTGTGGAATTGGTTTACAGACGTTTCTCGTGAACTGAATCTCCTCCTCCTCCTCTTATTGATCTTATTTGTCTCACTTTAGTGTCGAATACTGTTACACTGCTTTAAGTCAGTTCATCTCACCCTCACATCTGGTGGTCTTCTTTTCTCACTAAACTCTTCAAGTGAACCTAAAGATCATGATGCTATAAGGTCTTATGCCCTGTGGAGGACTGGTAACCATTGACCCTGAGACTAGATCAATGTTTATAAAAGATGGGTGGGTTTCTGTATTCTAATGTGACTTTGTGGATATATCTCACCACATAGTTTGACTTTGTTGAACTCACTGAATTACATTATAGCTCATGTGCGGATCTGTGTTTCGGGTTGTCTGGTTCCTGTGGTCACTGCAGCACACACATCATTGCAAACACTGCTCCAGATGTGCAGACAGCCCAGTGGTGCAGTGGGAGGACCACACATCTCTCACCTCCTGCAGATGTTTGTTCGCTCGGCTGAGCAGCTCCTCGTACCCGGACTGCCTCAGCTCGCTCAGGCTCTCGTAGTACTCGTCCGGGTCGTCGCTTTCCGTGAACAGCACCTGCGAGAGGATCTTCCACCCACAGGTGTCGAGCGCGTGACCGAGGTACACCTGCAGACTGCCGCACAGCTCGTCCATCTCCGTCTCGGGAACCTCCGCCGGGCCGAAGAGCACCGTCCACATCCCGGCCGGTTCCTCCGGGAACACCGGCAGACAGGGCTCCAGGATGGAGTTGACCGAGCACAGCTGCTGGTGGACCGCACGCAGGTCCTGGAAGGAGAAGAGTCCGGCCCAGCTGCAGTCCTCCCGGCTCAGAGAGTCCAGCTCGTCCAGGTCCAGGCAGTCCAAGGAGGGAGACAGCTGGTCCTCACCCGGTGGGTCCACCAGCTCCGCGTCCGGGCTGACGGGGGAAGCCGCACACCTCGTCCCGGTCTGAGTCTTCACCGGACCTGGTGTCGGCCTCCTGCCCCGCGGGCTGCATCCTTTCGCCGCAGCCTCGGCGGCTCCTCGACTCGGGCTGCGGAAGACTTTGTCCCTCGCTGGACTTTCGGGCCATTTTGTTTTGTCCGCATCCAGCGGAGGAGGTTCCCTCCCGAAGCTTCTCCGCTGCACCGTCCGGTCGTGACACGTTATGGCAAATTTACCCTCCACTTCGTTCCAGGCGACGATGAACACAAATTTATGCCTCTCCTTCTCCTCGAAGGCGTTGGGGCGAACCGCGACCCAGCCGGACTCCAGGTGGTCCTCCATTGTGAAGGACATTTCCGCGGAAGAAACACCCCGCGCGCGCAGGCTGCGGGAGCAGAAGCGACGCTCGCGCCGTGTCAGTCCCGGGATGCAGCAGCGTCGTCGAACGGCTGCGTGTTACACCGTTATATCGCTAAGTCCTCTCCGGAGATTTGGCCTCCGGGGCTCTCGTCCTTCGCTCGGCTAGGATGAATTTGGAGCAGTGCGGTGTCATTTCCCATCGCTGGCCCACCTGCCTCCTCCTCCTCCTCCTCCTCCAGCTCCTCCTGCGGCCGCCCGCTAGCCGTCAGACGAAGAGGCTGCGGCCGTGTGTTTACCCGTCCGACTGTCAGCTGAGAACCGGACCCCTCCTCTCACAAAGTGGCGGCGGCGTCCCCACATCGTGCACACTCAGCCGGCCCGGGCCGTGCATCGACGGTATAGCCAGGTTTCACCACGGACATCAGCATCGTCTGCAAACTCACAACATCCCCATGTTTTTCTTCTTCTCCTCCTCCTCAGGACCGCGACTCTGGATGGTGCTGCCTTCAGGGGCCGTGGGAAATGTCGTCATTCCAACAACAACAACAACAGAAAAACCCTCGTGTGGTGACGTCATCATCTACAACAATAACAATCTCACGAATTTATATATATTCGTTTTGGAAAATATTGCCCACCCTTGAAAATCGTGTACACATATAATAAGACGAGATAAACAGGAATAAATAGATACCCGGTAACTAAAATACAAAATTAAAAGTAAGATTTTCGGTTGCCTTTTAACAGACTATACTTGGTGAATGTTGTGTAACTAAATACACATTGGTGTATTTTCACAATAATTGAATGGATTCGGACACATATTATTGATGGGGCACTCCTGGACCATGCAGCATAACATTGTAGTGTCAAGGAACTTTGAAATCATTAAATATTTAATAATTGTGCCAGCTTGCCATTCATCTCCATCTTCTCCTGTACTTAGAGGGACAGTTGAAGTCTGTCTCAGATGATACTGAACAGGAGGCAGACAGCATCAATTACAGTCCATCACAAGGGTGCAGCTTTCAAGACACACTCACAGAGTACTCACCTAACCTCACCTGCATGTCTTTAGATAGTCGTCAGCCATTTTCATAACAAATGCATGACTGATCAAATAGTAAGAAATAGTTTTTTTTTCCAAAACTCATAATGTTATCTGGACAAAAGATGCTGCACAAAACATTTATGTAAATTGTAAAGTATTCATAGAAAGAAGCTTCTATGGTCATTTGGTGTGGCTGTGTGTGTGCATCTGTGCATGAGAGAGAGAGGGGGAGAGAGAGAGAGAGAGAGCAGTCATTGATAAGCTCTGTTTACATACCGTGTTTAGAGTGCTTCAGCAGAGATGGATGGAAAATTGCAATCTCCTTTAATGCCCACAACTCTCAGACAGATGCAGGTAAATCCCACACAGGGGTGCATTGATTTACTTCTCATGATGCCAAGAGAAATGCTTGAGTTGGCTTTATTGAGCTTCCACCATGATCTATGGACTAGTGGGTTTGCATTATTAAACAGCCGGCTAATTTACAGGTCAAAATCTGCAGTTTTTTGGAAAATATGTTCATTTACATTGACTTTGTGTTTCAACACACGTGCATATGACAACCTCCCAAATTTCCAAGGTGCCTTTAGACAAGGGCATTGTGCATCGATGACATTCGAGAATTCATTTACACTTTATACTCTGCACTCAGATAAGTTTCTTAACTTGTGCATTTTTTTTTTTTTGTTGTGTGATGTCAATGTTATTATCACACTGGTTTAAGTATGTCAACTTAAGTAAAGTATGTGAGAACTTTCAAACGCTCTGGCTGTGTCACATGGACACAAACAAAAGTACACAGTTGTGTGGTTCCATGGTGTAATGGTTAGCACTCTGGACTTTGAATCCAGCGATCCGAGTTCAAGTCTCGGTGGAACCTCTCTTTGTTTTAAATCGACGAGCCAAGCAATGAATGAACTGACAAAGAAAACCTCAATTTTCATGCAGTGATGTACACGTATGTAGCCACTTTTGAAAACTTACATAACAGAATATTGTGAAAGGTGCAACTCAGCCTGGTTTTAGCTCTTAAATGATTGACTCAAATTGAACTTCATGGCATTTTCACTTTTAAAACTGTTGCCTCCATTGTGATTCATACAAACTAATGTCTTTGATGCAGGTAGCATTTTAGATCATAATCGTCAATAAAGCACTGAACACTTACAACTGTAGGAAATAATTAATTTCCAAAGGCAGTTTTAACATGTTGTTTGATTCAACCTTTTAAATATATCATGGGAACAGCTTTGAAATTATTGTCACTCCAATTATAAGGTTAGTCTTTATTGAGCTGCTGTTAAAAATAGATCTCACACCCATTTACCTAGACACATCTCTTTATTATTTTCAAAAGTTAAATGTGTTTTTTTATTAGAAATAAAACTCCAGATAGCCTGCATAGGGCGAGCACTGGCTCAAATCTTTTCCTTCAATCAATATTGATAAAGAAATATTCATTAGGAGATAACAAAACTGACTCCATCAACAAATCAATGGAGGTATTTTAGATTTTTAAAAGAAAACCGTTACAGGAGGAGTGACTCGATTTAAAAAACATTTTTTAAAGTTGAATATCCAGCCAGGGCTGTTAAGACAACACACTCATGATACTTGATAATGTTGGTATCCTGAATTCCAACTCCTTTCTCAGTTGTCCTGAGGTGTCGCCATGGAAGGACATTTGGGGCGTCCAGAAGCAGGCAGGAGGTTTTCCCAGTACTCTCGACCAGCCCTGAGACCAATTTCAGCTCATTAGTCGGTTATAAATCAACATCTGTTCAAACACATTCCCAAACGCTCACTTGGATTATGCCCTCTGTTATGTAAACTGCCTCTATACCACAGTGAGCACAATGTATAATGGTAACATCTGAAGAGCACATTTGTAGTGTCAGTGTCTTACCTGGCTTTGACCCAGGGTTTAGTGTGTGTTTCCAGAGTCGCTCCCCAGAGTGAGTGCTTCACCGAAGCCGGTGGGAGGAATCCTCTCTCTGCAGCCAGCTCTTCTGCTATAGCTCTGATATGGTACGGCTCAAAGCCACAGCAGCCGCCAATGTAGCGAATTCCTGCACGGTATGCCTCTCGGGCATATTTATGGACATCCCAGCGGGTGATGATTCTGGTCTCTAGAGCTGAAAGGAGAGTGTAAATGTTCACTCGGGATAATCAGTGGTTTTAAAGATTTATTCAAACTCCACATGTGAAACATATTAAAACACCCATGGCGGGAACAAGCATGTAAAACCCTTAAAATACTTAATACCATAAATTGGTCACGTACAAACTATTATCTGCATCTCAGTCCCAGTGTGGACAAACACAACCTTTCACATCCCCTCTTATCCCACAATTGAATTAATGTATGCCCTCACTGGCCAAAGATATTAAACATTCACAAAGCTGCTTGACAAACAGATCTAATTTTTGATTTATTAACTGACCAGACTCCCACATGCAGTAAGAAATGTCATCCAGTCATCCTTGTACAAGATCTGCAATTTTTCACCATTTTCTTTACAGGAGCAATAGATTCACCTTATACTTGTCATTCTCACACCATCGCAGTGTGTTTTCTCACTAATGAACCTCACTTCACCAGAGCTTTGTGCATATATACCAGTCATTGCTGTGGCTCTAAGAATTTCATCAGATGGACCCCTTTAGATACCCCAGCATGTCATATTTATAACATGAGCTTCTCTTATACTATCAAAAACACACAGTAATATTGAATAACTGCTAGATATTGAATGTTGATGTTATCTTGGTAGAAAAGGTGGAAGCATCCACATTATTAGACATTTGTACAGCCATAAAATAATCCCAGCCAATACAGATCAAACAAAGGAGGTAACCAATTCACATGATTCCCTCAAAGCCCTCGGCTTTTACTCTGAGCTTATTTTTACTTCGCTGAGCATTCAACCTTGTCCATTTGGAGTGAACTTGGCAGGGCGCCTACTTCCAGGGAGGAAAAGCACGGGACCAAATCATCTCCATTTGTAGATGGTTTGTCTTTGACTGTGGAAAGGAGAACATCGAAAGCCTTCAAAAGACTTCAGAACCCCTTTCCGGTGTCATGCAATAAAAAAAAAAAAAAAAAAAAAAAAAAAAAACTTGATCCAAGGACTTTAAAAACCATTCTTTCTTTGGTTCCTATTATGTGTGTTTCACTGAACTTTAGGGTTGTTCTCTATTTTCTGGTGCCATCAGTCTATAGGTTCACGGACTTACACTTGAAATATAAAAGCTTATTTTTATTGGGGTCTTGAGCTATAGCCATACCATTTATTCACATGAGCTATTTATGTTTGCCAAGGACAGAATAAAATCATGTCTGTTAGTAAGATTATGTCAAAAGTACTGCACAGGTTTTGTTGAAATTTTCACCACAGCTCGATATTTAGCCATGGAAGATCCCAGTAAAGTTTGGAGGTGATCTGATCAGGACAACCTTTGGTGGACATCAGAAATCTCTGACTGCTCTTGTTTATTGATTCTCCCCGATTACATCACTGTAGTGTAGCATAGAAGTTTTAAATTTAGATACAAACCGAAGGGAAACTCTGGCAGACTGACATATCCTCCGATGTTACACTCTGGTGTGTGGAAGCCCAGCGGCTGGACCATGAGATGTGCTTTCAGACCGGCTTTCTCTAGACCCTCTTTCATTAGTTTCACTGTGCGAACACATGTGAGTGGATCCAGGTGACAGTTTATTCCCACCATGTCCGCTCCTGCAAATCAAACACAATGACATAAAACATCAATAACGTGTAGTTAGAACACGAGAAATACTTGTAAAAACCACAGTCGGCGTTGTATACCAGCTTGGACCAGTCTCACAGCACACTCTCCAGGTGGGACTCCATCCCTGTCTCCGTCAGGTGAGATGCAAAGTGTTGCACCGACAGGTTTCCCACCGGTTTTCATCACTTCCACAGCCCAGACTGCCTCTCCAACATAATCACAGAACTGCAGGAAAAAGTGCATTCAATCATTAAAAACACAACAAACGTTCTCACATACTAACATTGACAGACTTAAAACAGTATGACAAAAATACTGACAGTGACACCCAACGAAAAGTGAAAACACACAGGTCGTAGTTTAACCTCTTTGATACACTAAACCACACCCACACATGCACACAAACACACACACCCATGCTTTCTTCTGATTTGGGGAGAAACAGTAAAAACTGACCAGAAAAAAACTATAAACAAATATCTGAACAATTTAATTGAGTGCAGTAACTTAATAGAAATACTTCAATACTTTAACATTTTCTACCTCTGCACACACACGCACACACTAACATCTGATGTACCATTAAATTGTAGTCGGTACAGAGTATCAATGTTTCTGCGATGTTCTTACTTCCACTAAATAGAAATCAATGTCCTTCTTTTGGAAGTCGTCCAGTTGTTTCTTGAAGATGGCTTTGACCTCACTCTCACTGCCCTTGTTGGCATAGAGGGGCGTCTGGGACACACCTCCAGCCACCAGGGCGTCGCCCTCGTTGGCGACCTCTCTGGCCAAGTCACAGGCAGCATTGTTGATCTGGGCACCCTGAGGGAGAGAGGAAGAGACTCCAGTCATTCCACGTTAAAGACATTTCAACTGTATTATCACTTATTTCCTCCTTTGTTCTTTTTCTCTGGAAACTGACAGTGATGTCGGTGACGTTCCCACTCAGGTCCAGTTTATCCTCGCTGCAGTAGAAAGTGAATGTTTGAATGACGCTGGCTCCTGCTCTCAGGAACTCCCTGTGCAGCTGCCGCACTGCCACACATGGGGAAAAGAGAAAATTCACTTCTTGAACAATTCCTGCTGTCATTTCAGCACAAAGCAGTGTGTTTAACGTGTACCGGCTTCTGGATGCTCCACTGCGGCCTCGGGTGTCCAGTGGCCTGCCTTCACATAGCCTCGTCGCTCCAGCTGCATCACATAACCTCCGTCTCCTACAACCACCTCCCCGGCATCCAGCCGCTCCAAGATACCCTCAATACAGACACACAAGAAATACTCACTTCATGTACACTTGACTGAGGAGCCTGATCTTTTCATTGCACTTTGTTGACACTTCGAATCTTAATGTGACAATACTTCCTTCATAGACTGCCCTATGTTGTGCAGTCTATGAAGGAGTTTTTGTAAGGACACTGTGGTTAATATTCAACAGACACAGAGGGCAGTTGGAGGGAAGCCAACAAAGTGCTGCTTGTTATTTCACCTGCTGTAAACTTTCTCTTTTTTCTGTCCAAGCAAAGGTTATTTTCACAGGTTTTATGTGGGGTGCCATTCTTTCCATAATCAATGCACATTACCATGCACATTTTTTTTTATTTATTAAATAAGCATTCCGATATGTACAAGTTAGTTATAGACAGGATTGGAAGCAAGACATTAGAAATACTCATGATACCCTAACTAAGTAGCATTGTTGAGTTTTTGCACTTTCATGTGTTTTGTGCAAACTTAAATACATTTTGCAACCCTTGTAATAAGACACATTTACTTTACAGTGAAGGAGCATTTAGGGGAGTATTTTACAAGAGGGACCTTGGCAGGCCTGAGTCTGCTTCAGATTGTGTTTTCTATCTTATCAAGATTTTATGGTCCACATGCTTTGTTGTTGTTATCCTTTAGATGTAATGAATCTAGTTATCATTAGGGTATCATTAATATCTCACTCATAACAGTGGGCTATTGCTTCAAATACTGTAGATGACATGCTGGACAGACATAAGTAAAGATATTAAATAAATATTTATTATGAAACACTTAAGGTGACATCAAACTAAACTCAAACATGCTTGTCAGCTTAATCAAATAACTCTAACGGTATTTAAATAACATGTTGTTTTCTCAACCTCAGAACTAGTCAAACCTGGAGCTATTCTTTGTTAAACCTGTTAGAATAAGTAAATAACAGTAAGGCCAATGATGAAGATCATGAAGGGAAGTCTTAGCATTTCTTTTGTATTAATGTATAATCTGGAAAGCATCTGTTTTGAAGACTTACCCGTCTCTTCTGATTCTCCATCATAGCCTGAAGTCCGTGAGTCCGTAGAGTTCACACCAGCCGCCTGCAGATATGTGGAGGGGGGAAAAAAATTAAAGTAAGAGGATAATGTCGGGAGACTGGGAGGAGCGTGTGAACAACAGGGGGCCGTCACACTGAGTGTGAACACAACACGTTCCACCAGAGAAGCTTCTTCTCTTAGTGTGCAAGCAACGTGCTACATTACATGTTTTAATGAACAGATTCACAAAGGACAGAGGATATGGACACTCAGCAAAAGTTTTCTATGAATGGCAAACAAATGTTAAAATGTGTAATGTAAATTAGATAGTGCAACTTGACTGTACATTGTTCAAACAAACTGTATATTTTACCTATACGTGGGAATGACTCCATAAATAAATGTCACTTCTCCTGTGTAGGGATTTCTTGCCTCATAAGGATCACTATTTATGTTGTGGTTGGCTATCGATAATGATTAATAATTATAAAAGATAGTTATTAATAATGTTATTGAAATTTTATCTGATCTGTATCAGACACCTCGGAGCACCACCTGTCTTAACAGGAAATAGTAGCCAATTCAGTTATATCAGTCTCATAAGATATACTAAACAGTTAATCAGGAATTTGAATTAATAGTTAAATTAACTACAATTACCAGAATTAACAGTAAATATTGAAGGATTTCGGAGTTCTTGACCCAGAAGAGGTCGACATTTCATTCACCTTTGTGCACATTAATAACACAGAAAATATGATTCCAAAAATTATACTTATTTACAATGAAAACAAATAAAACACAAATTCTAACTACCTATATACAGCTTGGTGAGTGTAGGTGTGTGTGTGTGTGTGTGTGTGTGTGTGTGTGTGTGTGTGTGTGTGTGTGTGTGTGTGTGTGTGTGTGTGTGTGTGTTTGTGTGTGTGTGTGGAGAGAGAGAAAGAGAGAGAGAGGGGTGGAGGGAGTGTGTGTGTGAGACGTGTGATGGAACTACAAAACAAGATGGAGGATCACAAGAAACTACATTCCAAATGGAGGTTATCAGAGAGCAGGAAGTCTGTCCTGGGTCTCGACCATGTGCTGGGAGAACAATGGAACGTGGAAGCTCGTCTTTAGCGTCTGCTTCCTGTGTGTCTCTGCTAAAAGACCATTTCTAGAATGAGTTTATGTGAATGTGACTTGCTCTGTAAAACGTCAGGAGTCGTCAGATGGTGTTCGGTTACGGTGTGATGTTGTCTTTGATGTGATATGTGTAGGATTGTGAGTTAACAAGTTAGTAATGCAAAGATTAGCATGCAGACCCTGTGTCTGTGGCAGAGCTAACGGGGGTTTACAAGTTGATCACGGCTCCTAATATCATTATCAAAAGAACGCAATCACTGTAACAAAATCAACACATCTTCGTAAAAGTTAAACAGGTCTATGCATAGCATCACATTTAACTAATCTCGAGTAATGCCCAGTTGTTATCACTTGCTTGAAGGAGTTTGGTTGTTGTCCTGGCTGGAGGGAAGCTGGTCTCTTCTCCTGTAGTTAGCACCTCCTGCTAACTGTGGTTTGCTGGTTCTGCAGGCTGAGGAGAAGATGAAGTTGACGATTCAGGAGTCTTTCTTTGCAGTTCTTAGTTATTCCTTTTGTCCAGACTGAGGAGATGGTCGCTCAGGTCTGTGATGGTTTTCCTGCTTGTTGAGGAAAACACAAAGAAGTTCTTTGAGGTGTCGTTTCTCTGGTCCCGTCCTGGAGAGACTGGTTGGTTTTTCTTCGTTGATGGGAGATCAGACTCTGGGTGCTGGTCCCTGGCTCAAGCGAAGGTCTGGCCCTCGTGGTCGGGTCAGCAGAGGAGTTGAGGAGTGAAGGCCCCTGGTTGCAGGCCTCTGGTGCTAGTTGTACGCTAACGCTGGGTGGGCTGAGCTACTGGAATGCAGCTCCCTTCTTGGGTATTGACAGGAGAAGCCTCGGAGAAAGAATTGCTGCAAGACTGCTTTTTCAGGTTTGTGGATTTGAAGTTGTCAAATCCCGAGAGCTTCAACCAATCAGTGACTAGCTGAGTGCCGAGGGGAAGTGTCTTTTGAGCAGAAAGTAGGGGAGGATTTGCATGGTTCTGCTGTGGCAAAAGGTCCCCCCCTCACTGGGTGTGGTGGTCAATCACATTCCTGGATCCAAATTCATGTCATGACTGTGTATCATGACAAATGAGAATTGTCTTTCCCGCGAAATGAACAAACTTTCTGGGGTCTTGTGAGATCCCAACACCTGTGTTTTCTATGTTCTTTCCCCCCACCGTTTGGACAGTTCCCAGAGTCCTCTAACAATATGAGTCACACTCAACCTTCACACGGAATTGCATTACTGGCAGCAGGTCGGTGTTCACTGCCTTGCTCATGGACACTTTGACGTATGCACAATGAGAGATGGAACCTGCAACATTACAACTGAAAGATTGAAATACAACCCACTTTACCAACTGAGCCCTTTATCGCAGCAGAAATTCAATAAGTAAATGTTTAACAGGTTATTACTCTGAGTGTATCTTCAAACACTAACACCTCAATATGATGAGTCACTGTCTCACCTCAGGAAAAAAATTAAAGATAGTTTGCTTCCAGCTTTGGGAGCTTTTCTCTTTCTGCAAACTCCCCAGTGTTCTCCACATTCCCCAGTCTCCACTCACAAAACAATCATATTCAAAGGATTGTTTGAAATAGAATATGTTTCATAGTGTTTCTCTCTATGTAGGACTGGAGATAAACACACGTACACATATAGAATGCATTTTTTGTATTTGTTGCTTTCCTTTCATGTTTAACTTTACCATAGCCAGTAATAACCACAGACTTAAACTGTTGAATGCATAGACGTTGTTTCAGTTCTTTGAATACATTATCCCATACATCCATTTAAATCCTCAAGTGCAAACACTTCACCAATATTTTTTTCCAGATTAAATTATGACAGTTGGACATTTTCCTGTTTTGTCCAATTTAGGGCATTTTATTTCGTTTTTGAATTGATCGACACATCTTCTGCGCGGTGAGGTGCCTCCGGTTTTTCAGGTTGAGGAAGCGGAAGCTGGATGACACAGCCAAGGTCCACTTTTAAATGTAATGCAATATCTGATATAATGATGTTTGCGTTTTTCCTGTCTGTCTGCAAACCTGCATTTCCGTATTTGCACCAACACAAATTCTTTAAATTTGTCTCTTTTTATTCTAATTTGACTCATTTTGTGCATCCCCCTCATGATTTAAAGTCACGCCTCATGTTGTCCTCCGGTCAACAGTCTAAGTTGTTGAAAATTAATTATTGTTGAAACTGACAAACACAATGTCAGTTTAAAGAACTGGCCCTTGTCTCTTTCAGACTGGACGTTACTCCATCAGATGGGGAGACAACAGTGAAAGAGGAAGTCTGTGTGGGAAGTGTACTCACTTTTGTGAGATATCACCCACCTTTATCCATTAAAATAAAAAAATAAATTAAAAAAAACACTATTACATATGGAGAAGAGGTGGGATTTAATAAGTTATACTTCTTCCCACACCTTTTCAGACATTCAGCCAGATTATTAAAAGTTATTTATTCACTGTTTGTATGGTGAGACATGTTTTAATTGATTGGTATGAACTTTTTATTTGATTTTGTGCATGTTCAAATAAAAAAAAAAATAAAAAAACTTTATAATGAATTAAACTCTAAAATGCTGGAGTATAGACTTTTCATTCTTCACATTATAATAATAATAAACAGTTCAAGTCACAAGCTTGATTTTCTATTATTCAATATCTGTATTCTATAAGGCTGTATGGGTCGCAGTCACTACTGCACGGAAGATACTATGAAATACCCATAAATACTCACGTTAGGGTACATATGCTACATAGCTAAAAAGACAAAAGCAACGTGACGTGGTTGACAAATCTACACATTCTGAATTGTCCACGAACATGTCAGCATTTCCAACACTTTCAAGTATTTCTTGTCACATTTTATTCAGAAATTCCCCAAACATTTCTTTTCCCGACAGCGGAAGTCGCCTGAGAGTGGACGTCGTCGCAGGCAGGTCGCCTTGGGATGATACTTGATAATGTTGGTGTCCTGAATTCCAACTCATTTCTCATATTTGTCCACGGGTGTCGCCATGGAAGGACATTTGGGGCGTCCAGAAGCAGGCAGGAGGTTTTCCCAGTACTTTCTACCAGCCCTGAGACCAATTTCAGCTCATTAGTCGGTTATAAATCAACATCTGTTCAAACACATTCCCAAACGTTCACTTGGATTATGCCCTCTGTTATGTAAACTGCCTCTATACCACAGTGAGCACAATGTATAATGATAACGTCTGAAGAGCACATTTGTAGTGTCAGTGTCTTACCTGGCTTTGACCCAGGGTTTAGTGTGTGTTTCCAGAGTCGCTCCCCAGAGTGAGTGCTTCACCGAAGCCGGTGGGAGGAATCCTCTCTCTGCAGCCAGCTCTTCTGCTATAGCTCTGATATGGTGCGGCTCAAAGCCACAGCAGCCGCCAATGTAGCGAATTCCTGCACGGTAAGCCTCTCGGGCATATTTATGGACATCCCAGCGGGTGATGATTCTGGTCTCTAGAGCTGAAAGGAGAGTGTAAATGTTCACTCGGGATAATCAGTGGTTTTAAAGCGTCATTCAAACTACACATGTGAAACGATTAAAACACCACACCTCCAAACTCAATAAAAACCATTTGTGGAAAAAAAAAACACCCACCTCCATATACTTTAACCGGTTTTACAATGGCGGGAACAAGCATGTAACCCTTAAAATATTTCAGGTTTCTCTGTAAATCGGTCAATTTAATTAATTTATGCCCTCACAGGCCAAACCTATTGAACATTCAGAGACTTTTCAAAGCGCAGATCTGAGAATGTTAAATGTCTGTGTTTGATAAAGGTATGAACTCAATAAACACATTAGTGTTGTTTCAGTCACATTATGTTCATCAGTCTTTGTGACTTAAATGCAAATCAAATCAAATTGTGTTTCAATTCACCTCGGAAACATTAACATTTAAAAATATTGACATACTGCAGTATCATCATTGCCATGATATATATGGAAACATATAGTCACACACTCCTTATACCAAGTCAAATCACTTAAGATATAAAATATTATTTGTATGAGGGTCGTGAGTAATAACCGTAATATTTATTCCTATTAATGCTCCTATATTACATCACTGTAGCTTAGCATAAAAGTAATATTTTGATAGAAACCGAAGGGATACTCTGGCAGACTGACGTATCCTCCTGTGTTACACTCTGGTGTGTGGAAGCCCAGCGGCTGGACCATGAGATGTGCTTTCAGACCGGCTTTCTCTAGACCCTCTTTCATTAGTTTCACTGTGCGAACACATGTGAGTGGATCCAGGTGACAGTTTATTCCCACCATGTCCGCTCCTGCAAATCAAACACAATGACATAAAACATCAATAACGTGTAGTTAGAACACGAGAAATACTTGTAAAAACCACAGTCGGCGTTGTATACCAGCTTGGACCAGTCTCACAGCACACTCTCCAGGTGGGACTCCATCCCTGTCTCCGTCAGGTGAGATGCAAAGTGTTGCACCGACAGGTTTCCCACCGGTTTTCATCACTTCCACAGCCCAGACTGCCTCTCCAACATAATCACAGAACTGCAGGAAAAAGTGCATTCAATCATTAAAAACACAACAAACGTTCTCACATACTAACATTGACAGACTTAAAACAGTATGACAAAAATACTGACAGTGACACCCAACGAAAAGTGAAAACACACAGGTCGTAGTTTAACCTCTTTGATACACTAAACCACACCCACACATGCACACAAACACACACACCCATGCTTTCTTCTGATTTGGGGAGAAACAGTAAAAACTGACCAGAAAAAAACTATAAACAAATATCTGAACAATTTAATTGAGTGCAGTAACTTAATAGAAATACTTCAATACTTTAACATTTTCTACCTCTGCACACACACGCACACACTAACATCTGATGTACCATTAAATTGTAGTCGGTACAGAGTATCAATGTTTCTGCGATGTTCTTACTTCCACTAAATAGAAATCAATGTCCTTCTTTTGGAAGTCGTCCAGTTGTTTCTTGAAGATGGCTTTGACCTCACTCTCACTGCCCTTGTTGGCATAGAGGGGCGTCTGGGACACACCTCCAGCCACCAGGGCGTCGCCCTCGTTGGCGACCTCTCTGGCCAAGTCACAGGCAGCATTGTTGATCTGGGCACCCTGAGGGAGAGAGGAAGAGACTCCAGTCATTCCACGTTAAAGACATTTCAACTGTATTATCACTTATTTCCTCCTTTGTTCTTTTTCTCTGGAAACTGACAGTGATGTCGGTGACGTTCCCACTCAGGTCCAGTTTATCCTCGCTGCAGTAGAAAGTGAATGTTTGAATGACGCTGGCTCCTGCTCTCAGGAACTCCCTGTGCAGCTGCCGCACTGCCACACATGGGGAAAAGAGAAAATTCACTTCTTGAACAATTCCTGCTGTCATTTCAGCACAAAGCAGTGTGTTTAACGTGTACCGGCTTCTGGATGCTCCACTGCGGCCTCGGGTGTCCAGTGGCCTGCCTTCACATAGCCTCGTCGCTCCAGCTGCATCACATAACCTCCGTCTCCTACAACCACCTCCCCGGCATCCAGCCGCTCCAAGATACCCTCAATACAGACACACAAGAAATACTCACTTCATGTACACTTGACTGAGGAGCCTGATCTTTTCATTGCACTTTGTTGACACTTCGAATCTTAATGTGACAATACTTCCTTCATAGACTGCCCTATGTTGTGCAGTCTATGAAGGAGTTTTTGTAAGGACACTGTGGTTAATATTCAACAGACACAGAGGGCAGTTGGAGGGAAGCCAACAAAGTGCTGCTTGTTATTTCACCTGCTGTAAACTTTCTCTTTTTTCTGTCCAAGCAAAGGTTATTTTCACAGGTTTTATGTGGGGTGCCATTCTTTCCATAATCAATGCACATTACCATGCACATTTTTTTTTATTTATTAAATAAGCATTCCGATATGTACAAGTTAGTTATAGACAGGATTGGAAGCAAGACATTAGAAATACTCATGATACCCTAACTAAGTAGCATTGTTGAGTTTTTGCACTTTCATGTGTTTTGTGCAAACTTAAATACATTTTGCAACCCTTGTAATAAGACACATTTACTTTACAGTGAAGGAGCATTTAGGGGAGTATTTTACAAGAGGGACCTTGGCAGGCCTGAGTCTGCTTCAGATTGTGTTTTCTATCTTATCAAGATTTTATGGTCCACATGCTTTGTTGTTGTTATCCTTTAGATGTAATGAATCTAGTTATCATTAGGGTATCATTAATATCTCACTCATAACAGTGGGCTATTGCTTCAAATACTGTAGATGACATGCTGGACAGACATAAGTAAAGATATTAAATAAATATTTATTATGAAACACTTAAGGTGACATCAAACTAAACTCAAACATGCTTGTCAGCTTAATCAAATAACTCTAACGGTATTTAAATAACATGTTGTTTTCTCAACCTCAGAACTAGTCAAACCTGGAGCTATTCTTTGTTAAACCTGTTAGAATAAGTAAATAACAGTAAGGCCAATGATGAAGATCATGAAGGGAAGTCTTAGCATTTCTTTTGTATTAATGTATAATCTGGAAAGCATCTGTTTTGAAGACTTACCCGTCTCTTCTGATTCTCCATCATAGCCTGAAGTCCGTGAGTCCGTAGAGTTCACACCAGCCGCCTGCAGATATGTGGAGGGGGGAAAAAAATTAAAGTAAGAGGATAATGTCGGGAGACTGGGAGGAGCGTGTGAACAACAGGGGGCCGTCACACTGAGTGTGAACACAACACGTTCCACCAGAGAAGCTTCTTCTCTTAGTGTGCAAGCAACGTGCTACATTACATGTTTTAATGAACAGATTCACAAAGGACAGAGGATATGGACACTCAGCAAAAGTTTTCTATGAATGGCAAACAAATGTTAAAATGTGTAATGTAAATTAGATAGTGCAACTTGACTGTACATTGTTCAAACAAACTGTATATTTTACCTATACGTGGGAATGACTCCATAAATAAATGTCACTTCTCCTGTGTAGGGATTTCTTGCCTCATAAGGATCACTATTTATGTTGTGGTTGGCTATCGATAATGATTAATAATTATAAAAGATAGTTATTAATAATGTTATTGAAATTTTATCTGATCTGTATCAGACACCTCGGAGCACCACCTGTCTTAACAGGAAATAGTAGCCAATTCAGTTATATCAGTCTCATAAGATATACTAAACAGTTAATCAGGAATTTGAATTAATAGTTAAATTAACTACAATTACCAGAATTAACAGTAAATATTGAAGGATTTCGGAGTTCTTGACCCAGAAGAGGTCGACATTTCATTCACCTTTGTGCACATTAATAACACAGAAAATATGATTCCAAAAATTATACTTATTTACAATGAAAACAAATAAAACACAAATTCTAACTACCTATATACAGCTTGGTGAGTGTAGGTGTGTGTGTGTGTGTGTGTGTGTGTGTGTGTGTGTGTGTGTGTGTGTGTGTGTGTGTGTGTGTGTGTGTGTGTGTTGTGTGTGTGTGTGGAGAGAGAGAAAGAGAGAGAGAGGGGTGGAGGGAGTGTGTGTGTGAGACGTGTGATGGAACTACAAAACAAGATGGAGGATCACAAGAAACTACATTCCAAATGGAGGTTATCAGAGAGCAGGAAGTCTGTCCTGGGTCTCGACCATGTGCTGGGAGAACAATGGAACGTGGAAGCTCGTCTTTAGCGTCTGCTTCCTGTGTGTCTCTGCTAAAAGACCATTTCTAGAATGAGTTTATGTGAATGTGACTTGCTCTGTAAAACGTCAGGAGTCGTCAGATGGTGTTCGGTTACGGTGTGATGTTGTCTTTGATGTGATATGTGTAGGATTGTGAGTTAACAAGTTAGTAATGCAAAGATTAGCATGCAGACCCTGTGTCTGTGGCAGAGCTAACGGGGGTTTACAAGTTGATCACGGCTCCTAATATCATTATCAAAAGAACGCAATCACTGTAACAAAATCAACACATCTTCGTAAAAGTTAAACAGGTCTATGCATAGCATCACATTTAACTAATCTCGAGTAATGCCCAGTTGTTATCACTTGCTTGAAGGAGTTTGGTTGTTGTCCTGGCTGGAGGGAAGCTGGTCTCTTCTCCTGTAGTTAGCACCTCCTGCTAACTGTGGTTTGCTGGTTCTGCAGGCTGAGGAGAAGATGAAGTTGACGATTCAGGAGTCTTTCTTTGCAGTTCTTAGTTATTCCTTTTGTCCAGACTGAGGAGATGGTCGCTCAGGTCTGTGATGGTTTTCCTGCTTGTTGAGGAAAACACAAAGAAGTTCTTTGAGGTGTCGTTTCTCTGGTCCCGTCCTGGAGAGACTGGTTGGTTTTTCTTCGTTGATGGGAGATCAGACTCTGGGTGCTGGTCCCTGGCTCAAGCGAAGGTCTGGCCCTCGTGGTCGGGTCAGCAGAGGAGTTGAGGAGTGAAGGCCCCTGGTTGCAGGCCTCTGGTGCTAGTTGTACGCTAACGCTGGGTGGGCTGAGCTACTGGAATGCAGCTCCCTTCTTGGGTATTGACAGGAGAAGCCTCGGAGAAAGAATTGCTGCAAGACTGCTTTTTCAGGTTTGTGGATTTGAAGTTGTCAAATCCCGAGAGCTTCAACCAATCAGTGACTAGCTGAGTGCCGAGGGGAAGTGTCTTTTGAGCAGAAAGTAGGGGAGGATTTGCATGGTTCTGCTGTGGCAAAAGGTCCCCCCCTCACTGGGTGTGGTGGTCAATCACATTCCTGGATCCAAATTCATGTCATGACTGTGTATCATGACAAATGAGAATTGTCTTTCCCGCGAAATGAACAAACTTTCTGGGGTCTTGTGAGATCCCAACACCTGTGTTTTCTATGTTCTTTCCCCCCACCGTTTGGACAGTTCCCAGAGTCCTCTAACAATATGAGTCACACTCAACCTTCACACGGAATTGCATTACTGGCAGCAGGTCGGTGTTCACTGCCTTGCTCATGGACACTTTGACGTATGCACAATGAGAGATGGAACCTGCAACATTACAACTGAAAGATTGAAATACAACCCACTTTACCAACTGAGCCCTTTATCGCAGCAGAAATTCAATAAGTAAATGTTTAACAGGTTATTACTCTGAGTGTATCTTCAAACACTAACACCTCAATATGATGAGTCACTGTCTCACCTCAGGAAAAAAATTAAAGATAGTTTGCTTCCAGCTTTGGGAGCTTTTCTCTTTCTGCAAACTCCCCAGTGTTCTCCACATTCCCCAGTCTCCACTCACAAAACAATCATATTCAAAGGATTGTTTGAAATAGAATATGTTTCATAGTGTTTCTCTCTATGTAGGACTGGAGATAAACACACGTACACATATAGAATGCATTTTTTGTATTTGTTGCTTTCCTTTCATGTTTAACTTTACCATAGCCAGTAATAACCACAGACTTAAACTGTTGAATGCATAGACGTTGTTTCAGTTCTTTGAATACATTATCCCATACATCCATTTAAATCCTCAAGTGCAAACACTTCACCAATATTTTTTTCCAGATTAAATTATGACAGTTGGACATTTTCCTGTTTTGTCCAATTTAGGGCATTTTATTTCGTTTTTGAATTGATCGACACATCTTCTGCGCGGTGAGGTGCCTCCGGTTTTTCAGGTTGAGGAAGCGGAAGCTGGATGACACAGCCAAGGTCCACTTTTAAATGTAATGCAATATCTGATATAATGATGTTTGCGTTTTTCCTGTCTGTCTGCAAACCTGCATTTCCGTATTTGCACCAACACAAATTCTTTAAATTTGTCTCTTTTTATTCTAATTTGACTCATTTTGTGCATCCCCCTCATGATTTAAAGTCACGCCTCATGTTGTCCTCCGGTCAACAGTCTAAGTTGTTGAAAATTAATTATTGTTGAAACTGACAAACACAATGTCAGTTTAAAGAACTGGCCCTTGTCTCTTTCAGACTGGACGTTACTCCATCAGATGGGGAGACAACAGTGAAAGAGGAAGTCTGTGTGGGAAGTGTACTCACTTTTGTGAGATATCACCCACCTTTATCCATTAAAATAAAAAAATAAATTAAAAAAAACACTATTACATATGGAGAAGAGGTGGGATTTAATAAGTTATACTTCTTCCCACACCTTTTCAGACATTCAGCCAGATTATTAAAAGTTATTTATTCACTGTTTGTATGGTGAGACATGTTTTAATTGATTGGTATGAACTTTTTATTTGATTTTGTGCATGTTCAAATAAAAAAAAAAATAAAAAAACTTTATAATGAATTAAACTCTAAAATGCTGGAGTATAGACTTTTCATTCTTCACATTATAATAATAATAAACAGTTCAAGTCACAAGCTTGATTTTCTATTATTCAATATCTGTATTCTATAAGGCTGTATGGGTCGCAGTCACTACTGCACGGAAGATACTATGAAATACCCATAAATACTCACGTTAGGGTACATATGCTACATAGCTAAAAAGACAAAAGCAACGTGACGTGGTTGACAAATCTACACATTCTGAATTGTCCACGAACATGTCAGCATTTCCAACACTTTCAAGTATTTCTTGTCACATTTTATTCAGAAATTCCCCAAACATTTCTTTTCCCGACAGCGGAAGTCGCCTGAGAGTGGACGTCGTCGCAGGCAGGTCGCCTTGGGATGATACTTGATAATGTTGGTGTCCTGAATTCCAACTCATTTCTCATATTTGTCCACGGGTGTCGCCATGGAAGGACATTTGGGGCGTCCAGAAGCAGGCAGGAGGTTTTCCCAGTACTTTCTACCAGCCCTGAGACCAATTTCAGCTCATTAGTCGGTTATAAATCAACATCTGTTCAAACACATTCCCAAACGTTCACTTGGATTATGCCCTCTGTTATGTAAACTGCCTCTATACCACAGTGAGCACAATGTATAATGATAACGTCTGAAGAGCACATTTGTAGTGTCAGTGTCTTACCTGGCTTTGACCCAGGGTTTAGTGTGTGTTTCCAGAGTCGCTCCCCAGAGTGAGTGCTTCACCGAAGCCGGTGGGAGGAATCCTCTCTCTGCAGCCAGCTCTTCTGCTATAGCTCTGATATGGTACGGCTCAAAGCCACAGCAGCCGCCAATGTAGCGAATTCCTGCACGGTAAGCCTCTCGGGCATATTTATGGACATCCCAGCGGGTGATGATTCTGGTCTCTAGAGCTGAAAGGAGAGTGTAAATGTTCACTCGGGATAATCAGTGGTTTTAAAGCGTCATTCAAACTACACATGTGAAACGATTAAAACACCACACCTCCAAACTCAATAAAAACCATTTGTGGAAAAAAAAAACACCCACCTCCATATACTTTAACCGGTTTTACAATGGCGGGAACAAGCATGTAACCCTTAAAATATTTCAGGTTTCTCTGTAAATCGGTCAATTTAATTAATTTATGCCCTCACAGGCCAAACCTATTGAACATTCAGAGACTTTTCAAAGCGCAGATCTGAGAATGTTAAATGTCTGTGTTTGATAAAGGTATGAACTCAATAAACACATTAGTGTTGTTTCAGTCACATTATGTTCATCAGTCTTTGTGACTTAAATGCAAATCAAATCAAATTGTGTTTCAATTCACCTCGGAAACATTAACATTTAAAAATATTGACATACTGCAGTATCATCATTGCCATGATATATATGGAAACATATAGTCACACACTCCTTATACCAAGTCAAATCACTTAAGATATAAAATATTATTTGTATGAGGGTCGTGAGTAATAACCGTAATATTTATTCCTATTAATGCTCCTATATTACATCACTGTAGCTTAGCATAAAAGTAATATTTTGATAGAAACCGAAGGGATACTCTGGCAGACTGACGTATCCTCCTGTGTTACACTCTGGTGTGTGGAAGCCCAGCGGCTGGACCATGAGATGTGCTTTCAGACCGGCTTTCTCTAGACCCTCTTTCATTAGTTTCACTGTGCGAACACATGTGAGTGGATCCAGGTGACAGTTTATTCCCACCATGTCCGCTCCTGCAAATCAAACACAATGACATAAAACATCAATAACGTGTAGTTAGAACACGAGAAATACTTGTAAAAACCACAGTCGGCCTTGTATACCAGCTTGGACCAGTCTCACAGCACACTCTCCAGGTGGGACTCCATCCCTGTCTCCGTCAGGTGAGATGCAAAGTGTTGCACCGACAGGTTTCCCACCGGTTTTCATCACTTCCACAGCCCACACTGCCTCTCCAACACGTTCAAAGTACTACAGGAAAAAGTGCAATCAATGGTCAAAAACACAGCAAATGTTGTTGAAAGTTGACACGTATTTTACTAACGTTGACATTTTGAAAACAGTGTGAAATAAATACTGACTGTATCACAAAACAAAAAGTGAAACGACAGGTTGAAGTTTAACCTCATCGATACGCAATGCTTTTTATAAAGGCACCTTGAAGGCACGTGCGCACACACACACACACACACACTAACATCTGATGTACCATTAAATTGTAGTCGGTACAGAGTATCAATGTTTCTGCGATGTTCTTACTTCCACTAAATAGAAATCAATGTCCTTCTTTTGGAAGTCGTCCAGTTGTTTCTTGAAGATGGCTTTGACCTCACTCTCACTGCCCTTGTTGGCATAGAGGGGCGTCTGGGACACACCTCCAGCCACCAGGGCGTCGCCCTCGTTGGCGACCTCTCTGGCCAAGTCACAGGCAGCATTGTTGATCTGGGCACCCTGAGGGAGAGAGGAAGAGACTCCAGTCATTCCACGTTAAAGACATTTCAACTGTATTATCACTTATTTCCTCCTTTGTTCTTTTTCTCTGGAAACTGACAGTGATGTCGGTGACGTTCCCACTCAGGTCCAGTTTATCCTCGCTGCAGTAGAAAGTGAATGTTTGAATGACGCTGGCTCCTGCTCTCAGGAACTCCCTGTGCAGCTGCCGCACTGCCACACATGGGGAAAAGAGAAAATTCACTTCTTGAACAATTCCTGCTGTCATTTCAGCACAAAGCAGTGTGTTTAACGTGTACCGGCTTCTGGATGCTCCACTGCGGCCTCGGGTGTCCAGTGGCCTGCCTTCACATAGCCTCGTCGCTCCAGCTGCATCACATAACCTCCGTCTCCTACAACCACCTCCCCGGCATCCAGCCGCTCCAAGATACCCTCAATACAGACACACAAGAAATACTCACTTCATGTACACTTGACTGAGGAGCCTGATCTTTTCATTGCACTTTGTTGACACGTCGTCATATCATTCAGATACTAAGAATAAAGTATTCTTGGGACTCTTAATGTGACAATACTTCCTTCATAGACTGCCCTGTGTTGTGCAGTCTATGAAGGAGTTTATGTAAGGACACTGTGGTTAATATTCAACAGACACAGAGGGTAGTTGGAGGGAAGCCAACAAAGTGCTGCTTGTTATTTCACCTGCTGTAAACTTTCTCTTTTTTCTGTCCAAGCAACCGCCAAAGGTTATTTTCACAGGTTTTATTTTAATTAAATAAGCATCCCTGACAGTAGTGGAAGTAAGGAATTACAAATACTTATGAGACCTTAATTAAGTAGCATTGTTGAGTTTTTGTACTTTCATGTGTATTTTGTCAAAGTATGTCAACATAAATACATTTTTCACTGTGCAATCTCCTCTATTGCATTTAAAATTATAAGATATTATACAATAAGTCTACAAAATGTATCAACATTTATATGTACTCCTCTGTGGTGAAGATTTTTCAAGACAGTAGTTCTGCTTTATGTCTACATTTGTACATTACACAAATGTGTTGTTTGTCTCATAAATCTGCTTTGAATGCAGATATTTCATACACGTAAACTGAATCAAAGGTCTGCAGTTGGCAATGCAGCAACAATTTTTTTTTGTTTTACTTGAAATTAACCCTTGTGTGTTTTCATGTGTTTTGTCAAGGTATGCAAACTTAAATATATTTTGCAACCCTTGTAATAAGACACATTTACTTTTCAGCGAAGGAGCATTTAGAGGAGTATTTTACAAGAGGGACCTTGGCAGGCCTGAGTCTGCATCAGATTGTGTTTTCAATCATATCAAGATTTTACGGTCCTCATGCTTTGTTGTTGTTATCCTTTAGATTTAATGAATCTAGTTATCATTAGGGTGTCAATAATATCTAACTCATAACAGTGGGCTATTGCTTAAATAGATGATATGCTGGACAGACATAACGAGAGAGATGAAAAAAACATTTATTATGAAACACTTGAAACTAAAGTAAAATCCAAGAAAGCTTCATTTAAATAACATGTTGTTTGCTCAACCGCAGAACTCGTCAAACCCGAAGCTATTCTTTGTCAAACCTGTTAGAATAAGTAAATAACAGTAAGGCCAATGATGAAGATCGTAAAGGGAAGTCTTAGCATTTCTTTTGTATTAATGTATAATCTGGAAAAGTGTTTTGAAGACTTACCCGTCTCTTCTGATTCTCCATCACAGCCTGAAGTCTGTGTAGAGTTCACACCAGTTGCCAGATAAGTAGAGAAAGAGAGAGAGAGAAAAAGATCATGTCATGAGACTGGGAGGAGCGTGTGAACTACAGGGAGCCGTCACACTGAGTGTGAACACAACACTTTTCCCCCAGAGAAACTTCTTCTCTTAGTGTGGAAGCAACGTGCTACACTACATGTTATAACGAACAGATACACAAAGGACAGAGGATATACAAACTCAGCAAAAGTTTTCTATGAATGGCGAATAAATGTTCAAGGACAGTGTGTGTAATGTAAAATTAACATTACAGCTTTACTGTATAGTAAATTGAAACACTTAATATTTTACCTATACATGGAAAATAGTAAACAAATCAATTTCCCTTATCCACTGTTTTCTTTTATTTCTCCCAACTGATTTGACAATTCCCCAAAGAGCTTTTACAATATGAATCACACTCACTTTTCACATGCCAATGTTGAAATGCTCAGTGATCAATGTATCATTGGCAGCAGGTCGGTGGTCACTGTCTTGCTCAAGGACACTTTGACATATGCACAATGAGAGATGGAACCTGCAATACTCCAACTGAAAGATAAACTATTCCAACCAACTGAACCGCAGCTGTATTTTATTGCAGCAGAAAGTCAATGATAAGTTAATGTTTGACAGGTTATTACTCTGATTGTATCTTCAAAAACTAACAGCGAAATGTGATATGTCACTGTCTCGCCTCACAGGAAAAATGAAAAAGAAAAATAGTTGATTCCAGGTTTGAGGGCTTTTCTATTTTCTCTTAACATTTTGCCATTTTGTCAAAAAAATGGGATCTGTCTTTTATATTATTTTAATTGATCTCAGTAACACGTCACAGTAATGAGAACAGATTGACTTCAGAATGTTACTTCTTGTGTGTAAAGCTCTGAATGGGTTCAACCCTAAATATATGATCTCAGATTTACTCGTAGAACATGAAACATCCAGACCTCTGAGGTTCTCAAGAAGAGGTTTACCACGTCTTCCAAAAATCAGAAGTAAACAAGATGAAACAGCTTCTATAATACACTCCTCACCTGTGGCACTAACTCCCTGAACAGCTCAGGACAGCTGACACATTGTCGTCTTTAAAATCAAGCCCCATGATTAGGATTTTTATTGGGCTTGTTTTGATATATTTTTCCTACATTTCCATTGAAAGCATTGTGAATTGCCTGTGTCTGGCGCTGTGAAAATTAATTTGCCTTGTCTGCAGAAAGAAATGAGAAATTCTATTTTCACCAGCGTGTGGATTCCCAAAAGTTTCTTTATTTTCGTCCGAAAATTACATAAACATCTGCATTGTCTGCGCTGTGCCCGGCCTGTAGAGGTCGCTGCAACGTTTTCAGGACCAGAAACCTTCAGTGCGGTGCGTGACGTCACTTCCTGGCGGGAAGTTTATTTTGTCAACATCCGGAAAATCGAAGGGAACCTACAAAAACCTTTTTTTTAAAATTGCTTTTATCTTAATTTTAATTGTCCTTCTTTAATCCAGGTAAGTAATGTTCTCATAGCGCCTCAGTAGTGACCACCGGAGATTGTTGGTTTGTGGATTTTAACTTTGCTTTTTAGCGTCTACAATGTTTACAATAATATCAAGCAGCCGTTTCGCTATTCATGATAACAAAGATATCCCCAAACAAAGATTTTCCAAAGGAACTTCACTGCACATGCGGCTTTGTTTTTGAATATTGTATATTATTTATGCCAGACATCAATCACGTTAACGTGACCCCGTGTTTCTTTTACCAAATGGATACATTCTACATTAGCAATGTAAAATACACGAACCGATAAATACTAAGTAGTGGCTGATAAACAGACCAATTATTTATAGTATCGTAATGATAATGTGTTTTTTTGTTGTTGTTGTTGTGCATGAATCGGTCGTGTCAAGTATTATAACCTGCACATTGTTCGTGTCAGATGATAATCGTGCAGCATCAGGACATAATTCAACATCTGCACGTCACAACAAACTAATAGAATAGCATTTCAAACTACTCCAATAATACTTTTCATAGTTTTTGAATTATGGACTGTTGATCGAAACAAAATTAAAACTGTTATACGTCATGTCAGCATTGGTCACACAAACCACAACAATAAACCAAACAACGAATCAATCAAACTAATCCGGATTAATTTATTAATCAGTATTTAGACTGTCAATATTTTCAGCCTCGCATTAAATCCCACTGATCCCAGCGACAGTTGATGTTTGCTGTGAATTGATTTATTTCCCCAGGTGCCGTCCCGCTGTCCTGAATCACATAATGGAGGCTGAGACATTGAAGGAGGCTCCTGCTCCCACCGGCCCCTCCACCAAGAGGGAAACCACACCTACAGACATGCTGAGGTGCTCCCGCCATCCTCCATATCTTTCTTCTTTATGTCTTCACACATGAATCCAAAGCATTGGTCTAAAGATAAACCCTTCAGCCCGTATGTGTCCTGCCCTCCACCGCTGTGTCAAAGACACGTTTACTTTCTTTTCAGGATAAAGCAGCAGATGTCCAACCAGTGTTTTGAGATGGCGGTGCAGCTGAATGTAGGTACGTAATAAAGTTCAATATCTGTATGAAACTCTTTCATTGTCACGTGGAGGATGTCACGTCTAATATCTTTCCACAGGTAAAAATAAAAGGTCCTGTAACACATCTGAAGCGGAGAAAGACTTGTGAGTGTCGATTAAGTCAGAGAACGTGATCCCACATTTATTTCTTCTAAATCCACTTCACTAACGCTTTTTTTTTTCTTTCTGTTTTTAATGTTGCAGACCAGATTTTATGAGTGAGCTTGAAAATGTCAAGACGGTTCATTTTAACAGCACATTGGCAGTTCAGAGGTAATCTGAGGCCCGTTCTCTTGTGTTTGATCTCTCAGTAAATGAGAAAACAATGTATAAGACGCAGACAATGAGTTTTGATGAATCATTCCAGAATGCAGATGTGGCACGCTATTGGAGAAAAGCTGAACCAGGCCGACTCGGACTCGGAGTGAGTTGTTTTTTTGTTTTTTTAATTTAAATTCACAAAGTTGAAATCACTGGCATACCTTTATTTTCAATGACGTCATTTGTTCCATTTGGTTTTTTTTCCCCAGTCAGTTGAAAGTTGTGAGTGACCGCGGCATGGATCTTTGTTCTCGCATCAAACAACTTCAGCAGGTAAGCATCTTCTGCCTCCTTTAAGCTTCACATTTGACTGTGTTTAAACTGTTTTACTGTGTACAAAAACAGGTTTTGACTTTTAGACAAAGTACCACCTTGTGAGGACTTCATGTTTCTGGTTCTCTATGTACAATCTTATGTTATCCATTATATGTCATTTAATAAAGATATGTATGAAAATACTGGTGGTAAATGGATTTACCTTGTATCCTGTCATTCAACAGCCCTCGAAGCACTTTCTTCGACTATTCACCAAAAATGTTGAATTCATTAACCTATGCATCGGTCTTAGTTGTTTTGTGTATTTGTTTATATTTGGTATATTTGGCTTCGGCTTGTCTGCGTGTGTTGGAGATGTTTGGATCTGTGTTTAGATTCACCCTCTTTCTCTTTCTGAGCGTTTCCAATCACAGAAACAAAGAGGAGAATCCCAATTTCTTCCTCTGTTATAACATCATATCCTTTAGCTGCCTAACAGGACAAGAGGAAAATTGAAATAGAATTTTAATATAAAGTTTTATGGTGTCGGTGCTGAATAAGCCATCTTCAAGCTTGGTAATCATTGAAGTACAAAACATTCAGCAAAAATAAAATGCCATCGTTTTTTTTATTGGATGCTCCCAGCATTTGGATCGTTTTTATTTTGTTCAAGATCTTTCAAATCTAGCAAAACAATAATAGTTAATCTTGTGATTTTTTCCGACAGGAGTCCAAAATTCTTCAGGGTGAAATCCTAGACATTCAGAAGAACAGACTTGGTAAACGTTCACAATGTTTTTCTCTGATCTGTGTGTACTTGTCTTGAAAAGTGACTAGCTGGCTTCCCACACTGCTCTGTTCTGAACTCACATCAGCTGACTGTGGTGTCACCGCATTAAAGCTTGGCTGCTCATGCTTTTGTGTGTGTGTGTGTGTGTGTGTGTGTGTGTGTGTGTGTGTGTGTGTGTGTGTGTGTGTGTGTGTGTGTGTGTGTGTGTGTGTGTGTGTGTGTGTGTGTGTGTGTGTGTGTGTGTGTGTGTGTGTGTGTGTGTGTGTGTGTGTGTGTGTGTGTGTGTGTGTGTAGAGATGAAACGACTCACACACGAGCAGATGCGACAGATTGAAGAACTGTCGTCCAAAAATGAGCACCCGGACTTGGAGAAGTACAAAGTTATGCTGGAGAAAGGCCAAGCCAACATGGAGAAGTATAAAAAGATGACCATCATGACTCAGAACGTCCTCAGGGTAAATACTGAGGAAGAACAAAGCCGTCAGCTCTTTTTTTTAACCCTTACAGATGTGTGTTAATAGTCGCTGCTTGTATTGATTAGTGTTTTCCTCTTCAGGGCGTCCTGCTGGCTTTTAAAGTCAACTGGCTGGATGATCCTGAGGTTCAAGCCATCGCCATGACTCTGGAGGAGTCTCCTATCGCTGACTAAAGAGGAAATTATCTATATTTGTGTGTTTTTTTTCTTACAATAAAAATTGCACTGTCAACCTTTTATATCAAGTTAAAAAAAAAAAAACTTGTATTTTCCTTTATTTCATCCGTTAAATTGCTTCTAGTTGAGCGCCTCTGCCCTTTACCTTGCAATGCAATACCTCCTCCGTTAGAGGGCGCCATGTAACGAGGGGCGAAGTTAAACGTCTTCACGACGAAGAAGAAAAGCCATACACGTGTGTGCTAAGTGTTAACCAACTCTAGAAAACTGCTCGTTTTTGGATTTCTCTTTATTAGTTTTGCGTTTCTGGCTTCGTGGCCATATTAAAACGAAGTGGAAGATGCCGAAAGTGAGAGCGGAGAAGAAGAGCAGGAAGCACCAGGAGGTGAAGAACCAAGGTGAGCGCAGCGTTAGCTTTAGCACGTTAGCAAACATCAGGATCAGCTGATGGAGGAAAAAAACCTTCAAAGTTCAGATTTCAACACGTCGATATCTAATCCTGTTTCTGCGTTGATTTCATCGGCGTCAAACGTGACCAAAGAATATTGGCATTTAACGCGTAATGAGCCCTCAGTAAAGCACATTGTCGCACTTTTAATTTCAGTGTTGTCATTATGTCACATCGGGATCAAATTCATCTTTCGCTCGTAATTTTAAAACAATACGTTTATTATAAACAGCTATGGTTTTTTTTTTTTTTTTTTTAGTGCTGGACAACACTTTTGTTCATGCTTTTGTGCTTTGCTCACATTTAAAAACTGTGTTTGAACATTTCGCTCATCAGATCTATGTTTGTCTGTATTTTTTATCCGGTTAAGTAATTTACAACGCTCAAAGAAGTCTTATCTTTTAGGTTTAAAAAGCCTGTACGAGTTAAGCTACAACACGGGGGTGAATGTTTGTTTATAAAATATTTTGAAACGGGTAAATGGGATCATAAGGTTCTCAAAGACAGATCCAAAAGAAACCTGCAGTATGCTCACCCCATTGTCAAATTTGTTTTGAAGTCAAGTGACAGTCAACTTGTTTAGTTGACTTTTGACTCGTGACGTAGTTTAAACCTGCCGAACGCATCATCTCAGTTAAAATGTTTGTCTTTGGAGGAAGTCAAGTCTTTCTGTTTCAAATGCATGTTAGGTTTTCACCTGCTTGACAGTGGGTAATGTGCAGATCCATCTGATTTTGGATAGATTCAAATCTGAAGGACAAAACTAATGGATGACATGTTGATCAAATGAAACCTTGAAGCTTTGTAAGGAGCGTTTCACTCATGCCGCTGTCCCGTTTGCTCTCTGCTGCAGGGATCATGTTCAACACGGGCATCGGCCAACACATCCTGAAGAACCCTTTGGTCGTGAATGGAATCATTGACAAGGTTCTCCCGTGTTCCAGCGGCACAAACTTGAGAGGCCCACCGAGCTCAATCCCCCTGATCTGTGACGTGTTTTTTCCTTCCAGGCGGCTCTGAGGCCGACGGACGTGGTTCTGGAGGTGGGACCTGGTACCGGTAACATGACGGTTAAACTGCTGGAGAAAGCCAAGAAGGTGAGAGCTTACCGTCTTTATCCAAGTACTCCGGCTGAAGTGTGAAAGTCGACACACAATCAGTCATCAGATTACAAATCATACATGTAGTAAATTAGTCCGATATCAGAAGTATTTCACATTGCAGTATCTCTTTCTTCAAGCTCCACTTTTGAGCATTTTTTTTGAGACTCGCAAATGTCACAACTACCTTTTTTTTTAGATTGTGGAAAAACTCAAGCTGCATTTTCTGTGGGTTTCTTCATACAAGACAGTATGAGCAGAAGATCAAATGTAAAGTAAAGCTCAGTTTGTGTTTAAAAAAAAAAAAAAAAAAGTCAGGGCATGCTCTGTCATCCATTCCTCTTCCTGATTCCAAGTCTGGGTTGCAGGATACAACCTCAATAATTTTTCAGGTGTTATAGATTTCGTAGGGGATCCGGAGCACCGGAAGACGACCCAATACAGTCACAGGAAGAATACGCAAAATATTGAGAAAACGTGTGCCACAGCTCGTTTTCGTCCACACATTATTTATGACGTCAGAATGTTGGCGTGCCGCCCTCGTCTAAACGTTTGTCTGCAGGTGGTGGCGTGCGAGTTGGACGGCAGGCTGGTGGCTGAACTTCAGAAAAGAGTCCAGTGCACGTGAGTGAGGAGAGCAGCTCCACTCTTATGTAATGGGAGTCCAAGATGCCTCCATCATCACACATCCATTTCAAAATTTTTTTTCATCGTCGACAGTCCTCTGCAGACCAAACTTCAGGTTTTGATCGGAGACGTGTTAAAAACGGACCTGCCTTTCTTTGACGTCTGCGTGGCCAATTTACCTTACCAGGTTTGAGACGCGCGTCTCCTCCACTCTTCACGCGCTCCGGCGTCGGTTCGCCGCCTCCGCCTCACGTCCTCTTTGTCGTGCAGATTTCCTCTCCGTTTGTCTTCAAGCTCCTCCTGCATCGACCTTTCTTCAGGTCAGAAACGTTATTTTTATTTATCTATTTGTTTGTTTTTTGTGTTTCACCGTCTTTTTTTTTTTTTTTTGCCATCTCAGATGTGCCGTGCTGATGTTCCAGAGAGAGTTTGCCATGCGACTGGTGGCCAAACCGGGAGACAAGCTGTACTGCAGACTGTCCATCAACACGCAGCTGCTGGCTCGTGTCGACCACCTCATGAAGGTCACCGTCGCCAAACGCCGCGGTCTTCTCGCGGTCGCTTGTGCAGCAACGTTCACATCGGTGACTTTGTCCTCCCCTCACCAGGTGGGGAAGAACAATTTCCGCCCCCCTCCCAAAGTGGAGTCGAGCGTCGTGAGGATCGAGCCGAAGAACCCCCCTCCTCCCGTCAACTTCCAGGTGAGCCCCGCGTCTCCGTGTGCGGCCGCGACGGCGACGAACGGCAGGTCACCGCTCGGCTTCTTCTTCCTCTTGTGCAGGAGTGGGACGGTTTGGTGCGAATAGCGTTTGTGAGGAAAAACAAAACCCTCGGCGCAGCTTTCAAGTGAGTGCTGACCTGTGGCAAACGCCGAAACGTCCGATTTTGGTTCAATCGGTGGAAATGAGCACGAAGCAAACCCAAGAAATTGTCTCTCACCTCCAGGTCGACGGCGGTGGAGCAGCTGCTGGAGAAGAACTACAGAATTCACTGTTCTGTTCACAGTGTGGTGAGATAGAGCTGCTTTGAGATCTGAGATTTCTCTCCTCAGTGAACCATCGGTTTTAATAAGAGATGCTTAGCTGCTTTGAGATCTGAGATTTCTCTCCTCAGTGAACCATCGGTTTTAATAAGAGATGCTTTAAAGAGCAGCTGGCGCTCAGTTTGTTCAAACTCTTTGCCCCGACTGCTCAGGACGTCCCGGCCGACTTCAGCATCTCCAAGAAGATTGAGAGCGTGTTGCAGGAGTCCGATTTCAGTGAGAAGAGAGCCCGCTCCATGGATATCGACGACTTCATGGTGTAAGTTTCTCTGATCCGAGGAAGTCGACGAAATGACCGCGTCCATGTGTTTTTACCGTGGTCTCTCGTTCATCCTCAGACTGCTGCATGCCTTCAACTCTGCTGGAATCCACTTTTCTTAATTCCAAGATGGAGATGAAACAACTTGTTTGGAGCTCCGCTTGGGAGGATCTGAATATTGGGCCTCACAAACGGGGAGGTTTCGACACGTGAACTCATATTGAGTTCTATTTTACACTTGTGAAGCAGATGAACTGGGACTGGACGTACAGACAAGACAACCGTTTAATGATTACCTGTCTTCAAACTGTCAGTGTGTTATTGTTTGGAAGGATGTTAGATTATTATCTAAACCATATTGGGTAAGTGCTTCATAATTGCGGTGAAGGAGTTTCAAATAAAACTCAGCATGTATCAAGTTCTATTTTGGTGACTCGTTTCTGTTCATGGGCATTGAACATTTTTCTACTCTTCGAAAGGTACAATTAAATGTTTGTGTTAGAGACAATATTGTACAGCAGGGTTTTCAAATGAGATGGCGAGCTGGTCTCAAAGAGTCTGGTAATACCACAAGATGATGTATTGAGTCACGCAAAGATCGATATGACCAAGGCAGCATCCAGACTGGAGCAATCCTTTACTGTGAACTGACAACTCAGTCAGGTCTGCCACCTACTGGACTCAAGTAACAATATAACACCCATAAAAATTCTCCAATATTTAACACCATAGGGAAGCAGGAGAACCAAAATGGTTAAATCAATTAACCAGTGAAACAAACTGCATATTCCCGTTAACGTTGTGGGAAAGTCATTTCATATTTCATCTTTTCATAGATATAGATGATATAAATGTGGCCAGTAGTCAATGGATGTAAAATATCAACTGTAAACCACAAAAATGAATTACCTCGATTCTGTCAAAGCGTCTGGCCAGATAATTCCACGAGTTTGGATCTTCTACTGGAGGCCTGCCCAGGATTTATCCTGCCTTTGCCCATAGTAAGCTGGGATTGGCTTCAGCACCCTGCACACGATTCTCTGAAACGTGTTTGAGTTTACTCCCAAATTAAATGTACATTTTCTTGCAGCAATGAATTTTATACAAGTGTTTGTTTCCTGTATTCTCGTGCATAAAGAGTATGCTTCACAATAATAATTAAAAAAAACGCCTGCCAAGGATAGTATTTGTTTGATGCCTGTTAAAGAAGCAGACACAAATGACCGTCAGGTGTAGAAATGTAATTTCACCACAAGGGGGGCTCAGTGGACCATTAATAGCTTCATCTCTGTTCATTAGTCACATAAAACTGCAGCGAATGCTATGGCGTTTGTCAGAATAGAAATTGCCTATGTGATTTGACATTTGTATTGGCCATTAGCACATTTCTTTCCTATGTTTTAGTTTTACCTTCAAATTCACTGTTGGTTTGGAAGAAAACACAAATACACGTTACCAAGTGTGGTCACTTAACAGATACAGGGTGAAGTTTCCAACGTCAAAATACTTCTCATTCACCCTGATGATGCGCGACCACCTTAACAACATAGCACAGCAGCTTTTAAATGCAAATAAAACAGATGTGGAACAACATTCTGCCCGTTTAATAGACACTGCACATGGTTTGTCCCGAATTCCTAGTATATTCAATCCTAAAGGTGTGCCGCCCCTTTAAGAGAACAGGGGCATTGTGAACTCCGTTGTGCTGTGTGTCCCGTCAGACCTACTGTAGTTTTTCTCCACAAACACGGAGCTTTGAGTGAAGCCGTTGTTTTCATTGTTTACTCGTTCATGTTTTCTCAGCTGTACCCTGGAAGGCATATATGTCTGTGAGTATTGATTGTTCTTGTGTGGAGCTTGCCTGTTGAAGATTCAGAAACGGTTCATATTTGTGTGGGAAAACTTTAAAAACGGAGAGCGATGCTAATGCGTTAACTTGTCAATGGCATTTTCAATGTAATGTTAGCATTAAGCTAATCGCTAATTATTCTTTGTGGTCAGTTAGTTAAGAATTTGATTTGTTTGAGTATTTGTGTCATGTAGAATAATTGTGTTAAAGAACAAAGCCAAACAACATGTAACATTTTATTTTTTTATCTTTGTATTGCAGTTTCACAGTGTATCGTCAGTAAACATCCCAAAACGCACCTGCTGACTCGGTGTTTATTGGAGATCCCTGTTAGCTATCTGCCAAGTTTACCACGGCAACAAACAAGGGCAGAATAGTGAAAAGACGTACGCTGAAAAGGGTTCCTACAGAAAAGTGGATCTTCGTAGAAGTACAAAGATTTCTTCTGTCAACAAAGCTTCACAATGGACAATATTGAAGACACACTGGACACGAAGTCAGTATGTTCCAACACCTCACGTGCCAGCCAGCGTTCTTCAGCCAGCAACACCTCACGTGCCAGTCAGCGTTCCTCAGCCAGTGCCATTGCAGCCAGAGCGCGTGCAAAAGCGGAGGCTGCACGTACACAAGCATCCTTTGCAAAAAGATATGCGGACGTGATTAAAGCACAAGCATACATTGAAGAGCAGCAACAAAAGGCTGCAGCTGAGGCTACTAGAAAGAAAGCAGCGCTAGAAGCCAGTCTGCACACACTGAGGCTTGAGAGCGCGGCCGCGGCTGCTGAAGCTAATGTTCTGGAAGCAGCTGCCGAGAATGAACAAGACGAACTAGATCGTGCTAGCCTAAAATACGAATATACTGAACATAAGTACATGGAGGATCCAAGAGCTGAGCCTCACCAGGACTCGAACCCACGCCAGCACCAACGCGCCAGCTAAAAATGGACAGCGGTGAGGCAGCTGAAAACAGCATGGGGAAAGGTATATACGAGTCAATCGAGATCAGCCACTACAACCTCTGTGATTATGACTTACCTGTTCAGCAAACATTCAAACTGGAGGATGATGCTACTCCATATTATCCTCATCCGCAAACCTCAACCAGAACCAGTCTCCTGAAACAAGAACATCCGTATGATACAAATCCACCCAAAAGCAAGTCCAGCCATCCATCACAGTCACACAATACAAGATGAGTTGGACGTAGCAACCAACCTCCTCAGCCACAGATGTATGCTTCTCCCAGAGCTAATGAGCCCAGTTCTTCATCCACAACAGATCTGGCCAAGTACTTAATACGTTGATGATAAGCTCCGGGCTGTTAAGGTTTGACGACCGCGCTGAAAATTATTGGGCGTGGAAAGGATCTTTCCACAGTTCTACAGCTGACTTAAATTTGACATTTAGAGAGGAGCTTGATCTGCTGTGTAGATGGCTTGGGCCAAAATCATCCGAACATGCAAAGAGGATACGAGCAGTCCACATCCATGACGCAGCAGCAGGCGTGAGCATGGTATGGCAAAGGTTAGAAGATTGTTATGGATCCCCGGAGGCTATCGAGAACGCACTCCTTAAGAAAAAATCGCAAACTGAGACAATCAAAGGTTGAGAGAGCTAGGAGACATTCTTTTGGCGCTTGAAGCGGCCAGGTCAGATGAATTCCTACCTGGTCTAAATTACCTGGACACATCTCGTGGAATCACTCCTATTGTCCAAAAGCTGCCGTACTCCCTGCACGACAAGTGGGTCTCTCTCGCATCACATTACAAAGAAAAATATCACACATCTTACCCACCTTTTGCCTTCTTAGCAAAGTTTGTTTGTGATCAAGCCAAAACGCTCAACGACCCAAGTTTTGCAGCAGTCACAGGTGGTGGGAGCATGGGGAAGCCCAAGCATCCTTTTCGACCAAATATGAGAACACCTATCTCTGTCAAAAAGACAGAGGTCTCAGTGAACTCTGGCATTTTATTTTTTTATCTTTGTATTGCAGTTTCAGTGTATCGTCAGTAAACATCCCAAAACGCACCTGCTGACTCAGTGTTTATTGGAGATCCCTGTTAGCTATCTGCCAAGTTTACCACGGCAACAAACAAGGGCAGAATAGATAGATTCACCTTAAACCACTGAAATAGGGTCAACTATTACCATAAGATGTATATTTCTTGATTGAGCTCTTTATTTGGGTTTTTTTCTGCACATATTTGGTTGTTTTTGCAAAGTGAATATCGATATGCCTGAATATTTGTTCACTTTGATGACATACAGTCTCAAAAGTCAACACATTGAACTTTTATTTCTTCCAGCATTACATCTGGTGCAAACACTGAGCAACGAAACCCAATGCGCTTTACTATGTTACTAGATTTCCCCCGAATTTCATTTTTATAACAAAGTGTTGAATGGGTGGAAAATGTGTTTTACATTAAGTAGGAGTTCATAAGGTCAGTTGCCACAGAATGATATGGTGCAAACTACATGTAAAAAAACCTGTCAGGGACACAGGGAACCGAACACAAAGGAAAGAAGCACAACATGGCTAAAGGCTTCCTCTTGAACTGGTTTAAAAACTCTTGAAGGAAGGCGGAAGAGAGAAGAGATCCTTTCGAATGAAATATGACTTTTTTATGACCCCCCCCCCCCCGAGCACGAAACAAAGGTGTACGTACGTAAGCTACCACAGAGCGCACATGCAGAAATGTCAGTCAGTGTTCAAAGCGAACGCTGGATCGGTGAGGAAAACTTGGAAATGTGTTAAATGAAGATCTCTTCTTTAAAAGGGTCAAAAACATTTTGTCAAAGGAAGTACAAACCAGTAAAAAAAAAAAAAAAGAAAGAAAAATAATTTAAGATCAAGGAACAGAAACTAAACATTGTCCAATAAAGCATTCACCTAAAAACAGTCGGTTGTTCTAACGGACCACAGTGAGTGTTGGAGCCACTTCTTGGGCGATGGGTCGTTACGAATGAAGTTGTTCTTGAGCTGGTTGGTAACGTCACTCAGTCCTTTTTTAATGCTGCTTTGCACAGCTGCTCACGACAGACTGCCTTGTGCCAAACGTCTAGTGGTTGTGTCGTGTACGTTGCCACCTAAAGCTCTTTCGGTCTCTAAAAAGCTCGCGGCTTCTTGGGGCTGATCTGCTTACTGGCTTGCTCCTCCTCCTGCAGCGTAGAGCGGAATGACTTCACTTTATCTGGTGGAGAGAAGAAGACATGTCGGAGAGGTTAAAAAAATAAAGAAAAAATTGTGACGGTGAACGAGAAAGCAAGTTAATGTTGGACTGTAATGGAGGTCCGCTGACAGTAAAGACTGGAGGTGCGTGTGGTGAACTCCTACCCCGCAGTTCAGTGAGGATTTCTATTTTCTGGTCTAAAATCTGCTCCAGCTGGGTGGCGTACGACTCCACATCATAGTCCACCTCTTCTGTCATGTCCAGCAAAACCTTTTCATCCTCCAACCACCGGAAGGATTCCTGCTCACAAAAAAACATAGCACACGAGTCTTCTCAGCTCCTCCAAACCTAAAACACGCCGACACCCAACCTCCCACACTTTTGAGCGACGTCGGCGGTGTTCTGACCTGGAAAACCGCTTTGTGGTCCTCCAGCACCTGCTCCTCCATTTCCACCAACTGCGACACCGCCTCGTGAAAGGTGAAGAGCTGAGGCGACACTTCTTCCTCCTGCCATACATTTTACAGACATTAATGAGAAAACCGCTGAATGGTGGACGGACTCCTCCGTCGAGGGGAAGAAGAAGAGAATGTGTGTGCTTACATTCTGCTCACAGAGCAGTTTGAGGTCGTCCCTCTGCGGCGAGATACTCAGCCACTCCTCATCCAGGAGATCCAGCTGGTTGACGGTGTGGATGTTCGGTCGGACGCCTTCCGTCACGAGGCTGGGGTCCACGATTAGTTCCTTCACCCTGCGGACGAGACCGGAGCCACGTTATCGACAAGCTGGTCCCGTTTGGCCCAGAGCCTCTGGTGGGAAGCGGTCAGTGTCGTCATGCACGGGGGAGGAGGGATGATCATGATCAATCCGGAGATGTTAAACGGGAGTGCAGGGGGTTAGGGCTCGCGTTTATCGAGGCGTTACAGAGCTGATTAGGGATTACCGCGCCGTACCCGCCCCGGTGAGAGGAATTACCTGCCGAGCGCTGGCTCGAACCACAACTCCTGCAAGCGTTCACATGACCCCTGAAGTCAAGTCGTGAACAACTCGGGAGCTCTCGCTCTCAACTTTCACGAGTTCTGCCAAACCAGCGCGACGCAGGCAACCAGCACAGAGTCACGGTTCGATCTAATTCTTCGGGATTCGGTGACAACAACAACAAAAAAAGAAACGGTGGCTGAAAGCTCAGGACAGCACAAGTCAAAGCGGCGATGGAGAGCATGAGACGTGACGCCATGCAGACTGAGAATGAAGGGGGCGGAACCCGATGGAGCGGATGAAAAAAAAAAGAAAAGGGTGTGAAACACACAATGGGAGCACATGCACTGCGTGGATGAGGAGTTTTCAAGGAGCGCTCGACCTGCTGGGAGAGGTTTCAGCAAAGTCGTCGTACTCAAAGGTATTGGTGGGCGAGTGATCAGAGCGACTCCCCTGACCGCCCTGAGAGAAGGGGATGTCTGACGGACTAATCCCAAACTCCTTCACTCTGCGCAGCCGCACAGAGCCGGGACACGAGAAGGAAGGAAGGAAAGAAAGCAGACGGGGGGGAGGGGGGGGGGGAGGAGTGAGAGGATATACATGACTCGGAAAGAACCAGGAGACAGGAAGCAGACAAATTCAGTCACGGTACAAGTACAAATCATTTCAAGTGAATCAAAGAGGCACAGAGATTGAAAGTGTTTTTTTTCCTGCGGTAGCTCAACATGTTCCGACCTGTTTGCGTAGCGTAGGGTGTTCAGTGTGTTCTCACAGGATGTCATGCCAGGGGAAATTGTTGCAATCTGTTTGGAGGAAGTGAAAACCATTCAGTTATACCTTTAGAAAAGATGGGAGAATGATGTAAAGATTATTAACCAGTACTAACCATGCAAGTACGGGAATTTTCTCCGATGAAGGAATCTCTTAGGACCTGAGTGAGCTTACTGGCTCTGAATGGAGTGTGAGGCTGGTTACGGCCCAGAGCTCTGATGCACTCCTGAAACAAGATGTAAAGGATATATATATATATAGAGAGAGAGAGAGAGAGAAAGGAGGCAGTAAGTAAGGCAGCACACGACAACATGCTTCCCACGGACCTTGAGGGCCAAAAGGCTTTTGTTGATTTCAGCTCCCTCCAGGCGAGTCTGGCGGTCGGCGCTGGAAGTGTCGGCTCCCCTCTCATTCCCCGCCAGGTCGATCAGGGAGAACTTGCCATGCATCTTTCCCTTCCTCCGGAGAATAATTTGGAACACAGCGTGGCTGCGAGAGGAATGCGCGTTGGCCGACGTCTGCCCTGATGTCCTGAGAGAGAGACGGAGATCGGGTGTGAACAAGGGAAGAAGAGTGCAACTCATGTTTTTTTTTTTTTCCCGACAGGGACTTTTGATATATATGACCCAAGGAACACGTATAAGGGAGAAGTAAGGGTGTTGGAACGGCACCAGTCAGCCTACCTGCAGCCGTTGCCCAGTTCAATGAGTTTCAGGACGTCTTCTGTGCATTTGACTTCCTTTTCCTGAAGCCCGACGACCTGCACCTGCTGCTTTCCGTCTTCCAGCACCCTCAGCTTGGTCTTACGATTCAGCAGGTCAAACACCTGTCCATGAATAGATTATATGGTCACAGGTCGGATTTTTTTTTTTATTAAGAAGAAGAAAAAGATCAATAGAAAATGCATAGTCACTTGCCTTTCCACTGTAGATTTCAAAAAAGGTGGCATAGACCTGTAGGTCCAACTTTTTGTAGTTTGGTTTCTTTAACATGAGAAAGACGTCTCGAGCTGAAAGGAAAGAGACATAATTCCTCCACTGCAAAGCCTCTTCAGTGAAACCAGAACACTGTATGACGACCAGTCCAATGACACACATTAAAGCTCATATAGAAGTCGGGCTGCAACTAACGACTATTTTAATAGTCGACTAGTCACCGACTATTGAAACGATTAGTCGACTAATCGGATAATTATTACTTTTTTCTTAAATTTAGCATGAGGTTGCTTTAATTATGTGGCAAATGATAATAAACACAAGAAAGGTGGGTACTTTAATGAAAAATGCATCTTTTATTCGACTTTGCTGCTGATAGGCCATAAATACAAAAATAAATAAACCTCTGTCCAAGGACAGGCAAATGTGTTTTATAAAAAAATTAATTAAAATCAAGTAAACATTTCTTTCCTGTAAACCAAGGGCACATTAGCAGCAGTAAAACATTAAATTAAAAAAATATAAAGTGCATTTTGTGAAGTGCATTCAGTTGTAAAAGAACTTTACAATTCTTTGCAAACCTTGCAAGTAATCTTTTTGTTCGCCGTATCCAAGCTAAAATGCTCCCAAACTTTTGAAGTTCTCGTGCGCGCAGCTGCTGTGTTGGACGCCGCCATTATTTCTGTGTACGTTACCGCGCGTCAGAGACGCTATTGCGCATGTGCGACTCGGCAGAGATTGTAATGAAGTGGGATGCCTCACTCTGTTGGAAAAACCCGTCTAGTGACGAATGTCGACAATGGAATTCATTTTCGACAATTTCTATTATCGATTTTTGTCGACAACGTCGACGAATCGTTGCAGCCCTATATAGAAGAAGAACCAACACTAATTTGCTTACCAGCTAATGCATAAATTCCTTTTGAGCAGTCTTGATTCTTCCCGGAAAAATCTCCACCCATAGTCTGTAATCCAAGACACGGAGGAGTGGATGTCAATGTGTCACAATCAAAGGAAATAAAAGAGCCCAAAATGCAAAGGGGTCCCTTTCAGGGAACTCACGTGTGTTTTTCCACTGCCCGTCTGCCCATAAGCAAAGCAGGTTGCCATGCCTCTCTCAAAAATGGTCTCCACTAGAGGTCTAGCAGTGAACCTGAAGGACAGAGACAACGGTCAATATTAGTGTGTGAATGCAGATTAAAAAATCATCACGATTCACCCGATTTAAAATCCTTTTAATGCAATTGAACTATCTGCTGCGACTTGTGTCATCTGTTACTACCAGGGGCGTCTGGTCGTTAGGGGCAGGTGTCATCAGAAAGGACTTCCTCTTATATATGTGTAGCCCAGTGGAAAATATTAATACATATTAAAACATTGATAAATATATGTCCCTGGTAGTGGGATTAATAGTTTAAAATATATTAAAAGGTGATTTAAATACCTTTATTTTGGTTTGTTAAAAAAGGTACAACATGTAAAAGTTTATTTGAATGTTTGATGTATTTCATTTTGTTTATTCAACTGTTTATTTGTGGACTTCATGTTGTGTATTTCTTAAATGTGATATTTCTGGGTGGAGAGATGGCTGTGGGCCTGGCTGCAGCCTGATGGCTGCTCATTGGATAATAGGGAAGCTGAGGTGAGCAGAAGGTGCGCAGGGAAACAGGTGTGAAGAGGGTGTGGGTGGACCAGCCTGGGAGAGAGCAGAGAAGGGGACACAGCAGCCAGAGGGAGAGTTTTTTGCTGACCAAGCAAAGTGTGGACTGAGTGAACTACGGCTGAAGTTTTAGCCCAGAACTTCATTGTAGATGTACTGCCATCAGCCAAGTGAGCAGTGGTGGAATAGACGTCCACTCCTCGCAGCGTGTGTCCGAGCTATCAACTGCAACTGAACTGTTTTCCCTCCGAAGACGACCAGCCATCACCAGATAGCACTCTGAGCCCCCGAGAGGCTCAGAGTTCCTCTGGCCACGTGGGACCCCAGCGCCCCTCGTCACCACCTCCTGCATCCTGCTCCTGCCCCAGCTCCAACTTGTACCACCAACTCACATCACCACCTCTAGAATGTATTTCTTGGAATTTGATTCCACTTGTTTGGGAGAACGAGACTGAGTTTATTTTTCCCCATGAACTCCCACTTAACTGGCCCGCAACGGGTTATTTTGATTTGAAAGACTTTTATGCCGGCTTAGCAGAGGCTTCATGATTGTTTGTTTATTGTAATAAAGTAGCATCTTATTTGTTAACTTTTACTAAGATTTCTTTGTCATATTGTTGGCTGTGAATTGTTTTGAGGTTAAAGGTGAAAAAACAAAACATTGAACTCTACTTACCATCATCGGCTGCCATTGATTGTTTCCTGGTACTCTTAATTTTCAAATCCAAAACTAACATGATTCTGTTATTTTTATGGTAACGAGTTCAGGGCCCTATTTCTATCTGCTTTCAGGCAATAGACGGGTTACATATGTAACACATAATGACTGTGTGAGGACTGAGGACTTATTGGCCTCCTCTTGCTGTTTCAGGCGGCGTTTTCTCCTGAGCCAGGAGATGTAACACACGGTTAATAATCCAAATTAATTAGGCCGCTTATTTACGAGTACGAGTTTAAAACTCCTACTTTGGCGGAGAAACTGAAGCTGACTAGTAAAACGAGTGACGCGGTGCTCAACAGTTTCTAAGAATCTCAGATTTGTAGCTTTACTGCTGGTCGAGCTTCCATCGTTGAAACAGCATGACCTGGTTCCATTCCTATCTAAAAGGTTGTGGACCCACTTTAGAATGAAGTGCCGCCACGCCACTGGCCACCTGCTGAAATATAAAGACATCATTTCCAGCCCTACTACTCTGCCTGACTCACTCATGAGAAGTTGAGGTGACGTTCCTAGGATGCATAAATAGGTTTAATTATCAGCATTAGAATTCAAAGGGAATGGCTTTGCCCGTCGCATTAGTTGGACTTCTAACAGGTAAAAAACCACAAGACTAGTTATTGTCTTCTTTCCTAGTTGGTTTATTTATTGGTTGATTAACTTTGTTCCCACACTTTCTGTAGAAAGTTCAGCTAAATCACAAAATTTAGAGTTTGAAAGTATTGCCCTGGTGGTGGTCTGTTTAAATTGCATCTGATGGTTTATTATTTGGACTTTTAGTTCAGTTCTTTGATATAAATTGTTATGAGACCCACAGGATCTCTTTCTGAAACTTTTACTCCTATTTCCTAAGTATTAACTAAAACCTGTTCTGTTAGTTCTTTTAACTAAACCTGCTGATTGAAAGTGATAACTCTCATTTAATTTAATTTAATCAATTTATATTAACCATGTCTTTCAACCATTTGTCAAATATCCTCCACTCACAAGGCGAGGGTTTTACATGGTCATACTACACTGTTAGAATGTTTTTATATATAGTTACCATATTCATGCTTAATCTCAGTCTTATTTCTTCTGTCTTTATTTAGCAGCGTCACTCAGGCGCTGTTGTTTAACTTTGACTAATCATATGTTCTGAGCTTGATAAGGGAACCCTGACCGAGACTGATGAACAGGGAAAGCCGCATCTTCCACACAGCTGCCGTCTCGGCGTCCCATGCGCGCGGGATGTCCTGAGATTGTACTTATGGTTGATAAACTGCTAAGCATACAAAATGTTTGTTTCCATGATGTATATCCTGTGAACCCTCCCCTTTGTTAAATGAAATAAAAACGCAGGAGAAATGGTCTGGAGCCAGAGTGGGTAGGAGGTGAACTTGGGCACGCTCCTAGCCATTTCTCCTCGCGAGTAATCAAAGCTCATTCTTGTCGTCTTCTTCTTTCTTGCAGATTTAATAAATGTCTATGTCTGTTTCGGGTCTCGCACATCAGCGATGCTCCACATGATTAAAATACGACTGATCCACTCATTAGCAGCGAGCTGGAGGCACACGGTGACCTCAGTCCCCTCGGCCTGCACTAATATCGATACACATAAAAGCGCCGTCGACAAACGGATTCGAAGCCTTCGCAAACTTGCAGACTTGCTCTTACTGACTTGTAAACCATCTCGTTGGCGGTGCTGTCATCGAAGGCGTAGTCAAAGCGAAACGTCTGGTTCTCCAGATATCGGGTGAGGTCCACTTTCTGCTTGGGTTCATGAACCATGACTACATTCTTGCTGGGGATGGTGATCACATCTAAATCCTTCATGGACAACTCTGGAAAGGAGAGAATGTTCTTCACGTTGCAGCGGAGTCAAATCAGTGCACGACACGGCGTCGTCGCTAATAAAGGAGCTCACCTTTTTTGTTGAGTGGACGTTTTCTAACACAAACGCATATTCTGTGCTCTTCAATCTAGAGGGGGCAGCAACAAGGACATTCCATGACATCGTTATTGAGCTGAATCGCTCTACTATTCGGGGAGGAGGATACGCTTTTTGTCTCCACTCACCGGGTCTGCTGTGGTCAGAGGCCGGTAGTCGAGACTGGCTCGGAAATCTCGGATCATGCACATGATCTCATAGTTGGGGATGGTGGTGTCTACCTCCTGAAGAATTACAAAGGGAGACGATGTATTCACCGATGGGAAACCGCTTCTGTTCCACAGATCGGCAAGTCAATGCAGGAAACACGATGCATTTTGTTGAAATCAAACTAAAAGACTTGGCTACCTGAGCTCTTTTCACTCGGAGCTCCTGCTGCTGAAACCGGCGTCGTTCCCGTTTCTCCTGTAGTTTCTCCACCTCCAAGACGCAGTTCGACTTCCTCCTCGCTGCCAAAGAGAGAGAGAGAGAAAAAAAAGACACAATAACGCTGGGATGTCTCACAGCATATACCAGCAGGCTCTTTTCTCCTCTCATCTGTTTCCCAGCCTGTTTCTTCTGCCGCCTCCATTTCTTCCGTCATCTTCCAGACGGTCTTCAAGCAGAAGGGAAACCCTGGTCTATTTCCAACAAAGCGCCACAGCAATGAAGCAAACACAGACCAGGATGTATCGACTGGCACAGGCTGCTTTTACTATAACGACAACAAAAGGCCTTTACAGCGTGAAATTGGATCTCATTATTAATCACTCCCATTCATTATTTTTTTCCAAATACTACTGACCACTGACTACCAAATCAGTTCCTTTACAATATGCAACTATCCCATCATATTGGCAGTCATATATTTAGGAAGTAGGAAGTGTCTCAATATACCTACAAATGACCTCAGGGCTATTTGCAAGATCCCAACACACCACACTTGTAGATTAGTATTGTTTCAGATAAATCCCAAACCATTAGTAGCCATAATAAATGAACACAAGTTAGCCGACATGTGAGTAAAAGCCACTTCTGATTCCTTGCAAATTTCCTCCAACCCAGTGTTATCTGATTAGGCCGGGCTTGCTGCAGCAGCTCCAAGTTCCCACTGCAAAGCCTGGCTGAGGCAGAGTAAAGCAGTCCTTGCTTCCTGCTGGCCCCAGTTCCCTGAGAACCCAAACTGATGGAGCAGAGGGGGGATTATTAATCTGCTCTAATCTGGGAGGAGAAGATGAGCTGGGTCAACATCAGGACAAGGAAGCACAGGAAGAAACACAGCGCCACCGCTACCTAGGCAGGGTGATAATGGGGGGGGGAACAAATCACTTTCGTCTCGATTCTATGAGCTTAATAAAAAGATCACGGTAAGTGTTTAAGATGGGTAGAGCGACACACAGGACAAACACCGGCTTCGCCATGAGCGTACATGTGTGTGACTCGGCAGCGAAATCAGACAAAACGGCAGCGGAGCCACAAACGCTTTGATAACATAATACCCCCCCAAAAGCCTGTCTGCTGGAGGGATCGCGTTTGTGCTGCTTCATCTCCACACCGCCAGTGATTAGAAACCGACCAATAAATTGGGAGCGTTATCCTTTCACAAATAATTTGTGTGGATTCTATTGGGAACTCTAACAGAATCACCAGAAAGCAGCGAAGGGCAATGGGTACAACATGCAGGTGATACATACAAAGTCCAGACTCCTTTCTGGAAATGGGGTGATGTGAGGACTCTGTGATGAAGGGGATCAACAAAAGATATACCACATTACAGAGTATAGATTTATTCGGAATGTTTGGAGTACCTCGCTTATTAACAGGAACGCGCCCTTTCTTCAATAGACTTTATAATAGATCAAAATGTGTTAGCTGTTGCAATTGCTGAAGGAGTTCCCATGGAAAGAAAAGTTCAACAAGAACAAAAGTCAGAAAATAACAGGAGTTGGAATCAAGGCAAAACTAAGTGGATACAAAAGCCCATGTGATGATTTTGATGGAGTTACCGTTCTGCTGTTGCTGCTGCAACTGAGCCGGAGTGAGCTGTGCGGGCTGCTGGGTTGGAGGAGGCGGAGCGGGTTCTGGTTGTTGCGGCTGCAGAGGTCTCGCCCGGGTCGGAATTGCTGAAAAAAGCATTGAATTAAAAAGAATCACAAATATTAAAGGCAGTAAGGACAAACGTATGCACTCTCACACCTTTGCACTCGCACTTGTATTTGGACCTTTGGACCGAAATAGATCCTTACAATAGTATTTATACCACACCAACATCAGAATAAATTAGTGTGTGTGAAGTGTACACCATCCTCTTACCCAGATCAACTCAATACCACTTGAACCAAAAAAAAAGATTTTCTGAATCTTCGAACCGAAAATTCCCACATGAGAAGAATACTATATTTCAACTGACATGTTTTCATCATTGACTGAATACCAAAGTTTCACGAGTTCAATTGGAATATTCCAGTGACCCCCCCACAGTGCTGTATGAAACAAACCTCTGTTGTCCCTGGCTGGAGCGTCATTCTTCACAGGGGCTATGGTCCGTCGGTTCTATAAGAAATAAAATGCTCCGTTTAAGATACCAAGTTTGCCTGGGAGAGTCTTGCATCACGGCTGCACCCGGCGATGAAAAATATTCAACTGCTGCTTGCATCCTACGACTTCTCAGTATATGGAAATGGAGAAATAGAAACATGTCTAAACTGACATCTGATGGTTCATTCAATCAACTGAGTACCTGAAATGGAAGAGATTATACATAATTTCAGTTTTATTTCTATAAGAGTGTCATAATTTTGTTAACTAAGAACAAGCATTTATATCTACATAGGGAGTAGATCCTCTTCCTTAGAGACCTCCATGATGGACGGTCATGTTTCTACAATAGACAAGAAAAGACAAACCAAACAGTGGTTTAAGACAAGGCCTGTTTCAAACAGATCTACCGAGTTTTAGGTTTTAGCACACACTTTGAAGAAGAAAACACTTCACTGCATTTGATTAAAGGACACCCCTGTACAGATTGCAGCACTAATATCAGTACTAATATATATATATATATATATATATATATACATATATATATATATTCAAAGTCTCAGAATGATTAGATTTATACAAGTTAAAATTGGAACACCATGTTAGATGTGTCAGGCAACCAGGTTATCACTGCTACAATTGTGCTGTTCTCGTTATATGTTCTGCATAGAACTTGAGAGTCAGGTCAACACTTTCCCCAACATCAAGACTCTGAACATCGTAGTGCTCTTGTCCACAGGTTTACTGAAATTTCAAGGAAAAGTGAAACCAAAACACACAGAAAACTAAATTAACTCTGTGCTTAACATTTACACGTCCACACATTCCCAATGCAACTTCTTTATCAACAAAAGTAACCCATGTTCTTTTATTGTTACAGGTTGTTTTGGTTTTTTTTGCATCATATTTTAACTCAAACATAATATGAGGGAGTCGTTTTTAAATGCAATCATTTGTATAATCCTGTTTTATCTGGAAATTCCATTTGACAAACTTCAAGGAACTGACAAGTACTAGAATCAAAAAATGAGTAGCAAGCATACTAAAACATTAAATAAACATATACCTACCCACGATGCTACTTTAGACAAAAGATGTTTGCAGATACAACTGGTTTAACCGAGGTGAAGCACATCAACTTTCCTGACTGCCACGCTCCTGAACACTTCCCGATTTCAGGTCACATGACGCAGGACCTGCCGCGAACTTCCTATTCTTTAAAGTGACTTGAAATCCAAAAGACAGCAGGAATAACAAATGTTTACCTAACCGATATGGATATCGACGTCTGCCATGTGGGGTCTGCCACTGTGTCCAAAAAGCACTGAGAAGTTTTCAAGTAATTCCAATAACATCTGCAGGCTTCAGCTTGACTCAGCCAGCCCTCGACAAAACCACAAGACTGTCAAAGAGGACGCAAACTCGATCACAAACAACGGAACGGAAATGATAGGCAAGAACCGCAGATTTTGATGGGGCACATTGAACACACTCCCAAGTCGCTGCTATTTTTTTCCAAAATAGCTCTGCTTTGTGAAGATTGTTTAAATGAACCTGCTTATTTCTATTTTTCAGTCTTGACAAAACAAGTTGTTTTTTTTTTAATGTTAAGATATATTGATAAATATCAGTTATACCAGCAATATCAATATCAGTTATCGGCCACAATGTTCATATCTGTGCATCCCTAACAAATAATCCCAGACTTAATCTACCGTGATCTACACACAGTGTGCTTAACAGTCCTAATTAGTAGGTTGCCAAGAAGGATCCACGTTCTATATTAGGGAAGCTGAGCTGTACCGTAGCTACTGGAGAAAACGAGAATGAGAGAGAGAGAGAGAGAGAGCGAGAGAGAGAGAGATTCAATACAGTGCTGTAATACAGAGAATAAGTTTAGAGTTAAGAGTCGTCCCTCAAAGTCATTCCAGTCATGCTTTATATTTTAGAGTTCAATAGTTAAGGTGGTGCAACGGTACTCACCTTTGCAATTTTGTTGACTTTCACACATGTCGTTGCAGGAGGAGGTGGCGTCTCTGGGCTCGGGTCAAATTTCTCATCTGGATTAAGTGCAAATATGCTCTCCAAGTCAATCTGTTCAAACGCAAATAATTGTTCAATCAATAAACATACAACTGAGAAGCATGTGTTCCATGAAGACATTTTCTTTCAGTATTTTGTAGCTCATAAAATATAGGTGAACTGGTTGATAACTGGGGGGACAAGTTGGCGAGTTACATAAACACAGCAGCTACAGAAAGTCCATGGATGCATTATTCATTGATGTGAATAATAATTTTTTTTTTTTTAAATCATGCTGCTGGTAATGGTGGGGCTGCTATAAGAGGTAATAAATGGTGCTTTACCTCTTTCCCTTTTGTGTCTCCATTTTCTATCCATTCCACAGTGACGCTTTCGTTGTCCTCATTCAATGAGGTCACCATTGCCTGATGAATACGTCCTGTAAAAGACAGAAAAAAAACATCAGATCAGCAAGCTTGGAGTCGAAGAATGAAAGCAGCCAGTCCAGGGATCCATATTCCAGCATTGCCCCTGTGGATGCCAGAGCATGATGTGAATTACCAGCAGTTACATGTTTCAGGATCCATTATTTAGAGACATCCATGCATACAGCTTTCAGTTTCCTCGACTGATGAACATCGTTTCACATTGGAAGAAAAAGCACAAGAACCATTTCTTAATATAGAGTTGAGAAAAGAGATTTTGTGCAGTCAGAAGATCAGGAGGCTTCAGAGGGTAAACATACAACTTAAAGAAATGATCCCTCATTAAACGATTTGCCATTTTGCAAACTTCAAGCTTAATACATAACCAAATTCCAGCCTGATCTCTGTAGTCAGTATCTGGATAGATTGATAACTGATGGCAAAATGTCAAAAATGACTTTTTTTGTTGTTGATCATGGCGTGTTTACGTAGGTTGCCATTGGAAGCGGCTTCAAAGCTTCTATCACACGAGATCCATCGATACCCCGAAGAGCCGCAATCCAATGATTTCAGTTATGAATCAAAGAGCTGCAACCTGACAGGAAAAGAGCTGCATGTCTCCCCAGATCTAGTCAATTCTACAAGTCTAATAAGGATGAAGTGCATTGATTTCCTTAGGATGCCCCCCTTATTTGCTGTTAAGCTTTCTCCTATAGGCCATGATGAAAACTTGAAATCGATTCCTACGGTTTTCATAATTCACCATGAATAAATACTTACTGTACAATTCTGAGAGGCATACCGACCTATATCGACATCAAACTGGCAGCTAGAATAATGGGTGAAAAAGAAACTAATAGTGTTGAAATGTAACAAGATGCCAACAAATGTGCTAAATAATCATACATTTACCCCGAGGGTTTGGAACTGCAAAAGCAACAAAATGAATCAAAAATAATTATGGTCAAAAAAGACTGAAGCCCATCGAATCTGTTTTAGATCCTATTTGTTACCAGTTTTTAAAAAAAAGGAAACCTGGCTGGCCCCTTGGCTAGCTTGCGTTTTAATACAAAACCACAGTCCTGCCATCAAGAGTCTTTCAAGCTGCAGACGACTTAACTGAAACTGCTCACTGACAATGACTTCCTTCAAACCACTTGCATGATTAAGGCTCACAATATAAGTTGCACCAATTAGGATTTTGAATGTGGATGAGAGACATTATCAATCAGTACACCTTTAAATTACACTTAATTTTTTTTTCTCTCCAAAAGATGGTATATGAAGCTAAATATATATACAATAAAAGCTGTCATCTTTAATAATCTAGCTCTTTGCTCAACATGCATGATTATAATAGTTGTAGTTTTAGTAATGATTGAATACTTGGCTCTGTGAATATGTCAAACCACACCAGTGAGACGAGGGCAGGTCATTTGTATGAACGCTCCAGCAGCTGTGAGATGACGTGGACGTTCTCCCTCTGCCCTTCCACATGAAACATAATAGTCTGACTGGAAAGATTTACCGTCTTTCAGCTTTTCAGTTGACAACAGTGTAAAAAAAATATACAGTTCTGTTGACCATCAACAGAGGGGGTCAAAACCTGACCTTTACCAGTCTACACTCAACTGTTTGAGGACTTGTTTATACTCCCTCCTTTTAGGTTGTGCTGCTCTACCGCAAATTAATTCTGTTAACAGGAAGAAAATGTAATTTTATGTCCGACTCTCACGACTTTGAAAACCTTCACATCGTACTCTGACAAGAACTGTGCTTGTATGTGTGGGTCGGGGCGTGATAAGGTCCCTGCATACTCCCTTTGTGAAGCCAAAAGAACAACAAGAAAATTCAGCTGCCGAAAAAAAAAAAAATTATGTTTTCGGCAGGACTGTTCATACTCTGAGGAGAAGCTGTCGAACTCGCAGGCCACGCCCCCTCACAGCAGCCACACATCTGTGAAGTGGCGTTTTAACTTTTCTACTGCACAGCTTATTTCTCACCTGCAGTGTTTTCATAAATACATTTCTCTGAACTGTTTCAGTATTAAAAGACAGCTTTTGTCCGAGCGGCAATGTTGGTCCGGGCTTTAACTGCAGGAGCTGACAGCTTTGAGTGATGCGTTCAGGTGCATCATGCAAGCATGCACTCCTGAATTGGCCTTCAGCCGACACCCCCTGATCTTTGTTGGAACAGGTCAGATGCTGACATTAATTAAGACAAATGACAAACACTCGATCTCAGTGGAGATGACAAAAGACAGCAGCCGAAGAGTACCGCAATACAGCTGTTAACCACAGTGACACAAATGGAGTGATCTCTTCTTTGATCGTTTTATCGGCTGGAACACAATTGCCTCACATCATCATCATATGTTGACAACACTTCATCTCAGTGGACATGATTACCACTGGCATGGATGTGTATGCCCAGACAAACCAGCATCATCAAAATATATGAAACATAAAATTAAAACCATGTGAACATTTTCATTAAGGGAGGTTTTAATAAGGAAGAACCGTCTTGCACACAACAGGTATCTTGTGTATTACAGCACCTTTGCGCAATGTAATAGTAATGTCCTTGTATGTTGTTTTAATGATTAAAGCACTGTATAAGAGGTTTCTGAGAAAACATCAATCCCTATTCATTTGACTTGCTCCTTCTTCTAGTTATACAGCTTCCAAAAGACAATACGCACAACAAATAGCACGGGGTTCCTGTTTTATCTGTTAAAGCCAGAAGCCTTAGGCCTGAGCACACAACACAAGTTCAATACCATACAAGACCATTTCTGTTTACAGTTTGAGTAAGACAAACAATGTTGGATCTTTGTAATGAATGTGTAAGTCAAGATGACTCGTATTAGTCCTGACTTTTGTACCATTACAGCAATAAAGTGGACAGAAATGACACAGATCGGTTAAGTGTAGAAAAGGGGGCAAAAAAAATACAAAGAGATATTCTTTGCTACTCAATATAAAAAGCACAGAGGTTTCTGACATGGGATGTTCTCTGAATGTGTTTTTTTAGAGCTCTGACACTTCAGATGGGACATACATGTATCAGCTTTTTGCTGATGCATGTACAAGTGCATTTTATTAAGCCTAATTAATTACACACATGCAAATTATATGCAAAAGCTAGCGATGCTGCAAACCAACGTCTGCACAGCATCTGCGTCGACACTGCACACACGTCCACCAGCCTCCAAGGCTCCAGTATACTGCTGCATCTACAGTACATATAGAGCAGGGGGGGGGGAGACGTGCAGGACTACGGCTCTCAAGGACCAGGGTTCCCTCCCCCCCGATACAGAACAATGCGTAGATGCCATCTACATACTGCCTTATATGTGCCGTGAACTGTAGAACAAGGGTCCGCGCTAGCTCTGTGCCATCCACACGCTCCAGCTTACTGTTAATGAGTGTTTTAGTCATAATATAATCGTGTGTAACAGGCAGCATCGCTGGCGTGTGAGCCCCAAAACTCTTTAGCATGTAGCTACAAGATACATCTGTCTAACTCTGCTGGTCCACATGTCTTTGTGATTACTGTTGTTGTAAAAAAAAAAAAAACAGCTTTATCCTCTCAATAGCTTTGGCAAAACACTTTTGCCGTTCTCGTTAATATTAAATAACCTCCAAACTGCCTACATTGCCAGTGCTCTCTTGCATACCTGCTAACATTGCTAACGAATGACGTCACATAATACTTGACAGGTTGTATCTGGGATCTTTCACGAGTACAAGTACGAGTACTCTGTGCAGTATCAGACCCGATGCTGGTATTGGTGCATCACCAGAGGATACAGTTGTCGTTTTCTGCCAGACATACTGGGCGATTGTGGCTTCTTATAGGCAACTTTAATTAAAATGTATCTTGGTGATCTAATCACAGGTAGATGGATCTCGGCAATGACATGAATTCTCCCTACAGGTTGGCCTGAGGAAACAGCTCACATGACCACATTATTTTAGTGTCTGTGGGAATGCACCCCAAGCAAGACTGAAGGCCTGCCCACTACCCTAACATCCTGTGTGGAAGCACAAGTCCCCACTGCATGTATCTGCCTGCTAGTGGTGTCATAGTCAAGTAATACAAGTGGTTTGTACGGACTTTAAATTTCCAGGCCGTTGACTCATCTGGAAAAAAAAAAAAGAATACAATCACATGTGCAAAATGAAGCGTTTGTGTTCACCTCGGGTGAAAATACAACCATATATACAGACAAAATACAATGAAATAGCTAGAGATTCACTGGGATGTCTTGCAGCATCTGATGCCGATATCCTTTAAATGAGTGCAGCATCCAGAGTGTCCCACTTTTACACTAAAACCTTGCTCAGTGAATATGCCGACACCTCCCAGTGGAGCTGGAGGGGCTTAAAAGGGGGTGCTTCAAGCTGTGCTAAGCCCATGAAACAAACAATGCCTTCGGAGCATCAGTTTCAATATAAAACCAAAGACACACATTCATGAATGTGTGTCAGCATGTCACAGAAGGAGAAATACTACACAGCATAAAAAGACCAGGCCAGTAGGTGGTCAAACCCTGTGTCGTGCACTGCTTGGAAGAACAAAGCAAGATTTCCCTCTTTGTTAAAGCCCTAAAGTCACATTTCTGACAAGCAGAAAATCTCATAACCAATGAAGACTCAGAATATGAAATCTGAAGAATGGACTCACAGCCACTGATAACTTGTGAAACAGCATGAAATATGAACTTGATTAGATTATCTAGGTTACATTTGACTCACAAAAGCAATGACCATGAAAAAAAAAAAAAAACACATAACAGCATCAGTCGTGGTAAAATTGAGGTAGCTGGCTGCAACAGATGGGGTGGCGACTAATAGCCCGAATCTGGCTTGAATCTGAACCAGCCCTGCTGCCAACCCCCAGAGACAGAGGGCAATCCCTGCTCTGGATAGAACGTAACACAAACTCACAGGAAACTGACAGGCAGGACTGCTTCCCCATCTTGTGCAATTGGTTCATATTTCACCTCTGATCTCATCATATGTACAACATGACTTAATGTCTTAGAGATTTGTCGCCAATAATCAGAACGATTGTTAAAACACACCCTGGGTAAGAGCTTTCACCGGCGTGCTTTCAGGTGCTTTATTGAAGCGACGATTACAAAACATGATCACTGGGTGGATCCTGATCCTGGAGAGGCCAGTCGGAATGACACAAGTTTCTCAGTTGTCTGTGGTTGCTAGGCCCTGGAGGAAAGCTCAACAACCACAGAGCACAGGCTGAATAAAGCTGACATTCACACAGAGGGGAGTCACACAGGCAGCAGGATCTTCGCTTCTTGCTCTATTCCTCTGTTAACGTTCAAAAACAAACTGAAGCTCAAGAGGGAGCATTGTAATCCCATTTTCTTCTTGAGCTGATATAGCTACATTATGCAGTACTTCTATAATAAGCACAGTGCCGGCATTGGCCTGTCTTCTGTTCATCTTCATGATCGTTTTATCTTGGCATGAGGCGAAATGATTTCCCAAACACTGCAGGTGACCTCATCCAATCAGGTCACGGAAACAATATGATCAGTCATTAAAACGACACAGGAGTAGATTACTCACATAGTGACTGAGCTACATTATGGTATGTATGACAAGGACCCATCCCAACAAACTACATTAAATAACCACAAACTAAGATGTAAACAAATTAATTAATATAATATTAAATAGTCCGTCTTGCATACCCATGCTAAAATAGAGAAGTTTGACAAATTATGGGGGTGTTGACAGCTGATCAGTCATGCACTTTCCAAAGTACAAATGTTTTGGACATTTTATTTCACATCTTATTTAGGTTCAATTGAAGCTCTAACATTAAGCCATAAAAAGAGAGTATCTGTGTCACAGACAGCTTTGTAAAAGTAGAACCTATGAAGGACAAGCTGGAGAGTGGCAGTACCTCCATTTCTGCAAATCTGATTGGCTGTGGGACAAAATCCTCTCTCCTGATTGGCTATGAAATCCGTCAATCTCAGATAAGCACTGGCTTTTTGTCTATTGAATGAATGCACAGGTACTTTTTGACCACACATGTCACCACTAAGCACCAATGTGTGATCTGTAGTTGAAGAAAACAAATCTGTGACTCGAGGGGGAAGAACTACACATTGGTTCAGGAGCGCAAATATATTTTTCACCCAATTCACTGCAACAACTCAATCAGAAATAGTATCTGTGACTTGTAAAAAAGGATTTGTTATTAAGAATGTGTGACTGTGTAAGTGTGGTGCTGTATTTGTGGAGAGAGAAAAAAATCTACAGGTACACAATTACAAATTTACAGTAGACAACTACAAGTTGTACTTTTCCAAGTGCTCAAACATTTTTCACCAATAATACCGCCATAGTTGAATGTCTTTCTGCTCCTTCTCCGGTGAAAACACCTTAAAAAAACTTGATCATCTGTTTGTTTATCTGATGGACTGTCAGCAAGAGTTTATATTGTGATTTGCTTCATTAATGCTCATATTTTCTTATTTTAAAAGCTCCAAACCAGAGACACATATATTTGAAGGCACTATCAGCTGAAACGCTTAAGGAGCGCGTTGGAAAGCAGATTGAGGTATGAAAATGTTGCTTGGATGCTATAAAAGTTGTCAAATGAGTTACGCACATCATTGTTTGGGAACTGTACATGTTATGTGTAGCAATTATTAGTGTATCGTTTGTGGAACTGCAGAAAGGCATTTGGTTTTTCCTTCTGTAGTTTTCACGGGGTTCGTTGATCAGTGTTGGATGATTTTGAGAGGAAAAATTTAAAAAACCGTTATGAAATTCTCTGCGTCTTCAAGTAATTGCATCCGAGAGGCCGCTTCATTCAGGTGACCTTAAATGTTTTTTAATCTTTTTAAATCACGCTTTGAAGTAAGGAAGGCACACATAATGATATTATACCATCGAGATTCAACTTACTTCTTGGGCAAGTTGAATCGTGGGACTTTACAATCGGCCATTTATATTAAAACATGGCTTGATTCGACTTCCTCCAGCACATAGATAAAACGTGAAGTAGTTCACCTGGAAAAGGTGTTTAAGGTTCACCCTGCAGGCCACACGTTTGCTATTGCCATCGCTTTGCATGAGTTTTCACAATTTAAGTTAGCCTGAAGCTAACATGCTAGTAACGCCTTATTACCAACTGATTCTAGTGAACTCGGTTAGCATTGTAGCTAGAACTCAATTGTAGCCAGAACTCAATTACGCTATAAATTATTTGCATAATGCAACTCCAATGAAGCACATATACTCTATTAATCTCACACAACGGACATTTGTTGTAACATAAGGCTATACAGCAGCAGGTATGTTTTGATATGACTGAGCTAACAATGGTGGGCGCCCATTCAGAGGCTGCTAGGCCGTGTTGGAACTCTCCGCCCTGACAGCTAACCGCTAACGCAACGCTCCGGGGCCGCCGGGAACAACGGTAGCTACACTCAACAGCAGCCGCAGCAACAAAGATCTACACACACAACTTGCCCGGAGCGAAGAGAAGACGAAGGAGACAGGAGCGAAACTCACCATCGCTGCGCTTTATCTCCACATAAGTACCGACGACAATCTTCGCAAAACACGTCGCCATCCTTCATCACTTAAAACGTGACCGGCTCCCGGAGCGAGGAGTTTTTAAGTGTGAGCCGGGTAGCGCGAGCTCAGCCTCAGTGTAGTTGGTTCCTGTGGAAGATGCAGCAGAGCAGACAGCGGCGCAACCGGGGAGCGTGACGTCAACACGCAGAGGACATGCTTCCTGTATGGGACTTTCAGAAGAAAACACGTTTTAGTGGTTTCAACGTTTTAAATAGGACGCTTTTTATTTAGAATTATTTTCTTCTTTTTTTCTATTTCTAAGGCGTAAGCATGATTCAAAACAAAGCAAAAAGGTAAGACAAGGCAAGTTTATTTTTCTACCTCCGTTCAGACACTGGACGATTCACCGTACTTTATAAGGAAATACACTAAAACAAGGAAGTAAAAAAATCTTCTCTTAAGTGAATAAGATTAATAGAAAATAAATAAAAATAGATTGAAAATAATAAAAAGGACACTAAATAAAGTAAAAAAAAATCCCTTTTTCAGACAAAGGTTATAAAACAAGTACTATATTTTGTTTATTGTAAAGCCTGAGCAAATTAAAGTGTCTTAAGATCTTATTCAAAAAAAGTGAGCATCCCAGCAGTTTTCATGTGTTTCGGAAGTTTGTTAAAGCTACAGGTGAGGATCATCGGAGCTGAAAGCTGCTTCTTCACCTTGTTTGCTTCTACTAGAGTAAATCTCTCACTGAAGACTTTAGGGGTTTGCATGTTTCATGTTCCACAAGTAAATCTGAGATGCATTTCGGCCAAAGATCATTCAAAGCAAGAAACAGGTCAAAAAGAGGAAGAAAAAATTAAAACTGACCAAAAAATTGTTTGGATTCTTCACATATGTTTTCACGTGTTTGAAAAGGAGACAGTTTTTCTCAGAAAAGTCAGAATACAGACATTCCTTCTCAATATATTAGTACTAAGAAACATACAAAGGACCTCAGCAATAGTGGCTTAGCACTGAACAAGTTATTATGCACTTCTACGACCAAACTACTAGGTTTAGAATCTAAACCCAGTATATGATCTGCGTTCATACAGTTAATGCTGAATGAAACAGTGACACCAGGCACTGTCAGCTGGCATGGCCTGTAGCAGCTGATGATCCATCCATCCATTCTCAACAAGGCACTTGAACGCCATATTTATACAAGAGATATCATGTGGATCACTGTGTTTTTCGATTGTAATAGCAGAGTTCCTGTACCCTTTATCAGAAAGCTTTTTTAAAATTTGTTAACGTCCTTATTGTTTTACTGGGTTTTATAGACAATAAAAAGCTAAAAGCCCAGAGTTGAATTCACTCCCACAGTGTTTATTTGAGTCCGACGCAGTGTTTGTATTTAAAAAAAATCCGTTATGTATTGATATGAACACTGTTGTAACATGTATACATGCACATGTAAACTTCTTACAGACCCCCCAGTGAGAAATATTTCCACTTTGGACCTATTTCTGAGATAAAATGTATTAAACGTGGACAAGTTTGGAAAGATTTATATTTTCCCACAAGTTTCACATTAATTAATGGACGCATAATTGCGTCAGGCTATAAGCAAATCGGGTTGAATTTGATCTTTTTTCTATATTTAACGTTTTTATCTGTGAATGTGAATGCAAAACATTTACGTCCTCTACACTCCACTAGGAGGTGCTGCAGCATTAACTACCTTATAAACTCAATACTCCAGTATTTATTTAGTATTATCAAAATGTATGGTGTCAAGAACTTATTGGAACTTAATTTCATTACTATGAACCTTTTTTCACAGTTTTGTAAACTGTCATTTAAAGTGTCGCTTCAATTTTTACTTTGGCATCAATAAACTACGAAATGAAAACAAAAAGGAGGCAGGTTCTTTTTCAGTCTGCTACACGAGCCATGTTGGTTAAATGCTTTTTTTTCAACCTGGAAATTTGTGTGGGATACAAATGTCATTATATCAAACTTAGTTTTATGAGAAATTATATCAGTAACACAACAAAAGCTAAATTCTGAAACTTATAGCCATATATAGAGAAAAATAGATATACCAGATGTCTTTTCTTGCACACTGTGATGATGGTGGCAGTCTTTAGCTCTGTGACTTGGTTTTTATACAGCCTTTTCATGAAGTGTGGGAATTTGATGTTTGTTATCTTTGCACCACATGAAGGATTTTTTTGGTTTTGGACTCTCTGATTCTGATTTATTATTTATGGTATTGTGAGAACAATGAATTTTCATCTTTTGTCATGAGAAGAGTTTCATGAATGAAGATGAATGAAGAGCTTTGTGACTGGGTTGCATATCCTAAAATACTCTGATATCCTCAGCATCTTTGGCCATTTTTGACTTAAATATAAAGACATTCAACAAATTTGGTTGCCGCCTCATTGAAGGAGGCTTCCACTTGTCTTCCCAGGGTGTATTTTAAACTATTTTGTTTTGTCTCTGCTTAAACTGAGACAAAATAATGCAGTTTTAAAAAGCAGAAGAATACAGTTTAAAAAGCATTTTACTTACATTTGATCTGATCTTTTACACAAAAAACCCCACATGAATATGCAAGTAAAATAGCAGTGGGATCTTATTTGGACAATTGTGCTGTATGATGAAACCCCAGACTGTTCTCTTGACACGTAAAGCATGTAAGTGCAGGTTAGCGATTCCAATGTTTCTAGAAACTACCAGGTTTCTCTGGGGTCCAACAGCTGTCTCCCCCACCCTAATGTATCCCCACACACACACTTTAACCCCCCCCCCCTCTCTGCCCACACCAGGCATTTGCCAGTAGGTTCTCAGCTGTCTGTGCCCTAAATAGACCTTATCAGGAGCGGACCACCTTCAAGGGGTTTATTCTCACACAATTTACTCTATGAAAAAACACTTCCTCATCATCAAGTTCTGGATTAATTATAAGGACAGAGGCAGATGTTCTCTGCAGTGAAAGGGGTTTTTATTCTAATTCTTTTTGACACAAAGACGTGTTCAGGAAGGTGTGTGTATTGAGGAATGATCCCCTGCTTGTCTCAGATGGTCCATCTTAGCCCTGTCCCACTACATTGTGGTCTACTATAAAGATAAACTCAGACTGCTGCAGGGGGGAAGGTTACTGAAGTCAGAGAAAGTCACACATAGTAGTGACTTGAAGTCCAGCTCATCTAAGCAGAAGGAATACATAAATCCAAATAACAAAGAAGAAAGGACACACAACCTGAAGGTACAGTACAGCCCTCACCGAGACATCTGTCTGTCCTGAGGGACTCTGGAATTTCAGCAGGTACACAGGCTGCTGTCTCTCAGGGAAGCAGGAGGGTATTCTGTCAGTCATTTAGGAAAGGCGCATTTGTTGTAAGGCTCAGACAGGGGGGTCCGAGATCATGCCAAATAAGGCGTGAGGGAGGCCATTTAAAGTTAGAGATAACACGTGTATGGCCATTTGCTTCAGCAGAGCCAGGTCAACTAGACAACGGTAAGAAGAATGCTCCGAGTAGAAAATCTATAAGCTTTAAATATAATTTTTAATGGTGCCATATTATGATTCTTGCATTATAGGATGTAAAGTTTATGTAAAGCTTGATATTTAATTGCACTCAAACTATGGAAATCACATTTGGTTGACTGAAGACACTGAAACTGTAAAATGTGTTCGGCTGGTTTGACTATCGTTAAAAAGACAGAGTTAGACTAAAGGTGCGTTTTACAAATCGAGCATTCTAATATCTATATATCAGTTTGCGATCACTCACAGTCTCTTTTGTTCCTGCCAGATGGGAGAGCCGACACAATTAAAAGACGAGGGAAACAAACACTTTCAGGCAGGAGAGTTTGACCAGGCCATTGAGTGCTACACTAAAGCCATCAAGGTGTGCAAGGACAAAAAGGCGTTGGCTGTGATTCACAGAAACAGATCAGCATGCTATCTTAAGAAGGTAAGCAGTTTCATTCTACAACACAGGCACAAACTAAATTTGTATTTGTAAATCGTCTCACTAAGAAAAGATGCTGTTTCTCCTGTAGGAAAACTATTCCAATGCAGCATCTGATGCAAGTAAAGGTAGAGTGATTACTGAGAAATTGAAGCAACTGCAAATAAACTCTCAGTATCGCAAAAGCCTCAAAATTCATCATGACAATTTTATTTTTTTTTGTGCCTTCTTTTACAGCAATTGACGTTGATGCAGGTGATGTGAAAGCGTTGTACCGACGATGCCAAGCCCTGGAAAAGCTTGGGAAATTGGACATGGCCTTCAAAGATGTGCAGAGATGTGCCACCATTGAACCAAAAAACAAGACCTTTCTAGAAACTCTCCGCAGGCTGGGGGCCGAAATCCAGGCCAAGGTGAGAATCAATCACTAATCACGATACTGATTGAAGTAAATGTTGGTAGAAATGTCATGGCATGTAATTAAATAGGGCTAGAATAAAATGTAAAATTCACATTTTATATTTTTTTCTCTTTAGCTCAAAACAACGTTCTCCACAGATTCAAGGGTACAGAACATGTTTGACATTCTGCTGGATGAAGAAATGGATAAAGACAAGAAGGAAAAAGTGAGAACTTTTAATTTGACACTATTTCTGATTGAGTAAACTTCCTATCGGTAAGGAGGCGGCATGACATTTTATCTGAGGTTGTGACAAATATATACTTACGTTTACCATCCAGGCTGCCAACAACTTGATTGTTTTGTCAAGAGAGGACGCCGGAGCAGAGAGAATCTTCCAGAATAATGGAGTGCAGCTTCTACAAAATATGATAGAGACAGGCAAACCAGAAATGATCCTGGCAGCTGTTCGCACGTTGTCAGGAATGTGCACCGGACACAAAGCACGGGTGAGTCAAAATAATCCAGCAAAGTTCTTTATTCTCAGAACATAGCTATGTATATCTATTAAAAAAAATGTCTTCCCTCAAACAGGCCATGGCCATCATTAACATGATGGGCGTTGATAAGATCTGCAGTATCATGGCGGTTGACAATGAGGAGATCGCACTGGCGACCTGCAACCTCTTCCAGTGCATCAATGACTCGCTCAGTGGTGGCGATAAAAGGGATTATGGGAAGGAAGCCTCTTTGGTTTTAGGTAAGTTAGAAAGGTCGTCCATCTATACCTGCTTTACCATGAGGCCATGGTACCATAGCACAATCTAGGCATGGTGGATCATCAACAGGTCCATTACAGGACCCTCACATGGAAAAGGAGAGGAGGGACTGTGTCTATAATTCCCTGTAATGTTTTAGCAAATTGGAGAACATTGATATTCTTTTTTGCAACCCCTTACATGAAACTCCTTGTGTTTTCATATGTGAATGAGGTTGGATGAAGGAATCAATGAGTCCACCTTTTCCCTGCTCCATTTTATGTTTGTAATTTTGATGTGGAACAAGTTTTTCTCTGGATGTTCTTCCTTGAACTGTTAAGCTCATGAGCTGCTGCTGTATTTATTATTTATTTGGTTTCATTTGTTCTCAGATGCAGCCAAAGATCTGAAAAGCATCCTTCTTTCTCTGTTGGAGATGGTTGCTAGTAAGAAGGTGTCAAGCCATGGCAGAGATCAGGCACTCAATCTCCTGTGCAAGAATGTGCCTCGCCGGGAGAAGAAGGAAAAGGACAACTCAAGGTCCCTCTTCACTATTGACAACGGTGAGCCAGTCAGTTACACCGTTTTGGCTTAAGCTACAGCCTATCTATATGGTGCCAAATAACTGATGCAGTAGTTTTTTTCTTCAAATCTTTCTACATATTGTATGTCCAGGTCTGAAGAAGATCCTGAAGGTTTGTGGACAGGTTCCCGAACTGCCCGACCAGCTGCCAATGACAGAAAACACACAGCTGATTGCTAGCGTGCTTCTCAACAAGCTATATGACGACCTCAAATGTGACCCGGAGAGAGACAACTTCAGGGACATCTGTGATGATTATATCAAGTATGTCCACTACTCAGCAGTGCACTATAAAAGCTTGTGACCGTATAAAGCATCCAGCATGAAAGCCCAGTCAGCACAGTACTGACACAGTGTGCGACTCTATGTGTTTTCTATCAGGAGTAATCTTATTTTCCATTCGATTCCCTACAGATCCAAAATTGACCCCAACAACATGGATAAGACCATCCACGCCATCAACACCATCTCAGGGCTGCTGCAGGGTCCCTTCGACGTGGGTAACGCCCTGATTGGACACCAGGGCATCATGGAGATGATGGTGGCTCTCTGTGGCTCGGAGCGCGAGGTGGACCAGATGGTTGCAGTGGAGGCGTTGATCCATTCGTCTACGAAGATGAGCCGGGCCACCTTCATCATTACCAATGGCGTGTCTCTGCTGAAGGATATCTACAAGAAGACCAAGAACGAAAAGATTAAAATCCGAGCGCTGGTGGTGAGCGTGTAGGGGCCAAACAAATGACAAATGGAAAGTGAACATAGCAAGGCGTTATGGATAGTTGGGATATGAGATGCGAGATCACATTTTTAGTAACTCATACATAAAAACTGAAAGGAGAATAGAAACATAGAAACATTTGAATTTGTGTTGCAAGCCTGTTCATGTCTATGTGCTCTGCAGGGTCTTTGTAAGCTGGGCTCGGCTGGAGGGGACGATTACAGTTTGAGGCAGTTTGCTGAGGGTTCCACAGAGAAGCTCGCCAAGCAGTGCAGGAAGTGAGTATTTTGGAACATAAGAGTTTAAATGAATCATAGAAACAATACAATTCTTTTGTTGTTATATTTTCTGAAGGCTCATTAAACTACGTGTGCAGTGCTGCACATCCACACTATTGAACACTTTGTCTTGATGTGTTTAGGTGGCTCTGTAATCCCCAGATTGATGCCAGAACAAGGAAGTGGGCAACTGAGGGTCTTGCTTATCTGACAAACGATGCTGATGTCAAAGATGACTTTGTGGAGGATGAAATGGCCCTGAAAGCCATGTTCGAACTGGCCAAAGTATGGAAATCAGATATAAGAAAGAGCATTTATTGTCAGTTTTCTGATTTGGGGCTATTACTAAAACATGCCACTTATCAGACAAGTGGAAAACGATTCCCAAAATAGATATTTTGTTTGATCATTTGTTTGCTTTCAAAGAATCATGTGTGTATCGCTGTATATTTTCTCTATATACAGTAAAATGAGAATGTATGCTACATTACAACAGGCCGGTCATTTCTTAATACAGATAATGTTTTGATTTATGAAGTGGTGAAGACACAAATCCAAACTCTTTCAAGAAATAAGCAAGAAAACTTGATTTGAATAATTTAAACCTTGTTTTATTTCCACCTCAATGTGAAAACCTGATTTGTAATATTCACTTAAAGCTAATTTGCATATTTAAACAGTTATGTTACACAAGTTTCTTGCTCCAGTGTCCCACTATAACCACATTCGTTTTCTGTTTGTATTTAGTCAAAAGACAAGACCATCCTGTACGCAGTGACTTGCATTCTGGTTAACTGCACCAACTGCTATGAAAAAAAGGAAATCATCCCGGAACTGGTTCAACTGGCCAAGTTCTCAAAGCAACATGTGCCTGAGCAACACCCCAAGGTGAACTAAGGCCACGGCAAAACATCACCAGCACATGGAAAATATTAGTCACACATGCATGCTCATTGTATACAATATACAATTCCTCTTTGTTCTCAGGACAAAAAAGACTTCATAGAAAAAAGAGTGAAGCGTCTGCTGAAGGCCGGAGTCATATCAGCTCTCGCCGTCATGGTCAAAGCGGACAGCTCCATCCTGACTGACCAGTCCAAGGAGATGCTGGCAAGGTGAGAAGCATTTATTTTACAGCTAAGTGTTGATATGTGTTGTCTGAGACATCATGTGACTCTGTAAAACTTGCCACCACACATGAAAAAAAGATCTATGTGGCTGTATGTCGCTGAAGTCTGATCACAAGTTTTCAGAGTTTTTTTTTTTATATTTTGATAGCAATGGGTGCATTGTCGTCGTCACACATACATTGGCCTGATACACATTTTACACACAAAATAAATAGATTTTCTTTGGTGTGTGAATTTATTCATATGACACACACAAGCATGATGACTAAACCTATTTATGTTTTCAACTTTAGGGTCTTTTTGGCATTGTCTGAGGATCCAAAAGATCGTGGTACTATTGTTGCTCAAGGTGGTGGAAAGGTAAGAGACATACCATGACGATTGTAAATGTATTTTGTCGCTGCCATTAAACCGGAATCGCGTTTGGCTTTGCCCTCAGACATTGATCCCACTCGCCCTGGAAGGAACTGAGTCTGGAAAGGTGAAAGCCAGTCATGCCCTCGCCAAGATAGCAGCGATTTCCAATCCGGAAATCGCCTTTCCTGGTGAAAGGGTAAGTGATGCAACAAGTAACATGCTTTGTTTACTTCAATGTACATGTATTCATACTCATTTACCTTATTTTACCAAATAATCAATGTCTGTGGGCATTACTTGATTTGTCACATTCACATAATAACAAATAAACGTGGAGTTCAGTGTCTTGTCCACGGACATTTCAACACGTGGACCGAGAGAGATGGAGAATCTGACTTAGAAACACAAGATTGAAAGAGAACCTGATCTACAGCTGCCTCCATCTTTGCCCTATTTATGTCATATTTACATTCGGAGGCCTCACGTTCTACCTGATTGTCTGTAAATGGGCTTCCATTATTGCATCAACAACTCGTTTGTTTATGTTTTAAACAACTCAGCATGTCTCTCTAATTTGTAGGTGTTTAGCTCCATAGTAGTTTATAGTTTAAAAGAAGACTTTTTTTTCAAAATGAATTCTCAGTCCAGGTCTGTGTTGGTTGACAGGTGTATGAGGTGGTCCGTCCTTTAGTTAACCTCCTCCACACAGACAGAGATGGGATGCAGAACTTTGAAGCTCTGCGAGGTCTCACCAACTTTGCTGGATTCAGTGAAAAACTACGGTAGCAAACTTTTTTATTTAACCTCGATAGCTATTATTATGACAAGTGATTTCAATGCAACTTGCAAGCTTTTTTCCAAGGTGTGTTTTTCATTTCAACTTTGTTTTTCAGAGTAAAGATTGTGAAAGAAAAGGCTTTGGCTGATATCGAAAACTACATGTTTGAGGAGCACGACCAGATCAGACAAGCTGCGACTGAATGCATGTGCAACCTTGTATCATGTAAAGAGGTGAGGACAGCCAAGCCCATGACATGGAACACCCTAAACCCAAATGCACAAACTGTTGCTAAATAATAAAAAAATAATTTTTCAGACAGGTCAACTTGACATTATTTCTATTTGTTTTAGGTCCAAGATCGATACCTGGAAGATGGCAATGATAAACTGAAGCTGCTGGTGTTGCTGTGTGGAGAAGATGACGAAAAGCTTCAGATAGCTGCCGCCGGAGCTCTGGCCATGGTCACTGCTTCTCAGAAGAAGCTGTGCACTAAAATGACCAAAGTGGTATGTGCAAGTCGCACGTGCGCGTTTAAAATGCTAAGGTCAAGGCAATGTCCGGTTGGCATGTGTACTTGACCAATAGCTCACCATTTACACCTGATAGGTGTCACATAGTGCAGCAGTAGATATGAAACTACTCCTGATGACATTGATTGACGGGCAGGGTGTATCTCTGACAGGTGTGTGTGTGTGTGTGTGTGTGTGTGTGTGTGTGTGTGTGTGTGTGTGTGTGTGTGTGTGTGTGTGTGTGTGTGTGTGTGTGAGTGTGTGTGTGTGTATGTAGTGCTGCACCATGAGTTACAGTGCATAATACCGTACACTGAATTTGATTCTGATTAGTAAACTCCCTGATAGAAACAAAAGCACTGTGACAGCACCACTACATCTGGGGAAACAAAAGGTTTCAAAGACTGGTGCTGACCCCCGTTGAACAAACCGAAATATCGTTTTTCATTGTCTGTCATTGCAGTCTTTAAAAAAAAAAAAAAACAGAAGACATGCTATCGTGAACTGATTAAACTTTAACCTCCCAACAGACTGCTCAGTGGCTTGAGATCCTGCAGAGGTTGTGTCTACACGATAACCCCCACGTCCAGCACCGGGGCCTTGTGATCGTCTGTAACATGCTCGGCTCTGATGACAGTGAGCTGACCAAGCAGCTGATAGAGAGCGAGATGCTGGAAATCCTCACAATCATCGGCAAGGCGGCAGATAATCCCAAGAGGCAGGAGCCCATCGATGCTGCACGTGCTTGCCTCGTCAAAGCTATGGATCTTGGTCTCATCAAGCCCTTCAGCAGCCCTTCTTAAAATGCAACAAACTAAACTGTAACTGACATTCTTCTCTGTTTCCTCTGTTAAATAGAGACTTTTTTCAATGTGATTTTTTTTTTTTTTTTTGAAAGTCTGGCTTAAAATCTCTAAACATAGTCCTCATAATGTAAACTGTTAATGTGAGTTTGGTTAACAAGTCAACATGTATAGAGGATATATTGCCATAAAACATGTTTTACAGTAGAAGTCATTTTTTTATTTGTTTGTGCTGAGCTGTAAGTGAGTCAAGGTAAAAACATGGATTTGTTTTCATGTGTTTGTTTACACTGGGTCTTGTTTTGTATTCAAGATTGAATGAGCCAAAACGTGTATATTAAGCAACACCTCATGCTGTCTTGTCTACAGAGACAGTGTACAATTCTATATTTTTCACTTTGATGAAGAGTGATTACATGATCAATTGAGACAAAAATGCAATTTCACCTGGAAGTGTTTGTTTATTTACCAACTTGTAGATTGTGACTCAAGAGGAGTGAAGGAACATGAGTCTAAGGGGAAACTTACGACACATTAGGCTTACTGTCATTTTCTCCAAATACAAATGGTTTCGATGGATGGATGGATGGATGGAGAAATGGTTTCATGTTGATCTTAAAAAAAATAAAATAAAATAATAATATAATTCAGTTTGCAAATACAGTGAAGACAAATTTCAATAAATCCCTGGAGATGGGGAGAAAAAAAAAGCAACAATCCACAATCATTTAAAATGACTAACTACAAACCTGTGGCAAGAATAGATAGGAGACAGAGACAGATGTAGACATTGGGTCCGTTTCACGAAGCAGGTTTAAGAAGCCATGGGCTTAACACCGAGCTCTGAATTGAGTTACACTGAGACAGAAAACGCGGAGTTTTCGGTTTCACGACGCCGGATTTTGATCAGTTTGATGAACTCGGAGTAGTTTCACCTGGAGTCAAGCGCGTGCACCACGACTCTAAAAAGACCGCATCAATGGAGCCCCGATTCAACGAGTCACCATGACAACTGAGACGCGGAGGGCGGAGTTTTTGACGCCAGTGGAGCAGGAAGTATTGATCCCATCATATGGCGAATATGAACATATTTTAAAAAAAAAAATGCAACAGCGCAGCGGCTGCTAAAGAGAGGGAGGCGGCGTGGAAGAAGATTGCTGCTCAAGTGAATGCGTAAGTAAACGTCTTTGTCATCGCAACATTATTGCAAGGGAATACTGCTTGATGGTAGCTTATTGATTTATTTCTTTTGGGTGCAATTCCGCGGGGGACAAGCGCTCTTGGCAGCAGCTGAAAGTGAAATATAAAAACATTGTCCAATCGGGTAAGACCGCTGCCAATTTAATTGTTAATCAATACATTTCTTAACGTAATTTCGAGCATGTGTGACATTGTACAGTAAATATCAAGTGGCCATTTGACTGTGCAGGTGTTTTATTCCCAACATAATGCTGTTTTCAAACACATAAATGTCTTCTCACCCATATCATGTGCTGTCAAATAATTAAGGCTAAACTAAGACAGACTTTACTCAGCCAACAGAAAGAAGGCAGATGCCTGTAAAACGGGTGGTGGCCCAGCACCTCCACCTTTAACAGAGGCAGAGGAGCCCTAAGCCAGAATGTTGGGAGGCCAGTGGCTGAGGGAATCCCTGGAGGAGCTCCTCTTCAGACCTCACCCCTCAAGATACCACTTCCTTCATAATATATAATATGCCGAGGCCTATATATCTCTTTAAGCCTCCTTTTGTTCATCTTTATTTCCCCATCATGTCTTTTTTTTGTCACCCAACAGATTGGGATGGTGCTCTCTGCCTGCTGGACCCCCTCATGCCACAACAGACCTTGTAAGTAGGCAACACTCCAAAGATCTTGCAAAATGGTAGTTTAAATATACTGAAACATATTCATCTAGGATGAAGAGTACAGGAAACCCTGTCTGCTGCCTTTACAGAGGAGGATCCACAAAGGCCTGTAGAGGTATGATAGTTCTCATCCCGTTTACATTTCTGAAACATTGTGGTGGAATAAAGAGTGATAGTTTGTCTACACTGAAGTATTGACACATTATCATCCTTTTTAACAGGGCATGGCTGGGCAGCAGCAGGAGGGTCCCTCAACATCCACTGCAGGGACTGACAGTGAGACAGATGTTCAGTAAACACCAGAGGTTCATTCTGTGGAATTCATGTCCAACTGTAATAATTGAATGTCCTCCTTATGTCTTCCCAGTTATCTGTAAAACAGATCTCTAGACTCCCTCTGCTCCAGAAGATGGAAAAAACTGGAGCACAAGTTAAGGGTGGGTGTACAGTCCCAGGTGAATTATGCTAACTACTAACTACATTAACTAAACTAGCGCTTGTATTTGTAGGAAATAAAAAAGACCAAATGAATTGTGCATCATGTCTTTATTTGGTGGTGGTGGTGGTGATCAGACCCCGAAGTGATGATGGCATATGGTGTCTCTGACAGCTCTGCCATTTACGAGGAAACGCAGCACAACTTACAATATCTGCTATGACGTCAGGGCAAGGCTCAGCTGGTGATGTTGCTAATGTACAGAGCGATTAAACTGTGGATGTACATAATGGTCTCTGCAGTAAAACGGTACCGCTCAAAAAGGAAGGTGCCAGTAATGCCAGTACATCTATGCGCGGTCTGATGATGCGAATATTATCTGCGAATATTAAATTCTCGGCGAAGTAACGCTGCGCCTTCATCAATCGGATCATTATCAAAAGCACATTCCATATTGAGGGAATAAAGTTGACGTCTAATTTGCCTCTGGAATAAGGCACTGCAGAACTGTTTCACCAAAACTCCCCCGCTGAATGAGGAAATTAAATCCCTTGTCCGTCGGAAAGGGGGCGGAACCAGAGCAAAACTCCGTGTTCACTGACAAAAACCTGCTCCCGACCAGGTTAGTTCTAGAGCGTCTGTTGCCCCGATAACTGACCGGGAGTTGACGTTACACCGCTTCGTGAAACAGGCTTGAGTTACCCCGCTTCCTCCGGTTTGAGTTACCTCCCTTTGTGAAACGGAAAATCCCGCATTTCCCTCAACTCGGTGTTCAATAACCTGGGGTAATCCTTAAACCTGCTTCGTGAAACGGACCCATTGACGTTGTATTGATGCAAGGTTTATTGCATGCGGTCTGAATCTATACCACTACGCGATGTGCCCCCTTGCGGCTGAATGTCAGCGAGCGATGTAGCCTTGAGAATTAATTAGTATTTTGAATGAGAAATTATCAAACTTAATGATAAAGAGAATTCAATGGGCTTGTCTGCTTTGTATCATCTCATCTTTTGACCTTCTACAGAGGCGCAACCTTATGTTAATGGTTGCCTGCATAAACAAAAATATGGTGACTGAATATCGTTCCTGAAATGGAAACGTTAATACATCTTGGGTTACCTCATGCAGCCAAAAAGCAAAGACGGCATTCATATCTTTGTTTATGCAGGAGCCTAAATACAGTTCATTGATGTTGGTTAAGAAGATACATAATTTAAGTTTATCTAAAACAGCAGCAATTTAAGTTATTTGATTTGGAAGGAATTAGGAGGAGCATTTACAGGTACTACAGTTCATATGGGCAATAATGTAATAAGTTAATCATTTAAAATGTTTGTGGTTAATTTAAGTGGATAAACGTTTAATTTATGTGTTATTTCCAATGTTTGGAAATGGATAATGGAGGGTGGCTGTCCTCCGGCCGGGCCTGGCTGGGCCTCCGCTCTTCCTGGTCTGGGAGCTGGTCTGGGGCTCCGCGGCTGGGCTCTTCTCTGTCCCGCCGGGGTTGGGGGGGCGGTGGGGGGGATGCCCCCCGGGAGTGCGGCGGGCTCCGCTGTCGGGGCCGGGGGGGCTCCCTGCCCGCATGGCCTGGGAGCACTGCACTGGCCAGTCCCGGCTTGGCGGCTCGGGGCCCCGACCCGGCTCCCAGGCTCTGCGCCCTTTATCCTTCTCTTGTGGGCCCCTCTGGCCTGGGGGGGGGGGGGGGTCCTCTCTGCGCGCTCCGTCTGGTGCCTTCTGGGTTGGGGCGTGGCTCTCCGGGGTGGTTTGTTGGGGCCTCCCTGGATCCGGTGGGTCGTTGGGTGCCGGAGTGGCGGCGTCTGGCCCTGGGGTCCGTTTCACGAAGCAGGTTTAAGGATTACCCCAGGTTATTGAACACCGAGTTGAGGGAAATGCGGGATTTTCCGTTTCACAAAGGGAGGTAACTCAAACCGGAGGAAGCGGGGTAACTCAAGCCTGTTTCACGAAGCGGTGTAACGTCAACTCCCGGTCAATTACCATGGCAACAGACGCTCTAGCACTAACCTGGTAGGGAGCAGGTTTTTGTCAGTGAACACGGAGTTTTGCTCTGGCTCCGCCCCCTTTCAGACGGACACGGGATTTAATTTCCTCATTCAGCGGGGGAGTTTTGGTGAAACAGTTCTGCAGTGCCTTATTCCCGAGGCAAATTAGACGTCAACTTTATTCCCTCAATATGGAATGTGCTTTTGATAATGATCCGATTGATGAAGGCGCAGCATTACTTCGCCGAGAATTTAATATTCGCAGATAATATTCACATCATCAGACCGCGCATAGATGTACTGGCATTTGCAGACACCTTCCTTTTTGAGCGGTACCGTTTTACTGCCGAGACCATTATGTACAGCCACAGTTTAATCGCTCTGTACATTAGCAACATCACCAGCTGAGCCTTGCCCTGACGTCATAGCAGATATTGTGTGTTGTGCTGCGTTTCCTCGTAAATAGCAGAGCTGTCAGAGACACCATATGCCATCATCACTTCGGGGTCTGATCACCACCACCACCACCAAATAAAGACATGATGCACAATTCATTTGGTCTTTTTTATTTCCTACAAATACAAGCGCTAGTTTAGTTAATGTAGTTAGTAGTTAGCATAATTCACCTGGGACTGTACACCCACCCTTAACTTGTGCTCCAGTTTTTTCCATCTTCTGGAGCAGGTGGAGTCTATAGATCTGTTTTACAGATAACTGGGAAGACGTAAGGAGGACATTCAATTATTACAGTTGGACATGAATTCCACAGAATGAACCTCTGGTGTTTACTGAACATCTGTCTCACTGTCAGTCCCTGCAGTGGATGTTGAGGGACCCTCCTGCTGCTGCCCAGCCATGCCCTGTTAAAAAGGATGATAATGTGTCAATACTTCAGTGTAGACAAAATATCACTCTTTATTCCACCACAATGTTTCAGAAATGTAAACGGGATGAGAACTATCATACCTCTACAGGCCTTTGTGGATCCTCCTCTGTAAAGGCAGCAGACAGGGTTTCCTGTACTCTTCATCCTAGATGAATATGTTTCAGTATATTTAAACTACCATTTTGCAAGATCTTTGGAGTGTTGCCTACTTACAAGGACTGTTGTGGCATGAGGGGGTCCAGCAGGCAGAGAGCACCATCCCAATCTGTTGGGTGACAAAAAAAAGACATGATGGGGAAATAAAGATGAACAAAAGGAGGCTTAAAGAGATATATAGGCCTCGGCATATTATATATTATGAAGGAAGTGGTATCTTGAGGGGTGAGGTCTGAAGAGGAGCTCCTCCAGGGATTCCCTCAGCCACTGGCCTCCCAACATTCTGGCTTAGGGCTCCTCTGCCTCTATTAAAGGTGGAGGTGCTGGGCCACCACCCGTTTTACAGGCATCTGCCTTCTTTCTGTTGGCTGAGTAAAGTCTGCCTTAGTTTAGCCTTAATTATTTGACAGCACATGATATGGGTGAGAAGACATTTATGTGTTTGAAAACAGCATTATGTTGGGAATAAAACACCTGCACAGTCAAATGGCTACTTGATATTTACTGTACAATGTCACACATGATCGAAATTACGTTAAGAAATGTATTGATTAACAATTAAATTGGCAGCGGTCTTACCCGATTGGACAATGTTTTTATATTTCACTTTCAGCTGCTGCCAAGAGCGCTTCTCCCCCGCGGAATTGCACCCAAAAGAAATACATTAATAAGCTACCATCAAGCAGTATTCCCTTGCAATAATGTTGCGATGACAAAGACGTTTGAACTTACGCATTCACTTGAGCAGCAATCTTCTTCCACGCCGCCTCCCTCTCTTTAGCAGCCGCTGCGCTGTTGCATTTTTTTTTTTTTATATGTTCATATTCGCCATATGATGGGATCAATACTTCCTGCTCCACTGGCGTCAAAAACTCCGCCCTCCGCGTCTCAGTTGTCATGGTGACTCGTTGAATCGGGGCTCCATTGATGCGGTCTTTTTAGAGTCGTGGTGCACGCGCTTGACTCCAGGTGAAACTACTCCGAGTTCATCAAACTGATCAAAATCCGGCGTCGTGAAACCGAAAACTCCGCGTTTTCTGTCTCAGTGTAACTCAATTCAGAGCTCGGTGTTAAGCCCATGGCTTCTTAAACCTGCTTCGTGAAACGGACCCCTGGTGGCCTCGGCCCCGGGGTGATGCTGCGGCCCCCCCCCCCCCCCCCCCCCCCTCTTTGTTTTTTTTCTTTGTTTTGTGTCCTTTTGTTTTTGCTTTTGTTATAATTGTTGTGATTATTTTGGTTTTTGCTCTGTTGTTGCTCAGGCTGGTTTAATTTCATGACAGTTGGAAAATATTTAGATCACTGTGATTACAGTATTATTAAAAAGAAAAAAATGTATGTAGCACTAACAAGGGTATTGTATGTATCTCCCCACCAAGTCTTTCTGTCTTTCCTCTCCTCTCCTCTATCCTCTCCTCTCCTCTGTCCTTTCACCCCAACCGGTCCGCAGAATGCCGCCACCTCTGAGTCTGGTTTCTGCAAAGGTTTGTCCCTGTTGGGGGGAGTTTTTCCTTTCCACAGTGGCAAACACACCTGCTTGCTCATGTGGATATGTTGGGCTTTTCTATTTTCTCTATAAAAGCAAATTGGAGTGACTGTAATGTATTTAAAAAGTCTTTCTTTTTTTGAATAAAAAAAAGAAAAAAGAAAAAAAAGAACACGCGTGTGAGTGTGAGTGTGCGTGTGTGTGTGTGTGTGTGTGTGTGTGAGCGCGCGCACGTGCCTTTAAAAAAAGCATTGCGTACCGATGAGGTTAAACTTCAACCTGTCGTTTCACTTTTTGTTGTGTGATACAGTCAGTGTCTATTTCACACTGTTTTCAGAATGTCAACGTTAGTAAAGTACGTGACAACTTTCCAAAACATTTGCTGTGTGTGTGTGTGTGTGTGTGTGTGTGTGTGTGTGTGTGTGTGTGTGTGTGTGTGTATGTGTGGGTGTGTGTGTGTGTGTGTGTGTGTGTGTGTGTGTGTGTGTGTGTGTGTGTGTGTGTGTGTGTGTGTGTGTGTGTGTGTGTAAAAAAAAGGGAGTGGAGTTTACCTGTGACAGGGAGGCAGGCTGGAGACTGGGGTGCCCTACTATCAGTCTGACTTGGAATGGTGAAATGATAACGTGGAAATTCCATTTAATATCACTTCAAAGTTGGCATGAATGTTACTCAGATATGGTATTTCAAATGGCTCTTATTTTGAAATTTCTAATCAGATCTGGCTGATCCTTATCTATTGTATTATAATAACAGTAATACTAATAAAAAATACATATTTTTTGGCTTCTGTGGGCAATAGTTTTATTAATTTCATTTTATTAGTTTGTATCAATGATAAAGTAATTTATTTTCTTTGTTGTTATTAGTTAGAGTATTAATTTGTGTTTCATTAACTATCTGAATGAAGGCGATATTTCGTTCATTGAAACGTTACTTTTATTTTGAAATAGGTCCGAGTTTGCTCTTAATGCATGGCGTATAAGCGCACCGCTAAATTGAGTGGGGGCTGGCTTGACGTCGTTTTCCGAAGTGAGGGGTGGCTTACACCAGTGCTCCAGGGGCTCCATGATAAAATCACAAGTAAAGGACTGAACCATTGTGCTGTAATGTACTATGGGAGTTTGGGCTGTTGGGACTTTAAATGTCATTATTGTGGGTTATATTGGACTAGTAGTGTTGTTATTGGTGTTGTTGTGTTTTTGTTGTTTAGTTGTTCAGTTGGTTGAGTTAAATTTGCATTACTAATGTTAGTAATGTCGCTACAGTACCGTTTGTGCCCACACGTAAGCCCAATTCAAACGCAAAGACCTACCGGAAAGCGAGTGATATGACTCAGATACTGAAAGCGTCTCACTGCGATAGGATACTGCCCATAAAAAGGAAACACGCTTAGCATTTGCCTGAATATTGACTTCCGATTACTGTACTGCACTTGGAAGCGTTTTCTTATCTCCAGATACTTCTGTGCCTGATTTGCATATTGTTCTCATTTGCCCGTTGTTCTTATGTGCCGTTATTCCTTTTTGTTTTCACCTCGATTTCCAACTTCAGTTTATATTGTTTTTACTTATGGTCAAAATAAAAATAAATCAGTGAATCTCATCTTGTGCACTGGTGTCTTGTAATGTTTTCCTGGTGAACTCGTTTGTTGTCAGTATTTTACTGTTCTGTCTCTGACCATCTCCTGATGTCATGTGTGTATTGAAGGAAGTGTGAGGATCCACACATTACAGCAGCAGTGGAAAGCAGGACTGAGTCTCTGAGCTTTATCAACACCGATCTTCAACATGCTTGGTAGGTTTGACACTTTACAAACTTCAAATGTGACTCTGTGTATTTTCTCCTCCTAATTAGTGCTTTTCTGTTACATCGTGTCCTACATTCCATCTCATGTTCACAATATTCCCCCGATGATTCCTCACCCGAATGAAAACACACTGTGTGACGTTACAGGTACGACTGGGCTGATTTATTACTGCATCATGGCAAACTGTGCTGACAATGTCACTCGAGTTGTTTGCAACGAGGATCCACTCCGAGGATCCACTCCAGCTGAGTTTCCCCCTGACAGAGTGCTCTGGCCCTCCACCACTCAATACTAGCCCTGTCAGTGCAACGGCCTCGCATTTGTATCACCTCCCATCAACGTAACGTGTGAATTTGAAGGGAATGGTCGTCAACTCCAGGCCGAGGACAATCTTCTGGTAAATAATTTTCTTTTCCTCACAGTTGCTGTCATTGCAAAGAAAACAAAGTTCATATTGCGTTAATATCTTGGTCCTAATAACATTGTAAAAATTGCCTTTGCATCTTTTGTAGATAAAAAAATAAACAATAGATGGGTAATTTCTTCATGTTAAAGATGAGCTTACTTATACTGTAGATCCCTCGCCTCAATTTCTGTCCTTTTTTCTCCCACAATTTTGTTTTTATGAAATGCAACCATTTTAAATTTAGTTTATTCATTTAATACAGGAAAAAGAACAAGTTATTGTCACTGCTTAGGTGCTTCTCTTGTTTCTTCTACTTTCGCGAGACTCCTACTGGACCCAAGAAATTGTCCATTTTGATTTTTTAAAAATCTAATCGACAAATAGAAAGGCAAATTATGAAAGTTGCCACACTTTTTCTCAGGGAGTCACATTTTGTAGTTTAGTATCTTATTGTGAAATAGTCAACAACAGGATAGATTCCATTGTAAAACCGACTCTCTATGTTTTCTCACACAGACTTCAGCGCAACCTGTAAATTACCCAGTGGTAAGTATTTGCAGGACCTATTTACACTATGCCGCTGGTTGTTTTTAATTGATCAGTGATTCACATTTTCTGTGTTATTGGTAAATACTAAATGGATTTCACTTATGTAGTGGTTTTCAACTGAGCAGCTCCCAAATCACTTTGCATTGTTAATGAAATTCACACACCAATGGCACCTAGTCCATCCATGAGGAGTAATTCAGGGGTTCCTTGTCCTGCTCACTTTAACACGTGGCCAGGTGGAGACGGGGACTGGAAGCAGGAAACATCCCGACCGAATACGACCGCTTCACTAACCAAGGAACCGAGAGCCCCTACAGTCCGCCCTCCAGTATCTCGTATCATATCTATCGGCGTGCCTGTGATCGCATCTGTGATCGTGTTTTTGGGTAAATGGTCTCCATATTCTCTCAGTACTAAAGCGACGATGATGATCGTACAAGACAAGTCTGTCCACTCTTGAAGCTTTACGTGAAGAATTGCTTGTCTGCCCGCCTGGCTTTTGCTCTGACCCCACTTGTTGTGGCTTTGCTCCCCGCCTCTCTTCTCGCTTCGCTGGTGGTCTGACTATTCTTTCAAAAGAAGTCAGGTGAGATCTATATTTGCTGACGTCATTCGATTAGTTTGTGTCTCTGTTTGTGTCTTGTTGTAGTCTGTAGATTAATTTATATAAATTTGAGTCTTTTGAACCAGCAGGTGCTTGGTGCTGTTACGAAAAAGAGAAACAATGTCCATGCAACAACCAAAACTGGTAATGAAAATCCTTTTTCTACAATTTTGTTTGTGTCTCTGATGACAAAATAATATTAACATGAACTTATTTCACAGGCGAGGTGTAGCTGCTCTGGTTGAAGGAACGCAAAGCTCTGGGGACCCGAGCTGGGGTCAGTGAACCGTGAACATACAGTCATACAAGCAATATATATTTAAAATCTTAAAATAACTTCTTTCGTTGTTGTTGTGTCTTTAGGGATGCTCAAGCTCGATGATGCCACCTCTCCTTCCCCAGGGTGACGACTCAGCTGCAATCTATCAAACCTTTTTTGTCCACATTCCTGTTTTTTGACAGTAGGTTTTTCATTTTCACAGCCTAGTGTTGGTGATGGAGGGCACTCCACTTTAGATCTAAGGCCCTGTTTTCCACGAAAATGAGTGTAACTGCAAAACTTTCTTCACTTTTGGAGTGTCTGTTGACACGACAGCGGTGCTCAGATCAACTGCAAACTGTTTTTTTTTTTTTTTTATACCGGCTCCCAAAGTGGAACTTTTCTTTCACGCTCATGATTCCCCCCCCACCTTTTCTGTTCTTGTACGTCCGCGTGTTAGTGATGTTAGTGTCTGGCTTCCCTGCGATGCACTTGTATCTCATCCTGGTCCTGGACAGCTTTATGACCAAAAGAGACATTTTTTAAATTTTTTTTTATCACTTTCCACCAAATGTGGAAGAGCCGTGGGTGTGTGTGTGTGTGTGAGTGTGTGTGTGTGGTTGTGGTTGTGGTTGTGGTTGTGGTTGTGGTTGTGGTTGGGTGTGTGTGTGTGTGCGTGTTTCTATTTTATTTCAATTTCTTTCAATTTTTATTTTATGTGAAGCACTTTGAGTTGCATATTTTTTGCTGTATGAAAGGTGCTCTATAAATAAAGATTGATTTGGATTTGATTTGATTTGATTTGAAAACATGTTCAACTTTTAAAATGAGGCTCTGACAGCTTCTAAAGTTTCATATATCATTTGATACAAAAACTATCTTGTGTTGCATTCACGAAAGTTTCAGTTACAATTTTGGATGCTGAATATCTGATTACATTTTCTGCAGCTTTTCTATCTGGTGTTCTTTTTCTTTTTTGTCCTTTTTCAGCATTTTATGGAGACAATTTTTTGAAATTTTTTTCTGTTTTGTGTAAGTAGTTTTGTATCCTTGTATCCCGAGAAGTACCCCCCCCCCCCCCCCCCCCCCCCCCACACACACACACACACACACACACACACACGCACACGCGCACACACACACATTTGAGCCTTTTCATTGTGCCTTTCTTACAATCCTTTTAAAAGCTGACTTTATGTGCGGCAATGAAATAAAAACAACAGCAAATGTGGGATTTGTCCTGCAGAGGGCAGGTTCGTGTTATTTTCCAACATGCGTCAGTTGTTGGTGCACTGGATGGCTGGGTTGTAAAGAGGCAGTGACACACGCACACGCGCGCGCACACACACACACACACACACACACACACACACACACACACACACACACACACACACACACACACACACACACACACACACACACACACACACACACACACACACACACACACACACACACACACACACAAACAGTGGACTGGAGCTCTCAGCAGAACAGACACACACACACTCCAGCAGTGACAGTGAGCCTGTGGTGGAAATAAACGCGGCGGACATTATTCTCATTTATTTATCTGCCGGCGGATCGGCTGCTGCTCGAGGGAGGAGAGGAGCCGAGCTTTCTGAGAGGACTGCAGCAGCCACGCAGAGGGAAATACAAGCATTTGCAGACAGAAGAGGACGATCACTGTGAGTTTTGATGCATGTTTTTTTTTCTACTCGTCGCTGCTGACACGGACTCTGACTTTCACCTCTCTGTGTTTTGGGTTGAAGTAGGAGATAAAAAACAACAACAACAAAGCTGCTCTTATCATTCAGTGGAAATAATTCCTCTGATATTAAGATCAATTTCCCCATGTATAAAAATGGAAGACCAATTTTTTTTTTTGCGTGAAGTCATGATTTCTTCTTTATTTAATGATAGTGAACGTGTGCTGTTGAAGGCAGTTCAGTTTCCCTCCAAACCTTTTCAACCAATTCCTGCTGGAAGCACTGAGACACATACAGCTTTGTTTACTGTGTGCTGTATTTGAGTCTGGTGGGATTCTCTGTTTGCTGTATCAACATCATGCTGCTGTTTCCTAATTTATGAGGAAGTGTTTTTTGTTTGTGTGTCTGCGGCTGTGTCTGGCCCATTCAGACAGAAACATGTCGTTTGATGGGAAATGAGGCAAGGTTGTTTCAAGATTGCACATGAGGGGATCAGAGAAGGAAATAGTGACCGTGAAAATGGCAATTTGACTTTTTCTTTTTTGAACACCCTTCAGTGGGTAGAACAATGTTTATATTACATTCTGCTCCAGGGTTTCTGCTGCTGCTATAATATTTTTGTATGTGCTTCACTTCAGATTTGAGATTGTCTGTATTCAGCTCCTGTTCCCTTTGGTGCATTTCTGTGTTCACCACTGGCTTAACTCACTCACCTCTCAGTATCTATCACATTATCACTGCTTTTTACAGTGAGGCGCTACATTTCTCCCATCTGGATGTCAGCAGTTCACAACTCCCTCTACCCTGATTCAGCCCACCTCTGCTTCTGATAGACGCCATGAAAGAGAGACAACAGGTTTTGGCATATGATCTAAAAATTATAATCTGAGCTAGTAAAATCTTCATTGATTGCCATCTCATGAGCCTGGGTTTGAGTAAAACACAAAACCCTTGTATATTCAGTTAAAAAAAACGGTACATCTGCAGGGTGTTTGATTTTCAATGTCACTTTGTTAGAGGTGCAATGGTGTTTCTATTTCCACCAGCTGGGTGGATTGAATAATACATTAGCCCATATTTAAACCTCATCATAGTCCATCTGTCTGAAATGTAAAGTTTGTTCGACATTGTCCTGTGACTGTGTCTCAACTGAACATCATATCTCCAACGCATATCATGATTGTTTTGAGAAATGAGGACGAAACAGACAAACTGCTATTAAGTAGCGATAAAAACAAGAAACGTGAATCATACAAACATTGCAGACCAAAAGGACAAACCTAAGGCAAAGAACAACTTGTAATGTTGAACTATCAGTGTGTGTTTTTCTTACGATCCCTGTGTTTCCTCATTTGCCTGGGGGGATGAGGACTCGACCCGGGTTGATCGGCTTGCGGCACAGTACATTTGAAAGGGAAAGCAGCTCGTGCAAATCTCCTGCCGTCTCTTTAGGAGTGACACCTGAGCTCCTATCGTGTGCCGCCTGCAGCCCCTCGCACTGATATGTTGCTTATCGGAGTAAAAAGCATCTGCGTGTTATGTAATATTTTCCACCAGAGTAGCGGCAAAGTGCCTCGGCACCGCAGAAGTAAAGCCTTGCTGATCTAAGGGGCTTTGGGCGACTTGCACGATCTGCCGATACGTTTTCCAATAATGAATCCATTATTTGTGCAAAACTCTGTCAATTTTGCTCCCCAACCTTTAGCTCAGAGTGATCGAAATTAACCCTAACCCTTACGACCTCACCCTAACACTTATGACCTCACCCTAACACTTACAACCTCACCCTAACACTTACGATCTTAACCCTAACCCTTATCGATCAATGCTTGTGTGATCAGCCAATATGTGCTCTAATCAAGGATTCATTATTTGTACAGCATAATCGGTAGGTCGCGCCCGTCACCCCAAAAAGCACCATAAACTGACACAAGTCATTTTTTTCTTTTTTTTGACTCACAACTCTCTTTGTCACCATCTCCACTGTGGTGCATCTCACTTTGTGTCAAATTAGCAACAAGTTGATGATTTCTTTCGCTGCAGATCTTGATCACCAACACTGTAACTCAAAGCCGAGTGCCACCTTTTCTTATTGCCAGTGTTTTCCTTATCCAGCTGCTTGAGGTTCCTGTGAAGAGGTAGCACGACACTTACCAGCTGGAGGGATTTTTTTTTTTTTTTTTTAGTGTAGTCTTGTGATTTTGGGTCAAAGAGCACTTTGTGTACTGTGCTCATACAGTACCATGAGATCCTAGTAGTGATAGGACCGAAATAGCAAGCATATGAGCCTCATTAAGACAGTTGCATAAGTCAGTGCCCTGAACAGTAGTTCTCCAGCGCCGTCCCTCTCTTGCTGATAGTGGTTCAACTGACCAGTGTCCACATGGGCGTGGCTCCGTATCGTCTCGAGTTACATTCTAGATGTTCTGATAAGACAAAAAGCCCATCTGTGTTGTCATAATGTAATCTGCCACCAGTTAAAGTTTGTCTTTCATGTGATTTCTCTTCGTGCTACACCTTAATTTCTCTTCTCGTACCCCCACTTGTATGTAGTCATATACTGTGTTATATATGTTGTTTTTGGCTAATAATCTCAGGTCATCCGCTCTTTAGATGTTTATTTCATCAGCTCAGTTGCAGCAATAAACACGTGATCACTTTATTTTAACTGCAACTCCTGTAATTGACAAGTTTGCTATTAATCATCTTGTCGCTGTCACTCGCTGTTATTAACTGCTGCTTCTTTGTTGCACGTCATTGCCAGGCTGTTTGGCACATCTATCAATGATTACCATGTTATTGGTTAATCTAACACTGCGTTCAGTTGATCAGATGTTAAAGTCGCTATTTAGGACAAGATGTGAAAAAAGCCTTTGAATCCAAATGAAAAGTTTTTTTTTTTTTTTTTTTATATAGTCTGGATGCATTTACATGCCTTTTCATACTATATTGTCCAACATCAAATTTAATCAAGCTCATACAGCATCTAATGTTCAGTTAGAGTTGATGAGACATGTAAGTGATGTATTGAATCGGACATAAAAATACACGCGTCACCCTGCTGTTAAAATCAGTGAATCATAATTTGTTTTGGAAGTTCATATCCAGCACTGTGAATCAGAGCACCGTGGAAGAAAGCTCTGAAGCATAAATACTATAAATGGGCCTCAGGTTTGACTCTATTGATCTGATGAGATTGAAACTCCACACCTTTGTGAGCAGTGCTGCGTGGGCGGCTCCCTCTGGCTCTTATCTGTTTTATTGTCCTCTTTCATTGGCTGGCTGCACTCATGTCAGCACCTATTACACACTACTGATTGCCTCCAAGCCTCCCATTAACTTACCTTGCTGCACACACATACATGATCACTCTAAAGCTTGTGTTTTTTTTTGTGAGGAGCAGAGCCTGTCATTTTCCAAGTCACAGAACTATAAACTAAATTTTTGAGTTGTGAAGCGCAGAGAAACTAGTGAAAATAAGGAAATGGCGTGACGACAACTTCAGGTTTTTTTTTTGTTTGTTTTTTTGATTAGGGGTGTTGACTTGAGACTGCTGTTTCATGTTCTGTGGTTTAAAAGATTCTTGAAGAAGATTCTTTCATTTTCCATTCACTTTCTGGAGCACAGATGCATTTATACCTTTAGATTTAGCTGCATTGACTGTACAGCTTCGCTCGGTTCATCTTATTTATTCTTTGCCGGCAAATCAAAGGTTTTATCAGTCCTGCTGTAATGTTACAAGAGAAGTAGACGTCTCTGTGTTTTATAGTGTTTCCATGTTACAGAATGTTGAATTTTGTGAGTATAGATTCAGAAGATTTTTGTACTTTACTTTGCGTAACTTTGCAGCTTTTGACGTTATACACACAGTCACAGACCACAGGCAGTGGTTTTAGTTAAAAGGTCAACTGAGTATATTAAAACATGAAAAAGTACAACAAACAAGGCTCTAAAGAAAAGTTGTTTTTGTTGGATGGTGTTTAGTGTAACATTTGAGGTGGACGTATTCACCAAGTCTTGGTGTGAGAAATGGCAGATATTTAAACTTAGTTTAGTAAACACATACTTTAAACATTTTGAACCTACATGATAGAAGTCATATTGCTGCATTGCACGATGGCAAAAAAAATAGAGTGCTTGTTCAGTCTCTGTGGATAGACTTTTCATGCATCCTCAAAAGTTAAAAGACAAATACACACGGCATGTTATGCAATCCCAATTATGTGACTTGACACATTCTTGGCTCTCTGAGTCGTTTTTCTGCCTTATTGGCGTCTTTAATTCATGTTCATACAGACTGTGATGTGCAAGCCCGTCGTCAAACAGTCTCGCCTCTGCGTTAGAGTAAAATGGTGTTCATTTACTTTCCGGCAGCTGAACGCGGATGCAGGACTTCCCAGAGTTATCGTATCCATCTTAATGACCTCAAAAGTGGAGGAACCTGCTCCGTGGCCTCGCAGCACGTCGACACCAGCGTCTGAGAGTTCAAAACAGGAGGGCTGCAGTGATGCTTTATTATTATTCCGTGTTCACGATCGGTTGTTTTGTGACTGCTGGCAGAGCGGTTGGTTTGGCAGCCTTGCAGGAATTCAGATTATTCGGAGGTTGTAATGTTTGTTGTTGTTGTTTTGGCTCACTCAGTCCCCCGTGTATCCCTCCCCACTTTCCTGCCCTGATAATTGTGAGGTTTGCAGGGGCCCACTTAGGAGACCCTCGGGTGCTGGAGTGAGAGAGCAGGACCAAGAAAGGATGGGTGAAGACAAACAAGCTGGAGGAAAAACAAAGAGTGGAGAGCTGACCAAATAAAATTCTTCCCCCTTTCCTGTAGCAACCTGTTACTCCAAATCAATAATGGCAGGGCAATAAGCACCGCTGTTCGTCTCACGGCCAGCCACTTGTAAGAGTGAGATGACTCGAAAACAAACCCGTCTGTCTTGGTTGACAAGACCTTTGCAGAGTTCCATTTTGATGGGCTCGGCCATCACGGACAAGTCTGTGCTTTGTTGTCTTTATGCATGTGACCATGTTATCCACGTGAGGAGCCGGGGATCGCTCGCCAGCATATTGAGCATAATAAGTCTGCTGTCATGTGGTCTCGTCCCGGAGAGCGTCGCGCTGTGCTGTGTCGCTGCGTCGAAGCGGCTCCTCTCTGCGTCAGCGTCTTTAGAACACATCGTCTGTTTTCTTTCCATATACGACCCTCTATATTTCCCTCACCCCCTCCATTCCCTCAGCCGAATCACATGACTCTCTGGACACAGAGGGTGACCTCCTCCACGCTGCTCCTCATGCAGAGTGGAACTCCAGTGAAACACTCTTTGAATCACAAAAACGCACAGACCGAACCTTCTCCGAGACTTTCTGGTATCCACTTCATCAGGCAAAGTGAAATACAGTCACTCTTTTCTTCAATGCAGCAATCAACACCACAATTGTTTCATTTCTCTCCTGCAAGAAAAACGACTTGGCACTGATGGACACTGATGGATCATGGGAAGCAACACAGCTGTGCAAAACTTTACATAATTTCCTTTGTTTCTCCTCCTCCACCAGTTCATCTCTGCTTCCAAGAGTCTCAAACGAAAGGTCAAAGTGCTCTGTCAGTACTTCCCCATGCCCCAGGTTACTGAAAGGTCAAACACCATTATCATGCACAACAATTTCTATAAGTACATTTAGAGGTATAATTACAGACAGTGCTACATCTCACCCATGCATACTATTGAATCTCTACTAGAAATATAATCTCCAGATTGAGGATGATGCGATCCTCGGTACACACTGTGCGTTCTGCTCTGTCTGCACTCGGTAATGCATCATGGCTGTTTCCAGTGCATCGTTACCCATTATTTAATCCTGACTCATTCCTCATTTCACCAATATTTTGCTTTCTTACTATATCTTTAACCAACCAAACTCTCGTTATCACTGCCTTGGCGTTTGTGTCCATCACTGTGGTTGTTCAGATAACTTCATCATCAAGGGAAACGAAACAAAAACATTTTCAATAAAACTTTTAAAGATTGATTCGCGCTTCCAGTAGTCATAAACGTTAATCTTTACTTTAGTCATCCTTATTGTGCACAAGTTAACATACTTGCTCAGTCTACTCTACCCCTGTTGCAAAGTTGTAGGAAGCCTACTAACATTGAAAATCAGGATAAACTCTGCAGAGGACTAATCTGAAATAGTTTTGGCTTTTTTTTTTTTTTTTACATATGTAGTACTCTTGTTTTTGATTGGATGCTAAACCACAATGTGTACGAGGCTCAACCAGGCTTCGGTAATGTGGGTACAAATTCTAATATATTAGACACACACACACAAAGCTCTGCAGTGCTGCACAGCGCCTTGTGTTCACTGATACAATTCATCACATTTTGTCCCGTCAGAGAGATGATAACAAACAAACAAACCTCCACAGGACAGAAAAAAATACAAAACAACCCAAACTAATTCATTGGTAGAAAGTGTGTGAAAGTTTGTGTTGTATCCTTTTAGATATAGAAAAATTGCACATCATAATATGACGTTTGAATACTGACTGTTTATAGTAGTGAATTACTTGAAAGAGATTAGCAGAGGCAGCGATAAAAACAATATTATATAATATTTTGTTCTTTTAGTTCCTGTGAACTTGGTTCAAGGATGAAAGCTACTGAGTTGATAAGGCCAATCCTCCTCTAGCCAAGCTAGTCTCACCTCCTGTGCATCTTTTTTATTGTGTCCATCCAAATCCAGATCTCTGCTTATCTAACATCTCAGTGTGGGATTGTGGAGGTCATGGTAGCCCAGCGGTTTAGTCCTCGGCACCCTGCACTGCTGCTCTGCTATTGATTCTACATTAAGTCTCCAATCTGCTGAAGTAATTCAATAGCATCTGGGGACTGAAGCAAAGCAGAGTAAATTGGGAACCTATATGAGGTATCTGTGTTCCTGTGATGGGAATGGTGGGACTCGTCACTGACGTCTTGGATAAATGTGAGGAAGTGTTGTTCTGTCTTTGTCATATATCAGTTTGTAGAAATACTTGATATTCAATTGTTGTCTTTTTGCTTAGTTTGCAGATGTTGACTGATCTGTTTGACTCCTGCCTTGATCTTTGATATCACAACCATGGCGATCGTAAAGGGACCATTACAGCTACTCAGACCTTTTGACATATCAGATTTATTTGATTTGCACAATGGTCACACCAGAAGCATATCGGAAGCATATTTTCCTTCACTTGGCGAGCTTGGCTGCAGAGCTGTTACGTGACTTCCTCGGAGGCTCAGTAGCACCGTTGGCAAAAAGTGAGGAAACCTTGGAGGAGATATGGCATGAGAGGCAATGTTTGATCTGCGCTCAAGTGTGTTTGTTTGAAGGGTGGTAGAGTTTCTGACGAGGGTGTGTTCAAAAACAAAGAGACAGCTGATGAGAAGAGGTAAGTAAGCAAAGTTTAATTATGTAGCACCTTTTCAGGGAAGAATGCTTGACAGGGAAGAAAAATAAGGTGTGCAAAAAGTACTTTGTTGACCAAGTCGGAATGTTGACAAAGAGCCGGTCACAGCTGATCCTGAACTGTATTTGCCAAGGGATTTTCCAGTGGCAAAGGTTTTGCAGTGTACTGGACATAGTCTTTGTCTTGAAGCAGTTTAAAATGGTATTTCGAGCCAGAGTTCCTCATCTTTTCACTGTGCAGAAGCAGGTTTACCATGAAGTCTGTGACCTTGCTTGACTTTCCCAGAGCCACAGGAAAAAAAATGATCCACAGCTTCCCTCCTCTATACGCGCCAGGTCTAAGTGCTTTATTATTCAGATTTACACTTTCAAGTGTAATGTTTCTTTTTCATTGATTGGTTGGGTCACTTTACCCATTTGTTTCTCTTCCAAATCCAAACCACAAAACATCCACCCTCTACAGAAGCATTGATCTGACAAGAGAGCATTTTTCTATTTGGAGGACACGGTATTATAGTTGTGACCTGCAATGTATCGTTTTACATGCTGTGTAACAGCATATAAGTGCACTCTTGTATTCCTGTTTGCCACTGCTATTTGCAGTGAGAGTGTATGACATTGGTAAGACACAGCTGCTTACAATCATCCCTCCGTCCATTTTCATCTACGTGTCTGTCGGTCTGTCTGGCTTTCTTTTGTGAACAGACAAACAAGAGAGCCGCTGTTGTTCTCTCCAGCTGCCGGCCTCTCGCAGATTGTTCTGGAAACAGTCTGTTTGATTGCTGGCTGGGTTCTGGGGTCAGGTGAGAGAGAAAGAGAGAGACACAACTCATTGACACAATTCATTTTGACACTGACACTCTGGCCAGGCCTGAGCTGAGAGCCAGATGGGCTTATTAACATTCCTCGGGTTCAGAGCACATATCCAGTCAGAGAGTGTTACAGCTCAGGTGGATCAACACCTTATTGCACAGATTCACTTCTACTGACAGAACTAATAATCAGTCATATATACATTTATAAGGTCACCTCAGTTCAGGTTAAAGCTATGAGAAGATCATTGTCTCTGCAGTCAGGCTGAGTTAATGAACTGCGCGTGTGGGTGTGCGTGTGTGTGTGTGTGTGTCTGTGTGTGTGTGTGTGTGTGTGTGTGTGTGTGTGTGTGTGTGTGTGTGTGTGTGTGTGTGTGTGTGTGTGTGTGTGTGTGTGTGTGTGTGTGTGTGTGTGTGTGTGTGTGTGTGTGTGTGTGTGTGTGTGTGTGTGTGTGTGTGTGTGTGTGTGTGTGTGTGTGTGTGTGTGTGTGTGTGTGCGTGTGTGTGTGTGTGCGTGTGTGTCCCTTCATAACAAAGACAGGATATTATTATAAATGTGATAGAAAAGATATAAATGCTGTTTCAACCAAAACAAAGATAAACACATACTGCAGTGAGGTGAGGAGCCAAAACCTGTCTGGTGTTGTCTCTGTGTTTATAGCAACAGAGGAGGCTATGCACAGATAAGGGGGGGAAGTCTGGAGATAGGAGCCGAGTATCTGCTTCATTCTTTTCACGTCTGACTTATACATATGAAAGTGTACTCCTCTCAAGGCACATGACTATTTCTTTAATCAAAGGTGTCACACAGACATACAACCAGCATAGTTTTGATAGCTTTGATAGCGAAAGTGTTCCTTATGCGTTAGTTGTTCAGCAGTGGATTAAACCAGAAGCTCCTGAATCACTCTTGATCTTTACAAAGCCAGTAAATATTTGTCTCATATTCGAAACATGTGATGGAAACCAAAACAAAACTTGGTCTTCATTGTGGTACTGATTGAAGTTGTTATCTTCTGTCAAGAGAGACAGGAATAGGTATTGCACATCTAGTCTTGTGTGGACAGATGAATAGGGGACGTAGGGAGTTTGACACAATCTTGGACATCTGCTCAAGTGGGACTGTGGGTGCACGCCCTTTTTCTTATAATTACAAATAATTGAAAGATGAGTGAGTTGAGAATTATTAAAACCCACATTTGTGGACCTGAGCACAGTACAAGTGCAGTGACAGTTAATTAAAACAATGCATTGAGTAAGACTGAATAACCATAATAAAGTATCTGAGCCCATGAATATTGACCTAACCAGGTTTCCAAAGTTTTGTGAGTCATCCTTTGTTAAATGCACGTTAATGGATATTAGTCACGCGTTTTGGCAGATCTAATTAAAAATCTCGACCTGAAGTGAGAGTAACCGGGGTTTTGTTGCAGGAAAGGCATCTCGCATAAAAGTTAGCCAAGTCTATTGTCCTTTACCTGGAAGCAGCCAAATGGACATGTTCTCATTTTCTATGTATTTTAAGAGCCATGATCAACTGATGAGTCCGTGCTCACGTTTTACAGAAAATCAAACACCAAGTCTTACAAGACTGTCTAATGGAGTGGGCAGTGAATGCATTCATGCTTGAATGTTGTTGTTTTTTTGTTTGTTTTTTCTGAAATGGCTATTATCAGTTCGAGCCATTCTTACTTGGTGGGATAAATGTTCTGGTGGTTCCTCAGTAATCAGGTGACTGGAGAACGTCGCTCTGCGGGCACTGACAAACACAGAGACATTGCGTAATACTCGAGAGGGGGGGCTCAGAGACCAGCAGGTACATTTATATGCAGATGGTGTGAGGACTGCACACTTGCCAGAACTTGTCAAGCACGGTCCAAAATTTGCTAGGGTTTAAATCAAGCGTTTGCTCCTCACTTCCATTCCCCGTGTCCTTGATTTCAGAGAACACTGAGGCACAATTTCACCGAGTTATGTCATTCTGCCTTAAATCCTTTGGGGAGGGAGGAAAGAGTCAGATCACGGAAATTAGGAGGCAGAGGGAGAGACGGGGAGAGGTGCAGGGAAATTAATAGAGAACATTTAGGGAAATGAGAGATGTGTGTTGTGTAGAGTGAGGCTGCTGTTGTACTGCGAGTCTGCGGATCACTTCCAGCCCTGGGGCTTAAACCTCTTTCACATAAAGTATGCTCACACTTATAGTTGGGCTTCCTCATGAATTGTTATGAAGTGTTTATCTGACCTCATGAAACCTGGAAAAATTGAAACAGAAAAGTTTGCTGCGATGGAAATCGAGGCGATAAATATTCTAAAGTACAATCTTCACTTGTCTGGAGTGGGGATTGATGTGACCAGCGGGACAGTGTGTATTATTCTAATGAGAGGATGATTGTTACACACAGATGTACACAGTTCATGAGTCAGGAGTGACGGTGATAGCTAAATTGCCTCTGCTGTAAGGCAGTGATTAAGAGCAGTGCGACGGCATTAAAATGGCCTCAAACTGAAAGCACACAAGTGTATCGCAGTTAATTAAAGAGCTTTTGCTCGTGGACATATTCCCTGTTGTGCTCAGCCTGCCACATCTCAACGTTTCAGCAGATTTACTTACTGTAATGCACTATCTGACAGCAATATTTTGCCCTGTATTTTCTAAGCATAGTGTGATTGTGATTTTTTTTTTTTTTTTTTTCTGCACACTTGCAAAGGGTCCTGGGAAATCTCCCGATGTTTGCTGAACCTGTCAAACGAGAGTCGTTGCCCTGATCGCTGTTTGTCAGGCACAGCTTTTCCTGAAGCAAGGTGAGTTTGTGTAATGTACTTCTCAGCAAATTTGGGTTTTTTTTTATGAGCTGTGAAATAACTAGCTGTTACTTGGGTCTTTTTCAGATGTCAACAACAACAGAAAATGGGATGGGAGGGCCTTGGAGTACAAGCAGAGAGAAAACATACAAGAAGGTGAACTCCTCTATGAATATAAGAGTCTCAGTGTGCTTGGTTTTATTTGCCTGTTATGGCGAATATGAACATGGTCCCATAACATTTATTTTGGAATGACGTTGTTTAGAGCCAACAAGTCCAAAAGGCCATTAAGTCTGAGTCATTTGAGTCCTTAAAATGTCTTTCGAGAGCACATAATGTCCGACCCCTGCCAGGGCCAGCTGCCAGAGATCACTCAAATGCTGGTTACACTTGTTTTCTTTCTTTCTTGCTTTCTTTTTTTTTTTTATACAGATGTCACTGCTCATGGCAGCTTGTTTTAAGATTGAGCCATCACAAGGCTTTCTACAGAACCAAACTTTGTTTGGGTCAGAACTATGAAGTCAAAGGTCTCTTTGTGGCAGCCATTCACACAGTTACACCACCAGTATATTTATGTCCCAGCCTGTTGAGGTTGTTTCTGTGGAAAATATTCTAAACAGAACTTATGAGTGGGCCTTTCTTTTAATTTTGGTTTCTATGCTTTTGCTTGGTTTAATTTAATATGTTCAAACTGCTATTTTTTTATTACCATAACATTTTTTTTACATGCTGAACAAAGTTGTTGCAGCCTTTGTTTTACATCTCAATTATGACACTGGTTGTATTGTATGGCTGAAGTGATTTATGTCATTGATGAATTTACATAACAGTAACACTGCGCTGCAGCCAAGATAATGTGATGTTTTCTCTTACATTTTCCTCTCAAAGACCACGTCGTCAGCCTTGAAAGGGGCTATTCAGCTTGGTATTGGCTATACAGTCGGTAACCTCACCTCCAAGCCCGACAGAGATGTGCTTATGCAAGACTTCTACGTGGTGGAGAGCGTCTTTCTTCCCAGGTCAGTGCTACGTCACGTCACCACGTTCAGGCACAGGCACACAGCAAGACTCTTTTACTGTATATTGTTTTAGAAGCACTGTCTTAGCCGCCGAGTTAATTGTCTTGCAAAGGTTTGCGCCCTGTCATCAGAACAGACCTCACAGTGGAAGAGACGCTTGCATAAGCTCAAGGTTATTCATCTGCAGGAGCTGGTGAATCAGAAAGCTGCTTCATTTGAAACAGATTATGTGTAGGTGGTAACAGGCTGCTCCTTGACTGTGACACTTTTCTGGTTCTGTAAAGTGAATGAATGATAAGGGGGGGTGAAGACCAAGTTCAAATGTTACATGTCAGGGTCTGGTATTAAAAACTATAATTAATCCCACTCAGTGAAAAGTGCGGGCACTGGACATAAAGTCCAAGGAAATTCCTCCTCCGCCGCAAACTGCCGCCATCATCATTTCTGAACAAAATGAATTTATCTTGTATAAGTCATGATGCCAGGATCAAACAATTTTAATGGATTATCCTGACAAGAATTATGAAATCAGCTTACTGAGTGCCTCTTACTGCCACAGTGCAAAACATACATCAGTGTAGCGGCAGCCCTGTCATCTTGGGCTGTCTTCACAATTACATCATCAGCTTAAAGAAACATGTTATATATTGTGGCACTACTATCAACACAGTTCTTGCTCCGACACAAACTCTAAAACATTTTTACAGCTAATCCAGAGGCTCCCAGTTTCAGTCCTTGCAGAGTTTCTTGGCTGATGATACAAAATATTTCCTTATTTAATTTTTTCTATTTTAAAGAATACATACTGCTATCATCAGGTATAAACCCGTGACCTGTCCAGGATTCCCAATCCTAATCCTAACCCTTCCCTAAAATTGTAGACATTTTCATTATTGTGTTTAGTCACAGTTTCGCCTTGTTGAAGGAATGATTAAAATTTCCCATCCCCGCTATAGATGTTTTAAAATATATGGTTTGCCAAGGTATATTTTCCTGGGTATTTTCAAAGTTTTGTCACATTACATAATTTAATTTAATCATTTTGCAGAAGGCAATTAAAACTTTGACCCACGATAATACAATCTAACTCCACCCATCTTCAGTCACACTTTATCTAATGCAGGGTTGCAGAGTGCTGGAGCTGATCGCAGCCGACTATGGGTATAGTATGCTCTTGACAGGTCACCACTCCATCACAATGCAAACACAAAGAGTCAGACGCATGCACACTCGCACAACAACTCACCAATGAGCCTCAAAGGAATGTTTCTACACTGCGGGGGGAAATGAGAGTTATCAAACCGGGGATTTTTGTCATTGTGAGGCAAGGTTGCTAACCATTACACCATTTGACATTTAAGACGGGTTTTTTTTTTTTCACATAACATAGAAATTAATGTACAGAAGTGTTGGTCGGGAAAATTTTGTTGAGGGTTTGTGGATAAACTGATAAAAACTTAGATCAGTGACGACTGTTCTTAAGTTTCAGGAAGAGGATTAGACTCGCATCTCAGGGAAAGTGCACCAGGATATGCAAACTCAGTCTGGTTTATTCAAAGCTGGCCTTGACACACACGATGATCTTTCATTGTTTCCTGCCTCTCGGCAACAACCAAACATAACCAGCGTTTTGACGATGGCACCGCAGTGACAAGTGTTGGAAAGACAATAGTCTTTGGCTCTGTGAGATGTTGAAGTGCAAAAGTAAGAGTATTGTGAAGGGAGTGTGTTCTGTTATCATCCTCAAGGTCATCCAGCATGATTTTTAATTCAACTTGCAAATGAAAAGTTTTTGTTGTCTTCCAGGCTTAACATTTCCCCGTGAAAAAATAACATCACATAAACAAAAAGAGACTGTGGTCAAGCGTAAATCACATTACTGGAGCTACAACAAACAAAATGTATTAAATAAGATAAATGAATGTCTTCATTGTAGCATCTGACATCACACTTTTTCTCTCTTTTCCTTGTCTAAGCATTTTTTGTTGCGTAATAGCACACAAACTCAACCCCCACTCGTTCTTTCTTTGAGCTCACGGAGTTTCCCGAGACTGCGGCTGAGTGATGGCGACAGCTCTCAGATGCTTTTATTTCCTCCCTCCTCTCCTTTGTTGCTGTTCTCCTCTGGAGGCTTCTCCTCTGTTGTTTGTCCTGTCAGTCTGGTTTTGGTTTGCTGGAGATGTCGCGGATCACTTTCACTCCCACTCACACACACGCATACACCACCTCAGTGTTTTTCATCCCCTTTTACTCGGTGGATATATCTCTGACAGCCAGCGCACGTCTTCCCGCAGGCAGAAAAAAGGCCATTAATTACACGGAAGCAAATGGTTCCAGTGTATTACTAAATGTTCTCCATCCAAAGTATACATTACCATCATCAAGTGTCACTCGTTCATGAGAGATCATTGTCGCCCTTAGACACTCTAAAGTTACACCGCCAGCTTTCCCTCTCGCCCTCATTTGTATTATTGAATAATCTTCCCACATGAAACAACAGCACAGTCGCCCTCTCGCACCAAACATCAGTCAAGTTACAAGATTTAGAGGTGCCCTGGAAAACAAAAGCCTCTATTAACCTACTTGTACACTTAGCGTCAACAAGACTGATTCCACTGAGAGTTTATTAGATGAAAGACTCGACGTCTGACTCACTCTAACCTTATTAGATGTGCTTACTCCAGTGTTGTGGTTTTCCCCTGAAACACAGGTTGTGTTGGTTACACAACTTCAAAGTGCATCTAAAAGCAACACCTCATTGACCAGTCAAAATGTAGGTTATTTTGTCATTGTTGGGGTTTTTTTTTTCCCCCACACACCTTTTAGCGCATCCTCTGCAGCCCCTCTGGGGGCAGGGCTCGTGTGTTGTTTGGTATTGTTCAGATGGAGTAATCAGACACGTCTTCATTCCCCAGGCCAGGAACTGAATGCGGGCCAGTTTGTAACGACAATGCTGGTAAATCTGGGTTCCCATCCGTGAGTTTACTTGAAGCCTGTCGGTGTGTGAATGGACAAGATTGCGGCGGCCAGCTGATAAACTTACAGAGAGTCAATAGGCACACCGATTGGATGCGAGACTTAATTTCCCCTGGCCGCAGGTGTCTTTGCTGAGAGTGTGTCTGTGATTGACACTCTTCAGTCACGTGTCTAACCCGTTTATTTATTGTTGTAAAAATGTGTTTCCTCTCTGTTTTATATTTTCCACGCAAACCAGCGAGGGAAGCAACTTAACTCCAGCACACCACTATCCGGACTTCCGCTTCAAGACGTATGCGCCGCTGGCCTTTCGCTACTTCAGAGATCTGTTTGGCATCAAACCGGACGATTACCTGGTAAGATTGAAAAAACGAAACAAAACAATACACAAGGCTGGTTGTCCACTGATCCGCCTGTATGTTGATTTTGACTCATGATTGAGTGATCAAACGAAGTTCCACTTCTCACAATGTGATTTGTGTTGCTCTGAACGTCAGATGAATGATCATCAAATGAAGTGACAGTCAGAGGAGAGTGCTAACCACTAAACCGCTTCATCACAGTTACAGTACTCTTTACTCCATCGTCAACCAGTCAATGTTCTTTAATCATCAATGCAGAGGAAAGAAAATAAAATGTATTAGTGACGCACCTCCAGTGTTAGATGAGCTAGTATTGGACCACGTGCCTCATTTTTATGCATTTATTTATAACCATGGTTCAGTTGTGTTGTATTGTTGTCGGAAATGTGTGTAAAAAGAATAATCGGAAAAACAAGGCCTTGTGGCTTGTTTGGCTCTTATTATTACATTTTTTTACCCTTACTGAATCAGTGTTTTTTATTGCGTATACGATGGGTGATGCAGTAGTAGTGCAGACTACCTCTGAGGATTCTTTTTTATTAGGATCACGATGATCTGCACACAGAGCTGAGTGAAACCAGCAGACGACTCAGTGAACTTCCTGCTGACGCAAAGACATACTGCCTCAGTTTTTCAACAGAAACCTCACACTGACTCGAGGCTCCCTTTTCTATATTGCTTGCTTGTTCTCGTATTTGCATGAGTGTTTTTTTTTTTTTCTTTGAAAATATTTGTTCCTACTAATGTGATCTGGCATTAGTCACAAAGCACGTTCAAAAACCCTCATGTGCTCGTCATGCAATAGTCCTTGTTAATTCAAAGCTTTTTATCATGTTGTTCGCAACTCTGCATATAGTTTGTATTCTTTTTTGGAGCAGAATTAGATTTTGTGTTTGTGTTGTCTTGGGCTTCATCCTGTTATGACGCCGTTTTCCTATTCTCCATCTGCCTCCAAGCCTTTTCATGAAAAGGCTCAACCAGCTGCATTCTTGTTCTTGAATGCCCAATTTGACGCTGCATTGGTGAAAGACAGGGGACTCCGAAGGAGAGAAGGAGAGACGAAATGTGACTTGGAGGCAGCGGAGGGACGACGGCGTGAGGCGTCGCAGCTTAGAGGATGCACTAATGACGGGCGTCCTTGAAGTGATGAGGAATTTATGCAGACAGAAACGGCACAGTGTAATTAAAAAGAGGGGGATGTACACACAAAGACGGTCTCCCGAATGCAAACGCAATAAACTGTGGATGTGTTTGTGCTGCTAAATCAAAGGGACTGTTGAAGGTCATCGGCGGAACTTGTCGCGGAGGGAGAGCGGACGCCTCCAACACGTTGCTCTCATATCTCCCTGATTAACTTCTAATACGCTGCTGCTCTCGCAGGCTCTCCCGCACACGATGATTGCCTCTTTGGGAAGAGGCCTCTTGATCTGTTGTCTGTTTTTTTTCTTCTTCTTCTTCTTGGAAACACGACACGAGCAGTAATTGCTGCTGTTCTTCATAGCCAAGAGGCTTATGTTAATGTCCCTGACAGTTTGCTGTTTGGCTGTTTCTTAGCAGCGACGCTCCGGTATTGATAGATACACATGAAGTTTGGCAAACAGTTAAACACTCTAGTGATTACGGAGCACAACTCGTGTTTCTACGGTTAATAGGAAGAGGAGGCTGTTGCAGACCCAGAGCTGCTTTTGAGTGCAGGTGCATTAAAAAAAAAAAAGTTTGTCATTGCAAAGTTGTTCATTTCTACATTTCAAGCATTTATAAAAATTGAGTGATATGATGATTATGGCCTTCAGTTTAAAAAGCCCATCCGATGTAATACAATATTCCACTGTTTTATGACAAAATGTTCATGATTTATGAGCAATTAGAATATAAATATGAAACAAAAAAGGATTGGATTATTACAGCTTCTACGATCAATAATATGAGGACTTCTTGGTTCTGATGAAAACGGTTCTTAATTTCTTTCATAATGTGATTGAAATCTTGTGTCTGGCTTTTTTGACGATCGATGCACCATTTCCTGTCTCCTCACATGCAAAGACCTTTTTTTTTGTCATTCACATGTGAAATATTGACCTCTTTTTGTCCTCCCCTCAACAGTATTCCCTTGTAAACGAGCCTCTGATTGAGCTCACCAACCCGGGGGCCAGCGGCTCTCTTTTCTACCTGACCAGCGATGACGAGTTCATCATTAAAACTGTGCAGCACAAAGAGGCCAAGTTTCTGCAGAGGCTGCTACCGGGATACTACATGGTGAGAAGTTAAATGTGCCTGTGTGACGACTTCTCGTTGTCTTTTGGACCCAAGTGTTTTTGAACGTTAACTCGATGTTACAGTTTAACAGATTGTAATGAGTTGCTGAGGTGTGTGCTGGGACCGACGAACACACTTTAATCAACTGATAAGATTTTCATGTTACCATAGCAGTTATTGTCCTAATAAATATATAATAACCAGGGTAATAAACATGATAAACTGGTATGAGGGCATTGCTTTCATTGTAGTCAGTTACTTTTAAACGTACTGTGGTTAAAATGTAGTCAAAGATAAGTACAAAGTGCACCTTTAAATTTTTTTTTTTTCAAATACTAATTAGTTACGTATTAACTGCATTGTCAGTAGACAAAGCACATTTCTCAGACAAAGTATATGGAAATCATGCAGCAATTTGTCTCGAAATTATTTGTGGCAATAATGCTGATCAAAGAATGTCATTATTAATTGAACTGATGGGTTCACCTGCTAACCAGTTTAAATTGTTAAAGAGAGGAATGTCGATGACACAGTGTAAATTCTATTTAGCTATGACTAGACAAAACTAAATACTTAAAAAAAAAAAAAGCACATAAAAGTTCAAGTATCCAAAAAATACTACATTATGACAGTAATATACTTCCACGTCCCATTAGAACTCTTTATTAGATATACAATGGCCACTGTTTAGTACCAAAAATATCTCAATGGTGCTGGAAATCAAATTACAAAGAGTCGTAAACGTGGCATTCATGTCTATGTACATAACACATATAATTCCTCAGTCTCCAAACTATATGAAAAGGATTTGGTGCCTTCTTGTAGATAAACTAAAAACTTAATATAAATGTCTTAATAGTTTGTGAAACGATGTTATTTGCTGATATGTAAATGAAAACAACAGTGGTGGGCATCATAAGGTCTTTTCTTTAATGCTTGCAGTCATATTGTTACGTTTCCATTGAAGCAATGCAGTGTATCATGACGGTCTGGAAAACACTGATACAGTCAGCTGAGGAAATAATCTGCATACTCATGCTGTCTTTTCCTGTATAATGTCGCTTAACGTGACGCACACGGGTTTCTTTCTGAATCATGGACTTGTCACTTGAAAGGTTGAGCTGCAGGTAAGCAGCAGAGGGCTGGGTGGAGGCAGAAATGGAATATTTGCATATTCATACACCCATGCAGCAGAAATAGGGCAAAGGTTTCGATCAACACTTAAGAACACCGAGTAGTGAGTTTCTGTTAAAATTAAATGACTCTGTGTTCGACTGCTGTATCAACAACCATGGATACTTTGTGTCCACGATTATCACTGAACGTCTGTGTGACCCATGACTCTCATCACTTTGAATCCAGAGTAAATCTTCCTCGGGAAGATGTTTCTTTTAACTTTAAAGTCCACTCTGTTCAACCAAACATAGAAGGCGAACACGAAATTAATCTTAGGCTCAAAAAGACTTTTTTGACAGTATTTCTTTCCACATTTCTTGGTAATTAGTCTCATTTGATCCTCCCTACTCTCTTTACACCCACAGAACTTGAACCAGAATCCTCGAACCCTTCTGCCAAAGTTTTACGGCCTGTACTGTATCCAGTCCGGAGGCATCAACATACGACTGGTCGTAATGAACAATGTACTGCCTCGCTCTGTTAAAATGCACTACAAATATGACCTGAAGGGATCCACCTATAAGAGACGAGCATCCAGAAAAGAGAGAGAGAAGAGCTGTCCAACCTACAAAGATCTGGACTTCCAGGACATGCACGAGGAGGGGCTCCACTTTGACGCAGAAACGCACGCCAACCTGATGAAGACCCTGCAAAGAGACTGTCGGGTAGGTGTTTATGTCAGCGCGTCGCGGGATACATCTTGCATAAGTGTGCTCGCAACAGGAAGCCCGCTATTATTCCTTAAAAAAAGAAACTAAGTAAGGAAATCAAGGATTGGGTCATTTTAGTTTCATGAAAGGAATGCTTTCTGTGGAATTTTCATGCCTTTATTCCTTTGCTGAACATGTTGACCTGCTCACTGTGTTGCAATAGGGCTGGGAATACGTTTCTAACCAGTGGGTTGCCAGAGCTCTTGTCAATGACCTCTCCTTGCACCTGATTATGGGCACTTGAATAGCAAAATATGCTGCTCTGTACGTTACATGATGTACAAATTTGTGCATGCACGTGCATGTGTGTGTGTGAGTTTGAGATGAGATAAATGTTTTGAAAAGAGAATTTTCCATGTGTTTGCCAGAGGGTTCGGAGGCAGTTTGTTTCCACTGTGTGTCTGGTTTGCCCCGGGTCTGCTCTCATTGCACGGCTGTGTTTCAGCACATGACAGCTCTTCAAACTCTGGATGTGATTAAGACATGAGCCTGAGAGACTCGGAGTTCAGTCCAAAGATAGCCCTCCGATTTAAAGGCTCGCATTCTGCTCTACTTCAAGGTTGAAGCCGAATTATTATAGCCAGGGGTACCTGAGCATTTCCCAGATATTAAAACTGATAGCTTTCTGTAGCCCAACCACTTCCTGGAAAAAACAAAAAGCCTCCCAGACTTCATTGTTTAACTTCTTGATCTAAATCAGAAACCAAATCTGTAAAACTTTCACACTTCCTATATTAAATGACTGGACACACTGGAAATAATGAAATTGTGCTTGATTAGCAAAATTTCCATTTGTTGAAATTATGACAATATATTATAATCGTTATATTTTAATTAACTCTAATTGTCATCAACTTCATTCATTAATTGAATCAACCCATCCATCATCGACGTTACTCAAACTCCATACAGAAAAGCCCACTAACCTGCCCTCTTGGCTGGCATAAACTCCGACCCCTGCAACCCGAACGACGGTAAAGCAGGTACAGAAGATGGATGTTTTGAAGGCTGTCGGTACTGCTCTGCCTGGTAATCATTCTCGTTTAGTTTAATGTGCATTTAAGGAGCTTTGCAGAGTATCAGTACCACATTTATGTGCTATAATCGGAGAAAATCAATGTACAGACCGTACAATTTAGGATTACCTCTGTGACGGTCATTGAGAACAGTAAATCTTTCGTCCGGGATCGATGGAAGACTAATGTATATCTGGGGCTGAAGTGCAGTGACTTTCCTGTAACATTACAAGGAAACTAATGGGTTCTTGGGAGAGCTTTATCGGCGATGACAATATGACTTCCAGGCAGTGATAGTTGCTGACTAATGATGGGGTTTATAACCCAAAACCCCCTCCATTTTGTAATCCCATTTGTACGTCAGCAAAAGGTCTTCGATTTGTTATTTAACTTGGAATCTGACCAGGTTGTTACTGTAAGCGTGTGGCACTGTTTTTTTTTGTTTTTTTTGATGAGGCCAGACATGAGGAAGAAAAGCTTCCTGGATGAGTACATGCGCCGCGGGACCGAACCTGCCAGACCCGGTCACCCTGTGCTCACTGTGCCATTCAACTAACAACTTAATGACTTCCAACACGCCACACTGTGCTTTTAATTTCCAGTGTGTGGGAATAGAGGAACCTTGATAGTTTTATCTGCAAACAGATTGATGGGAGGATGGGTGAGCGTTAGGAGTAATGAACAGTGTGATGCTATGGATGTATTTAGCCTGTTAATTCACTGAGCGCTGCCGTCACATTGTAGTTCGTGGCTCTTGTCTTTCCTGCGTGTTTTTTTTCCAATCGCACCAAAAATGACATGGCAGATCTTGGGTTATAGTAAAATTGCAGTTTAATCATGCTGCTGGTGGGGGGGGGACCTCTCCAGGACGGCTACAGGCATGAATACATCTTTCGTTTCCCACCCTTGTTGTCAACTAAATCCCCATTATGAGTGTTTACATAAGCTTGGGTGATGTATAGAAGTATAAAAGAAGGACCTTCACGTGATCTCCTCAGGTTATGGCCTCTCATCATCAGTAACTGATATGCTGACTTCCTCATTGTTTTCCTGTATTGTTCTCCCAAGCAGGTTTTAGCCAGAACGACGTCCTCTCCTCACGTTAACTCAGAGCTTCGTTAATATTTAAACCCACTGACGCACACGTGCACATTTATCAACATCCTCCAGAATATATTTATCTAAATTGTTCTCTTAACATTTCTTGCTCAATATACAACACACAACAAAGCACGATATACAAACCTGTTTTTATACTCTGCATTTCATTTACAATGAGATTTACAACATCACTCACCAATAAACCTCCAAAAGAATTATGGAGGAAGTTTTATATAGGAAAACAAAACGTCCAGCCAAACCCTACTCAGAGGGTGTGGTTTTTTTTCGATTGGATCAGTAAAGGACAAGATCAAACATTAAACTTTTAGGTCAACAGCCACAGATACCAGCAGGAAACTACAGAGTAAAGAAATGAGAGAAAAATATCAATGAAATGCGGTGGTGACACACAGTCGGTTATCTTGTGACCTCTGACAAATTGTGGTGTTTGGATTAGAGCATGTCCTAAACTGAAGCTCAAGTGGGACGTTTCCGCTCTGCAGAGGTCAGTGTCAATCACAAAATGTCCAGGAAAGGAAAAGTGGTGAACTGAAGATAACGTTATGTGCAGTCAAGGCTTTACTGATGCTCATTGGGGAATGAAGTCTGGACCGTGTGGTGTGGTCCAGCAGACCGGCCAGTGTGGTGGCTACAGAAGCTTATGCTGGTTCTGATAGAAAGGTAGAATATGCACTGTGTCACACCTCGATAGGTGTTAGACGTCAGCTATCCTTGTTCTCTCACCACCTTTTTTTCATTAATTACAAAGAGTAAATGAGCTCTATTGCTGGTGCAGTAGCTGATATCTTTACTAGATATCTGGCAAACGTTTTGCAGCAATTGGTTAAAAAAAAAGTGGCAAAGAGGAAAATCTGTTTGGTTGGATTTTGAGATTTACAATGTGTTTTGTTTTTATTTATGTGTGTGTGTGAGTGTGTATCCATACCACAGTATATACGAGAGAATCTGCTTAGCCTCAGTTGTGAGAGACTCTATGCCGTGTAGTTTGTTATTGTCATGGCTTCCTGCTCTCGCCTCCTAAGCGGGAAGCAAAGTGCCCTCTAAGCAGAATCTCTCTCCATTTCCATGAGTAAGCAGCTGACCCCGTCACCCCAGGACCGGCCGAAAACACAGAGGGGGGGGGGTCAGCTGAAGCCAAGCAACGGGGGGTGAGAGCGTGGACGGATCGGGGAAGTGGAAGGGATTTTTGTCATAGCAGTGGTAGGATTACTGAAAAGAAGTTCAGGTTATTTGCCAGAGCGATGAGTCCTCTTATTCTTATGTTAAATGAATGGCAGAGGGATTTGGGTGGGTGGGGGGTGGTGGGGTTAGGGGGGTAGAATTGAGTTGACAGACAAATTTAAAAAGATGTGAGAGAATCTTTATGCAGCATAAGGCCCTTCTAGGAAAATGTCTGGTACTTGCGCTTCCTTTTAAGTCTCCTCTCCATTACGCTGCAGCTCCCCTGACACTCCCCGAACACAAAAACAACATACGTCATTAATAATTTATGTTGAACTCTACTGTACTGAGGGAGTGAGACGGGGGGCTTTGTGTGTGTGTGTGCGTGTGCACAGCTGCCATCAGTGACACAAAAGCGATAATGACACCGACGCTGATGATGACGTGAAGCTGTCAGCAGAGATTTCTCCACAGTAGATATATTAAGTGTGGAGACTTTCTCACCTTGCAGCCAACTGAAAGTGATCAAGGTAATGAGAGTATGTTTGAGGGGGGGGAATAATTATAATTAAAAAGATTTAGTTAGTCCAGGCGTGAACTTGGTGTAGTGAATAATAAAATGTTAGTGTAAGTGTGACTATGGTGCGTTTTACTGTGTCGTTACCTTGAACATGTGGTCTTCTGATAACAAAACAAGAGTGAAGTGAGAAAGAAAAAACATCTTAGATACTGAAACTTGTCATGATATTCAGGTGTAATGTATAATTAAACTATAATCAAAAGGGAAAAGTAAACCATATATATCTTAATAAAAAAAAGGTTTTAGAAACAAATGTCATTTAAGGGCAATGAAGACAAAGTACGATTTCAGAATATCTTCAAGTACAAAACCACAATTTGTAATGGGCCCAGTGATGGTGGAGCTTTGTTTGAAGACATACCTAAGACTTCTTTGCAATAGCTTTTATTGTGGAAAAAACAGGGAGTCTCTGCTTTGCAGTGTGTAATAAGTTTTAGGCTCTGCGCTTGAGTTTGCAGGTTTGCTTTTTTCATATACAAGAATAGTACATCCAGCCCAAAATCTGAAATTTGATATAACTGTTGAAATGTTGAACTCAAGGTTAAGACCAGAAACATTTCATGGTCGCAGCAAAGTTCAGTCTGGCTGTTCATGGCTCCTTAAACGACTTGTCTGATAATAATTGTTTTGGGATCATGATTGCAACTACACACTGATTTGTAATGTGAAAATATTAATAAATGTGTTTATTTTTATAGGCTGAGAGCATATGGATAGGAGATGTAGTCAATCAATTTAGAACAAGCGCTAAACCAGCATTCCAGCATTAGGGTCTGTTATTTTACTTGGGTTAAATTAGGGAAAATTACACTGTTACACTACATTACATGCACAAAAACTCCAACAGATAAATCTGTGTTACAGGACATTTATATTCTTTCATGGATCTGAATAGTCCTACAATCATAAGGTTTATTTAAAAAAAACATTCATAATTTACATTTTATAGTTGCTCAGGTTTGTCATTTAATTCAAAGAGAAAACTGTAATAAGCTGCAGAATTGAAGGCCGTGTGTCTGAGGTCTTAGTATTATGTCATGAGGAGCAGATTGTACTCGTACATTATGAATGCGTGCATGAGCACGGGCATTTTGTCGATCGCATCTGGACTCGTGGTCTGTGTGTACGTTCGGATTCTGTGCCACAGAGCAAAGCGCCTGTGTGCGCCGTCTTCTGAGCAGACAGACTCGGGCTCAAGAAAGCTTGCAGTGTATTGGTGTCACTGCAAAGTGGGGCATGTGAGCCAGCACTGTGGGGAGCTCTGTAGCCTCGCTGGCACAGAGATGGATTGGTAGAGGAGTGCTTCAGGGTGGAATAAACTAAGAAACATCAGGGGTTTGTGAAGGATCAGAGAGTGTTGTGACAAAGCTCACCATCTACATTAGTGTTGGAGTGTTGGACTTTCTCATTCATTGGAAAGAAAACTGAGCTTTTCACAACTTTTGCACGGATAACCCGAGTTTTCAAGCCGTTTTCTCTTTGTTATGACAGTTTTCATTGTTTCTGGGGGTAAAGCTGGGCCAGTACGCACAGTACTGGCTTTCTGAAGGCAGCGTGGGGGGCATGACTCTTTTCAAAATGGCTTCAGTTTGAATAGACTGGAGGAGTTTGAGTGAAGAGATGCAAATTGTTGATATGGGGCTGCAATGCTCAAACAAATGGCCCTGTGTTTGAGCCGGTCGTTGGGTTTGGATTTATGTGCTTTCATGCATGTGTATGGATGTGTGCAAGTTATATATTTTATGCATTATATGGATTTACCTCTGATACAATCTTCTCGGACCAAGCATTAGAAATTGGTTAGAGATCAGATGTCTGGGTAATAGCATAATGCTACTATTTATATTTTCTTTCATCTGTCTTATGTAGGAGAGGAATGTGTACTTTCATAGACTGTACAATTCAGTGTGCCAGACTACAATGATATGGTTTATTGAATTTATTAACTGGGTTCAGTTTTTTGCAATGCATTTCCCTTCTCGCTCTCTCACTCCCTCGGCCTTTCCGTATTCGCGCACACAAATAAAAACTGTTGAACCTTTGTTTGGCAGAGCTATATAAGATTAATCCATAAGAATGATAGACAAGGACAATAGATTATTTTCCTGTCTAGGTCATGAGATAAGCTTGAGAACATGGCGGCGACCCTGACCCCGATTCCCAGATCAAGACCCCCACCGCTCTCCTTCTCTCTTTACCCTAGTTATGTTGTAAGACTGCTTTTCTTGAGCCGTGACAGATATTAAGTCACAGTTTCTGGGAAACTTGGGCAAAGGACTCCTCAGACCGGTCAATGTGTAACACTTGGCTCACTGTGGAAAAACACCTTGTTTATTTGGCTTCGAACTGGTTCAAACAGAGATTTCCTTATGCAGGTGTTCTGCTCTCTGAGACATGAAAGTGTGTTCAGGATTCAAAGTGAGGGAGAAAAAAAAAAAGATCATGTTGTTGTATTTACTGTCGGGGAGCTGAGGGTAAATCTGCCCCTTCTGGTGGTGATTGGCTCAGTGCTTCTCATACTGCTTTTTTCTAATAATAGATTTTTCCGGAAATGTTTTTAGACGCATAGACAAATGCAAAACAGTGAATTTATTTATTTATTCATCCTTTTATCAACAATTGTTTTTAAAGCAACATTTTGAAAAGAAAATGTGGTTTATGACACTTTCATTAAAATACCCCTAATAACCCCAAGAAAACTGATGCTGAATCACCAGACCTCAGGTCTCCGAGAAAATGTCCTATTTGCTCACACTTTGAGAATGTTTAATAGTTATTATAAAGCGACATTTCTCATTACTTTGGCTAGGTTTTGGAAAGTTTTAAAATCATGGACTACAGTCTGCTGCTGGGCGTGCACGTCCTGGACCACAGCCAGAGAGAGGGTGGCGAGCCGGGCCAGGCGGGGGGCGACGGGAAGAGACCCGTGGGTCAGAGGGTGCTCTACTCCACCGCCATGGAGTCTATCCAAGGAGACGGCAAGGCTGCCGAGGCTCTCACCACCGACGACACGTGAGTTGGCTCAGCGGGACGCACACACACTATGTTTTCATGTCTTATGGGGACATCAGACTGACTTGCAGTCGTTTTCCACAGACTTACCCTCTGGGGACCTCGTATTTTGTTTCTGCGGTGACATGAGTCACCCGTGGCATGTGCGCTCAGTATATAAAAGAAATAAACACACACACACACATATACTGAGTAATACAAATACAAACACAGTTATAGGTATTTACAGCAATATACATGAATGTTAATACTGCAAGTGGCTCTTTTACAGACACTTGTAAAAGAGGGGCGCACAGTGCATTTATTTAAACAGTGTTGCAGAGGAGCTGTCGCTGTTTTTCTGACTGTGGTTGTGCTTCTTTTACTAGGATGGGTGGGATTCCTGCAAAAACACACAAAGAAGAAAAGCTGCTCATCTACTTGGGAATCATAGATATTCTGCAGTCATACCGGTATTTAAAGCAACTGTTTGTACAATGATTTATTTCCAGTGCAAAAACATGAAGTGCAAATATCATAGGTGTGTTGACTTTTCGGTAATTCATTCTTATGAGATCTGACTCTAGAGTGTTAGAACGTTCATAAAGTTTTTTTTTTTTTTTAAATAGAAAGACGTGTCGGTGGGTCCAGATTTAATATATGAGTCAGTAGGACAGCTTGATTTTCACGTAGTTACTGCTGCAGACGTCTTGCATTGAATGATCTCCCTGCTCTGATGGAAAGACACTTTACTACACTCCCGAGTGGACTCAACCTTTTCTCTGTCCGTCTCGATTTAAACGGACACGGCAGACTATTGGTTTTCCTTATTTACACATTGATTTTTATTTTTTGTTTGTCCCGAGAGCAAGCAAGCTGGATAACTGAAGAGGGGAAAGGAGCTTTTTAGACCTGTGGATATTTAAAGGCCTGACATAAATCTTTGTGTGGGTCAGGGCATCAGACGAACACAGCATGGGCAAGGTTCATTTTATTTGTGTTTATGTCTTCTAACTTGCCTCACTCGAGTCAAACCCAAAATAATTAATGTCACATAACAGGAAAGATTTATTTTCTGCTGAAGTGCCACCAAAATATACTTAATTTGTGCTGCACCAGAGAGGGAGAGGGAAGCCTTGCATGTTCGGTCGAGCATAAAAGTAAAGTTGTATAAGAGGATACGAGTGTGACAAGGCCTCCTCTTGTCCCCCCCCCCCCCCCCCCCCCCCCCAGGTTCATTAAGAAGTTGGAACACTCGTGGAAAGCCCTGGTGTACGACGGCGTAAGTCGATCGCCTGCTTCAAACCTGAATTTGCTTTTGTGAATGAGCCCTTTATTTGGCTGCGTCCTCATATGTCTGTTAGTGGCTGCCTGGCAAAAGCTCCTTTTCTCCCGTTTGTCCCCAGGACTCCGTCTCGGTCCACCGGCCCGGGTTCTATGCAAGCCGCTTCCTCAAGTTCATGAGCACGTGGGTGTTCAGGAAGACTCAGTGTAAGTCTCACAATCGCAAACAAAGAGATGGGGGCAGCAGTGTGAAGTACGTTGTGACCTGATAAGCAGAGTGAATCAGGAGGACTTTCTTTGATATGTATCATCCAGGAGTCGCTATGATATAATAAGTCTGATGGTAGTGAAATATTGTTTCTCCTCGACTTGCCTGTGATGATCTTTCATTGTTAGTTGTGAGTTGAGCCACATGATCCACTGTGTGCCGACAGATTAACTTTTCAATGTGGTAGAAATTAGTTGAATTTGCCCTTTTAAACATGAATGTTTTATGTTGATTTTGGGAAAGCCATGCTTCTCGGTAGTGCAAAGTAACAGTGGTAATAGTTCTAAAAATCTGCATTAAAAAAAAAAAAAGGAATCACTAATAATGACAAAACTTCACCACACAAAAAGAGTTCAAATGTTCAAGTCCACATGTTTTCAGGTGAATACAGATTTGGTCTTTTTAGTCCCTATGGAACTGTGCAGAATTGAGGCATGCATAGCTGATGCACACAGCGATCCTCTGATAAACACATTAACGTTGGGTACAGTTTGTTCTCAGTGTCACGGCTGGGGCTGGAGGTAAAGGCAGGAAGGTGTTTGGGAACTTCGAATATAGAAACAAACGTTATGCAACCGCGCGGGGACCCCCTGTGGAAATGGACGCGATTGAGGCGATGATTTGAGGATTTAGTCGAGCTATTAACCATTGCCAAGCCCTGTCGGAATGAGATGACAGGAAGGGATTTCATTTCATGCCCTGCTCCGGAGGCCCAGGGGACACTTGTGTAATCGCCATTGTGCCTTTATTTCACAGTTCAAAAACTAAACCGCTAATTTTGGAGGGAAAGCATTGGGGTTTCATTGTGTGTGAATGTTGCTTCAATCGGAGGGTAACAGCCACTTTCCTTTATCTCCCCCAATTATCCTCTCCTCTCCCTCTGCTGCTTCGACAAGACTCATTTCCCTCCTTTCACCGACTCAAATGCTTCTTTTTTTTCTTCCCCCTCTCTTTGCTCTGCAGCAATTCGATTTTCCCCGTCAAAGAGGACGCGCACGTCCATCCCGGCTCTGAAATCGTCTTCACAGGAGATCCTTTCATTGCGGGCGGATGAGAGGAATGAAGAGGACAAGAGGGAACGGCTGGGAGGAGCCCGAAGCCTGGCCAGTCTGGATGGACAAGGTGCTCGAGTTTGTCGAAAGAAATCATGTCAACTGTGACAAATTTAGAATTCAGTGTGAAACTTTTCACTCGGATCAGATATGAAATCATGAAGACCTGCCTACTGTTAAGTAAAATGCCCTTTTGCTGAACTATGAGCAACAAAGTGAGAACTGCGGCTGCAGTTTGAGCTCGCTTCGACCTGACAGCAAATGATCCTGTCACTGATTTACCACAGCTAACGTTCACCACAGACGGGCAACAGACCACAATAGCTGCCATTTTGGAGAAGCTGTGATGAAGCTGTCCAGCCATCATGTCAAACGTGCTCCAATTGTCACGCTTTCCTTTTTTTTTTTTTTTTTGTCTGCACCTTAGAGGACAACATGTCCAGACACGTCGTCCTCAGTGGTATTTATTAGGCGGTTGTCTAATAAATACCACCGAGGATCAGGTGACATGCTGATTTCACCTGTGAGTGGCGATACTTTTGTGGTTGATTCGAGTTTTTACAAATTACCGGTATTTCTAAAATGAATGTGTACCAGCAAAAAACTGAGTTATGAGCTTACATCCTGATTGGACAAGGGATTCTATATCACTGGTTCATCAACATTCTCCTTGTGTTTCTCTCCGAGCTGATAACTGAGACACCATTTTCACCTAAGCCTTACATTTTTAGTGTTTTGTGGCTTATTAGAGCCTTTGAGAAACTTGTGAGTGACTATAAGCAACCACTTGCATTTGGCCATAAAAATGCTGCCCTCTCAGCGGAGGAAGCTGCCGCTGCTGGAGTTGGTGTTAGGCCCTGAGAGGAAGACAATTGAGGCTATCTTATTAATAGCACCCCCATCAGATGCAGTGCCAGCGTCTGTGTGTTCCTGTAGGGGGATGTTAATAGTGGGAAGTGGAGCTGCTCCTCTCCCTCCCGTGTTAATCATGATCATAATCTGATAAGGGAGTGACTCCGGCGAGTTATTAAAGAAACACGGCGGCATCTGACCTTTGCGTTTGATATGACAAACTGCTGTTTGCCTGCATCGCACCGGAAGAAACAAGGGCGTAGGTGTGGATGTGGAGCAGAAAGTGAAGTCATGGGGTCATATGTCCTCTTTCCCTTTACATGCAGGCACATCCAGATGTGACGCAACTCACTATAAAGCAACACTTCCTGACCTGCTCTTTATGGTCATTCAGTCTTGTCCGAGACGGCGCAGCCTGAGAAATCCATAGAGAGAGATTACAGTCAAGGACGTGGGAACCATTCAATTCATAAAATTTAACTATGTTTACATTCCCTTGTAAAAAAAAAACAAAAAAGTCCACATTATTCTAAATGCATTTATCATAATAGAGTCATCTGAAACACATACAATCACAACAAACAAACTCAATAAATCTTGTTAGGAAAATTTAGAGCTGAATAAGAAAACGACACCAAAACAGGTGCGGACAAGAAAACAACACGCATGAAATAATATTAAATAATAAAGAAGACAAAATAATGATGGGTCACGCATGTAATGTAACACTGTCACCTAGTAGAGAATATGATGTGAGTCGGGGCTGGACTCTGTGCAGGGTTTGCATGTTCTCCCTGCGTGTCCATTTTCTACCAGGTAATTTGGTTTCCTCGGTCCAAAGAACATAAACTGCAAGCTAACCGAAGTTGCAAATTACCTTCAGGAGTGAATGGGTGTGTGTGTGTGTGTGTGTGTGTGTGTGTGTGTGTGTGTGTGTGTGTGTGTGTGTGTGTGTGTGTGTGTGTGTGTGTGTGTGTGTGTGTGTGTGTGTGTGTGTGTGTGTGTGTGTGTGTGTGTGTGTGTGTGTGTGTGTGTGTGTGTGTGTGTGTGTGTGTGTGTGTGTGTGCTGTGATGAACGCGTCCAGGATAAAGTGAAATAGAAAGTGAACATATAAGTTGTTAAAAGGACTGTGCCAGTACAGCAGATAAATTGAATGAGAAAAATTTTTTTTTGATCACACAAAACTGTATTAACATTTTGGGGAATTCAAAGACGAGCTGAAAATAATTATTTTAATATTGTTACTGCCAATCTCTGATCCGAAAAGTCTGGATCCACCTCGTATAATTCCTCCGTGGCTCATTCACTGTGAGGATACAATATTCTGCTGGAAGGCCATTAGCGGGATACTAACAAAGAATAAATAATTGAAAAATTTATATTTAAATCTAGAATTTCCACTTTATTCCATTATTAAAGTGTATATATTGATCTATTATCCGTTAGCTGTTTTCACTATGTTGATTACCATTTAAACCATTATTCTCGGAAAGTCACGTCAATAAATAGAAAAACTTGATGCAGAGCAGGAACAGTAGCTTTTTCTTTAGATATATTCATATTGAGTAGAAATGATGTCTCTGCTATGCTCTGAAGTCCTTGTTTTTCCATGTGGCCCCCCCTTAAAATGGAATAATAACCCTGCTTTGCAACCATGTTGTGGCTTTAAGAAGTCGCTCTGTTCTATTGACGGATATTTATCTTAGGAACTAAAGAAAATCCACTTAATTAGATTTGTGTTTTATGGCAGTGTGGGATTTTCAAAAGCCACCGGGGAAATCCCAGCAAACAGTCAAACAACAGGCATTAAACACTGTGTTGCTTACATTGATTGATGACTAATGAGGCTTTATGCTCTTCCTGGAAATGATAAACGCAGGCGATGATGTACAATTATCCAGCTTTAAGAGGAAGTCCACAGGTTTTACAACTCTTTTGTTTTTTGTGCGGTGGGTGTGGCTCTGATCATAGATTCAGCTATCGGAGTATCTATCTACATCAGTCACGCCTCCCATAAAGCCACGATGTTTTAGGGGAAAGGAGCGTGAGTTTTCTTCCATCACATCTCATCGTCGTTATCTTTGTCTCTTCAGCGGTGTTCGGTTCGTTTCTGCGTCCCGATCTGGTCCCCACCAACCCGTCCTTCTACGAGGGCTCCTCCATGGGAACCATATCCACCTCCTCCATCTTTGTGAACGTGGACCACCAAACGGAGGACAGGTACAGCGTCTCCTCCCTCTTGCCGCATTCGGCTCCGACACTTTTTGGGGGGAAGTTCCATGTGTTTCTCACTTCAAATCGTGGATCTCTTGTCACTTTTTTTTCCCCTACCACTTGAGGATGTGAATTAAGGCACGTCACAAACACAAATGCACGCACGCACGCTGAACACGCCTCCATTATTGCCACCTTCGCTGTCGCGTCACGCGCTTTATTATTGGCGACGTGCGTCACGGAGCAGGTGACTCAGCTGACTTGGCAGCACTCGTCCATACTCCCGACACGATGTACAGACGAGCGTTGCGGCGGAGGCCACTGTTTGTCTCTTCCAGTGCACAAGACGGGGCGAGACCAAATGGTTTCACAGACACCAGCTCAAAGTTGATCTCCTTTACCACTGAGGTCTTCTTTCAGCAAACGTTGATTAAAGATTGACAGGTTTTCACCGCACCTTTCACAGGCCCTCTCTTACTTCCCCACACCACCTGGCCTCGGAAGGCTTTGTTTCCTTCTCGCTGGGTTTCTGTGTGTTTTTCTCCCATCTTTCACCTCCGCTCCTGTCCAGCAGTGTCGGGGGGGTTTTTGCTCGCTCTCTCTGAGGCGCCGTTGTGTGACCTGCCCAGTCTCGTCCTCCCATCACTCACCTGCCGCTGGCCTGACATTGTTCTGTCAACTGTTTTCATAAATATTTAAACAACGGCTTGACACGGTCTTACTTGGTTCCTTTGTGCCACAAAAAGACGTGGACAAAAGAAGACAAGCACAGAGCTGGTGACTCCATATCGGCATTAACAATAAACTCTACTTGACATATAGTCTTCTGATGGGATTTTCCTTTATATTCAATAAAGTTGCGACTTTTTTTTTTTTCATCGATGACTCTCCAACGCCACTCTCCCTCTTTTCTCTCTGCCTGCTTGTTAGTTTGACCTTGTGAAACTGTTTAATAAGGGGTAAAAGTGTAATATGGAATAATTTTCATGCAGAAATGAAAGAAAATGAGCTGAGAGAACATAATAACAGTGGAAGTCTTTGCAGGAATGGGTGAGGTTAGTAAACTAAGCATGTCGCTCCACCTCATCCAGTCTGTCGTCAATCCAATAAGACTGAACAATAATCACATCAGAGGCTGCAAACCTTTGCCTTGAAATTCCAGAATTGAACTAAAGACAAACTGAGTACTACAGTGACTAACGACTGCCACCGAAAAGCGCACACGTGGCATCAGTTGCATTTTAAACGTTGAACCATTAAAAGGCATTTCTGAAGCCACCAGTCACTGAATGTACATGTGAAGAAAGCTGCTATTTTGTTGCCCCCTAGTGGTTGACATAAAGAACTGCAGGCTTCACTGGTGATTCGACGCGGTAGAACGCAGTAGATGAGAGAATGCAGTCAAAAGTGATCCAAATGGATTAACTCTGTTTTCATATTGATCCATTAGTGGACCTTCAAAAAAATACATGTTGGGAAATGTCTCTGTTCTTGAAACCAATCCTAACCGATGATTACACGGGTTTCTTTTCCTGTTGTATTTAGGCTCTTTTAACTACTGATTCTAAAGAATATCCTTCTTTTTTTCATGTTAAAGGTGATTTGATCTACTTTGTTATTTACCATATAGGCCACAAGAGTTTCATTGTGTCTTTGCAGCTGGTCCACTCGAGTCGTCTCGCAATTTCATCCTCTTTCCGTGAGACATGTCTCACAGCTTTAATGCGTTAATGCTCACATATCGCCCATCATGCTCATAGTCAACTCTTCCCTCAGTATTATTGATTGTCGGTGTCTCTGCTGCTGTGTATGATTTGTTTCTGGAGACTGTGTTTTTCAACCAATCTTCAATATCTGTACAGCTGCTTTATTTAAATGAGTAAGTGACTCTATTGTCTCTCCCTCAGAGAGGACGTCGCCTCCAGCTCCACGTTCACCCTGGAGGACAGTGCGATCTGCCTCACCTCGGAACAGAGCACCATGGACGTGGACATAGACCGTGATGACGGCTCTGTTCTCGATGTCTACTTGGTAAGCTTTCACTTATTGACGTGTCAGAGTCATTCTTGCTCATTCCGGACTTGTTGTGTTTATCTGTTGACATTGAGCCAAGTCAACAGGATTCCTCTTGTCACATTCAAGATAGCATTTTCCCTTCTGCATCCTCTTGACCTGTGATTCGCAAACTGTGGAAGCTCCCTATATATGAATAATTATTCCATAGCTAATAGAGCAAGCGTCCACTACTATAGGTTCTCTCCGTCTCTGTCATGTCCACACACCTACAGGGAGAACATGCAGACTCCACACCTTAAGGCCGCCAAGTCCGAGTGAAGACACTTGGCTTATTCACATTGTCATTCAAATAAATATACGTGAACTCTTTTTAATATGAACCTTTCTCTTTCGCCTGCAGTGAAAAAGAGCAGCTTTACAATCTTCATTTCTTCCTGCCAAGCATAAGACAATCGCCACTCTCCACCGGACGGGCCAGGCTGGCGTTTGACTCCACTTTCAGTGCTGCTAGATCCATGTTGCCATTTGTATTTGCCAACACATAAAAGTACTGAGATTCCCCATTGGCTGATGGACTGAAGGAAAAATCCCAGCAGCGGACTTCTGCGGGAGCCAAATCGTGTCGTGTTCTGAGCAGGAGGCTAAACTGATGCTTCTTGGGGTATACGTCAACGAAGCGGCGTAAAGTTTTATATATGTCGACTGTTTTCATGACCCACACGGCGATCAGAGCGTTACCTGTGTATATAAATGAGAAGAGGGCAAATGCGCACCATCCATTTCTTTAAATGTGTTTCCTCGCCGATCAGAGACAAGTGAAAGACACATTGAAACCGGCGGCGACACCGGCTGCTGACGAGATATGTTTACGACGGCGTCACTGTCTCACAAGATCACCCACAGGCCAGTCTGTGATCGCAGCCAACATGGACGACGAGAGACTCCGTGTGTCACGCAGACTGTCACGTGGTGAAGCTTCCTCCTCACTGTGTCGGGGTTTGTGCTGCTCTGACAGTGAGGCGAGAGTCACCGGACGCTGGACGAAGCACCGAGCAGAGAGAGACGATGCACAGGCTCTTGGTATAAAGGCACTTTTGAAATTGGTTATGATTACTGTAACACTTTTTTTTTTCTGTGTGGACTTTGCTTAGGTGGGTGTTGGTGGTGGAGGGGCAGGAATGACACGACATTAAGCACAGATCTGGATGTGTGAACATGCACTTTTCTTTTTCTTTTTAACGACACAAATGCACAGTTCTGTTTGTCATCGATGCTACATGTAACAGAGACAATGAAGGAAAGTCGTGACTGAAGATGCTTTTACTCAGGATTTCACTTGATACAGGAGAAGTATGTCCTCCAGGACGTTGTAAGACAGGCATCCTACATGTAGAAGCTGTCTGATACCTCTTCATCAAGATCACACCCAATTATAAATGTCCAACTCCATGATCACCAGTCATTTGAGACCATAATTTATTATGTAAATCTCAATATTTTACCATTTGCTGAAAAACTTTAATCGCTGAATGTAAAGACAATGCATATTTATATAAAGAAAGAAATATATATATAAATACATATATGAGACTCCTATAAATAAAAGACTAAAATTCATTGTCTCCTTTATAACTATCTCGACATGCTTCTTTTTTGTTGTTGTTGTTGTTCCTATCATGTTGCCACAAACAGGTTTTTGGATGTACACTTCAAAATGTTAGAGAAAGCCTCCAGCGCTGCGGTTCGACAGTCCAGTCGTGGATGACATTCACCAATGTGTCTCATATTGAGATGCATCTTGTAACACACGCTAATGCTGATTAACTCCACGTACACAAAATTAAAATAAATCCAGGCAGCTTGAAAACAATTAGTCATAAAACAAACATCTAATTTCAGGTCAGTGTGGAGGCTGTTTGCACACAGTAGAGCTTTTTTTACAATTACATTTTTATATATATGAGTGGAATTCTTTCTCAGTCCTTCCACATATATTGCATTAGTGTATTGTATGTTTTCTTATAGATTCTGAAATGTTAAATAAAATGGATTAGATTTATGGTGTAAATAAGTTCTCAGATCTATATATGATATACATATTGTATCATTTTGTTTTACTGAATCATGTTTCAGCTTTTCTTTGTACCATGAAAGTTAATGCAGTATATTATAGTGGTAAATTACTGTATATATATTTTAACCTTCAGGTCTGTTTGATTTGATTTGGTTACATCATATCAAGCCTTCTATTGAAGATTTCCCATACAACATGAAAAGGAAATGGCTTCATATATCATTTATAATAGTATAAATATTTCTAGCAAAACTATGTATGTGGAAGGTATGTGAGATTTCATGTATGCTTTTAAAACTTCTCTATAAAAGCTGACACTGTTCACAGTGACGAGGGTTCATTTCCACACGGTAGAACAGATTGCATGTTCTATTATGACATTAAATGTGAAACCAAGGCTTTTCCCTCAAGCTCGCTCACACACAGGTACAGTTGAAAACAGTCAAGTCAGCAAGTTTACACACACTGTATGAAAATAACCTTTTTTTTCCACTGTATGAAATTAGATCTGACTAAACCTCTCCTGTTTTAGGACAGTCGAAACTATTTCTATTTGCTAAATGCCGCAATAATGAGAGTGAGCATTTCTTCAAGCATGTCTTGTTACTTTATTTGACGTCAAAAATGTAGAAACACAAGGATAACTAAGTGTTGGAAAGCCTAGTTGATGATGTCATGGCTTTGGAAGCTTCTAATTGGTTCACTGACACCATCCCAGTTAATTGGAGGCACACCTGAGGATGCTTCTTTTAAAAGCCACACCTGAAACACACTGCTTCCTTGTTTGACGTCGTGGGAAAAATCAAAAGAAATCAGCCCAAGATATGTCTGGTTACATTTGGAGGAAAAAGGAAAAAGCATGTAGGCCTCAGAACACCATTCCAACTGTGAGGCACGGCAGTGGCAGTATCATGTCGTCAGGCTGTTTTTGCATGACAGGAGGTTAAAGCTTGGACACAAATGGATCTTCCAAACGGACAAAGACTAAACAAATACAGTTTAAAAGGCAATCCTACCAAAGATATGTACGTAAAGTTTGACTCATAAAAAAAAAACCTTTAACAAATTCTCTCTCATAATTGCAGCATTTAGCAAATAGAAATAATTTAGAGAATCCTAAATGACCTAAAACAGGTGAAGTTTAGTCTGGTTTAACTTCATACAGTAATAAAAAAAGGAAGTTCTTGGTGAGATTGGCTCTTGAAGAATGAGTTTTGAGCCTATCCGAGGTCTTCCTGTCTGGATTTCCTGACTGATATGTGGCCCCGAGTGTTCCTCCGCAGTGTGTGTGTGTGTGTGTGTGTGTGTGTGTGTGTGTGTGTGTGTGTGTACTCTGACGGACCCTTACCGCCTCGTCAGTCCAGCTCCTTCGGGGTCCGGCAGCTAAAAAGCAACGCACCGAATCCAATCTCCTGTGTAATAATTTTAATTTACAGAACATTGTCAAATTGCATTACATTTAGTGCAAATAATAACACTTCTGATGTACAACTTGGAAATATACAAAGTGTGTAGATTACTGACAGATATCAAAATTAAAAACACTCAACACGTTCTTCAGCTGACATTGCTTGGAGATGGAGCTCTTTTAATCAGCAAAAAAAAAAAAAACAATTTCCCCAGACAACTTCTAACCTCTGACCCCTCATTACACTGAAAACCCGATGAACGATTCCTCAACCATGCAGATCGACTCCCAACGCATGATGGCATCAAACGACGTCTAACGTAAATCTTTTAAAAGTTGAGGTAAGATGATGTGAAATGCTGACTTCGACCCCCCCCCCCACCCACCCACCCCCCCCCCCCCTTCATTTTAGTGATAAGATAAATGCACATCTGGTGGCTGTACAGTAGAGAAACCCACGTTTTTAGGGTTCATCCCAGTGTCTAAGGCATTTTCGGGGGCAGACGACCAGTCAAAGGGCAGGAGGCCACTGCTCTGTAGTGTGGTGTGTGAAATGTAATGCTGGCGTACGACTGACACTGTTGGGTTGTGGAGATCAAGACTGGACAACTTTACTGAGTCCTGAGGAAAAGAAGCAGGACTAATTGTCACTCATTTTGTTGTCAATTATGGGGAGAGAGAGAGGATGGGGGGGGGGGGGGGGTGGGGGGGGATCCTTGGGTGTAGAAAAAGCACCCACTCGTCTCTCGAAGAAAGAGAGGAATCTTTGTTTCAGATGTGACAGAGGGCAACATCTACAGACGGAAGCTGAAATCCTCCAATAGAGACGGTAAAACGCTCTTCATTTCCCACTCCGCGCTCCTTCAGCCCGCCGCCGTCCTCCATTCAAGTGTTTAACAGTCAATTCACATTTCTCACATCGGCAAACGAACTGAAAACCTGCTCCGTTTTCTCTGCTGTACATATTCATTGTGTCTCGGAAAGCTACTTTATAACAATCTGGAATTATAAAGATTTCAAAGCTTTAGGTTGTGACCCCCCCCCCCCCCCCCCCCCGGTCAAACTACAAACGGAATCGTCACAAGGGGGACAGCAGAAGGCAAACCAAGAGGAGGCGGAGTACGACGCGTTCTTCTCTCATGTTAGTCACCGTAGCAGCGGCAGCAACACAAGCAGCTGTAATACTAGTGATGAAAGCAAACCCAAAAGAGGATGGAATCATAAGAAATGTACAAAACAATTTACACACAAAAAAAGAGAGCAAATAATCGGTAACAATTCCAAAACTACGTAGGAAAAAATTTATGTTTTTTTTTTCATTTACATAGAAATCACCAGCAGACAGTCCGGAGCCGTTGTGACGCAGCTGGTGGGACGACGCGTTAAAGCCATGAAACCACATCAATCGTGGAGGAGCAGTCCTGTGGGGCGGCCTGGTGATGTGCCGTCTTGCCGGCCGTGGTTTAAAAACACATTGTGACTGACGGGAGGAGGAACAAGTCAGGTTGTCGTCATCAAGGGCATGTTCAACACTGGGTGACACGGCGCCTCCTGCAGGCGAATCCTGAAACAAGACGGATGATTCAAATATAGCAAACGACGTCCCCGGGTTGTTCAAACTGTTGCGGAGCCTCGCAGGTGTGTCTTTTGTTTTTGACGAGATATTCTCGTATTTCTGGAGAATGTTGCAGATCTGCCTCAAGCACTCTAAAGTTTAGTTTCCAAAAAATAGAGAGGGTAGGAAACTATAAATAAGTTTTTCATCGTGTCGGCCTGATGATCTTCATCCTGCAGCTTCTGGATGCAGGACGTACGATGACAAAACGTCCACTGGAGGAAGACTATTTATACATCAAGGTCGTTGGAAAACAGTTGCAAGCGCCAGAAGTTCTTCATTACTTTGGGAAAATGTGTAGGGAATGTCATGTCGACGTGCATTTCATGAATTTTTCACTGAAAGTATTAACTTGGTGTGATTCTGAGTGGAATTTCTCAGATTTACCGAACGTGAAAGTAAGAAACGACGTAAACCCGCTCATTGTTCATTACCTCTTTGTGTTCAGAAGAGGATGGGCTTCCCAGCAGTTTTCTCCTGGACGTAGGAGGTGAAGCGCTTTAGGAACTTGGGGTACTCCCTCCTGGCCACCGCTCTGAGGACCGAGGCGGGAGCCCAGCCGCCGGGGTTTACTGCGACCACACAGGAATAACAGTGATAAATAATAAAGAACGTGTAGAAACCAGTGTTTCCGAGCCACGGGGCCTCGGCTGCTTCTGCACACAAAGAAGGTCCCTGCTTCCAGGCGAGACGGACTGCAGCTGGAAGAATGAAGGAAAGTTTGACCCGCTGGTTCCTCATTCGTATTGAAAAATGTATGGAGTCCATTCACCGTGAGCTGAAAGAGGCTCCTTCTCCGGCAGTGAAGCTGCTCGGCATGCATCACATGTCTCCCCGACGTGAACATCGATTTGAATGAGACGTCACGGAGCGACAGTGATCTGGCCCAGAAGAAATTAACAATAGCTTTCTACTCTTTCCATCATTGCTAATGTGCAACAACAACAACAACGTTCATCATTAGAAGCTGCTGCTTTCTTGGAATATATTTGACCATCCGAGAGACGTTCAAGTCCATTCATACATGAGGTACGAGGAGGAGAGAGCACATCGCTGCCAGTCAAGCTGGAGGAGGACTGTGCTATTCTAACCCTTCCCGCATCTGGAGATTTGACGGTGGCTGAGCTGGTGTGACTCATTTCATCCTCGGTATGACTCTGTATCAAATCAAACATATTCATTTCACCAAGATGTACTGAGTTGAATTCATCTCACGTTATTTACATTTATTGTCATTTTCCTCTTAACTACTTTTACACTGATGTCTTTTTCATTTTGTTTTATCACTTATTTTTTTTAATGGATCAGCTTTACCTTGTTTTTTTTTCCTTTTAATATTTTATCATGTTTAGAATGTCTTTGATGTATTATTTGTTAAACATAATGCTCGAGGATCATCAGCAGTTAGGAAGCTGTGTTGATGCACACATAAAGACAACGGTAGGGCGCCCTCTACAGAGACAGAGCAATATAACAGTTTTCAATCATCTTTTAATTCCTTCCTGTGACCAGCAATACACGGCCTCTCCTGACAACCAAGTGGCTGAAGGTTCCCCTGCAGAGTCACCTCATGTTACAATCCGTTCATCCTCAGGAGGTTAATGGAGGGGGAACGGCTCAAGTCTGTACTCAAATTACAAAACACGCCACAACACAATCAGTTTTCTGACTTAACGTTTAACATATTTGGAGACCAGCAGCTTTTCTTATGTCAGATATTAACCAACTTGTGTTACACCTGGCCTCACATTGGCTTCATCTGAGGTCAAATTAACTTTGTATTCGGATTCTGTTACAGCAGACAGAATTTCACATACACACTTCTCGTAACCATAACTTCCATCCTGACATTTAGAACATTGAAAAGCACTTCCACAAACAAGAGATAGGGAAACATGTAGCATTCATTAGTGCTACCAGGACTTCTGCAGTATGACAAGAGACACCAGTGTGCCACATGCCGGATATTAAAGGTTATCTTGGAATAAAGGGCAGAAGAAACCATTTATTACACAATTATGACAAATGTATTAGTCATAAGTGGGCTAATACTCTACATAAGCTGAGCTTTAGTTTGTTTTCATGTACTCTGGATTAACTCAAGAGATTTTTGTCTTTGTGTGGTTTTGGCATTCACAGCAGGGTGAATATTCGTACTGAGAACATTTTGATTACGATCAGCCTCGGGCATAAATCTCCAGCTGAAAGCCTTTCTGCAGGAGAGGTACTTACCATTGGCAACATAGGTGATCTTGCAGAGGATGTTGTCTCTGCTTATCTCTTTATCTCCCTCTGGTGGGCTGACCAGCGTTTGGCAGATCATGGCAACATTGATTTTGGCACGAACGCACCGCATTGTGGGCTGAAAGCACGACAAAAATGCAAATGTGAATGATTTGAGAATATCTGTCGTTAGAATTGACAGAGAGATGGAGGATAATTAGTTCGAAATGGAATTTTCGGACTAATTACCCGTTAAAAAAAAGGTTTAAAACAAGCTTATATTTAATGTTTGTCCTTTTTAAACTGTAATGATGCTGCTGAAGTTGTGAAGCTAATGTATAAACACATGACACACTAAAGAGGAAGTGGCTCTTAACCTCACTGAAACGGTTTGTGCTCAAGACATTTATTGCATTTAGCTTCGTATTCATGTGAAGATCTGATGAATCCACGAGGCAAAAAGCAAATCAAGTCATGTGAAAGCGACGTCCACGAATCAGTCTCATTTGGCATTTCTCACGTTTTTTGTGGGCTTTTTGAGGCTAAATTCTAAACATATTTAAGACGATAAAAATCAACTTGGTATCAATATTTACAGTTGATTTACTGTCATTTCGAGGCTATAAGCCGCTACTTTTGTCGCATGCTTTGAACCCTGCGCTGAAACAATGACAGGGTTAAGGAGGTTCATGCAACCCGTACATGGGTGATTCGTTCAGGTGCATCGCGTAACTCTGACCTCCCTTTTCAAATTTGGTGGGTGTGGTGTGGGGTGTTCAGGTGCCCTCAATAATCTGGAAATTGCGGCAGTTAATTAAACAAAACAAAACAAAACAAAAAAAAACAGCCTTATAATCAAGAGTTTTCCACAAAAAGTACATTTTTGCTTTCTTCTTGTCGTTCTCAGAACATGACTGCGTGTTTGGGTTCATCTCACCTGAGCGTTGTCGTGGTCCACGGAGAAGTTGCACACCAGCCACGTGTCGGGATCGTTCTCGTTCGTGGCCAGAATCTTCCTGATGGCCGACAGGTAGAGGACGTCTCTCTGAGAGGCCGGCCAGACTCTCTGCAACACAACCGGACGCATTCAGATGACAATCGACCCCCAAACCAGTGACCCGCTGTTTTCGCGACATCTTGCACCGTCACAGACAATTTACCTTGTGCGTTTGGTAAACAATAACGGCATTATCAGAGAGGCTTTCCACAACGTTGAAATTTTCAATTGTGGCTGAGGGAGGGAAGGAGAGTTCATGAGCTTGTTGCAATCAGACAAAAGGAGCTCAGAGTTCACGTGGCGCAGGGGACTCACTCTCCCAGTCCATCCTGACACTTGTGTCCCAGAAGTAGTGGCAGACCTCGTGTCCCGTTACCCCCTTGACAGCATGCGTCGCTTTGAGAGGATCCAGGACGATGCCGTTCTCCTCCACTTCTCTCCTGTATACCTGCGACAACAACAACTAATTGGGACTACGGACATTTTCACGGCCTCAACGCAGGCAGATATTCTATTCGACTAAACTTGACATTATTGAGCGCCACTTCCATCGGGTTATGATTTTCCAATCTGCTGCGATCGCGGTGGCTGATATTCTAATCCTCACAGCTGGGAACCAAAGGAAATGATTCATAGGCTGCTTCTCTCACCTTCATCTCTCCTTCTTCTATTACCAGCTGCCAGTTGGCGTCTCCACCCACATCCTGAAGAGAGTACGTCATATGATTCTGCACCATCTCCTCCACCTAAGAGACGGGACGGATATTGATTGAATTCATGTCAGACTCTGGTATTTTTCCTGCTTTTCTGAGGACATGCATTCAAACGGGGCTACAACCCAGGCAGGGGCAAAAGGTAAAATCGTGCATTTTGGGATGCTGTACTTAAGATTAATAATTAACAGCCTCGACTCATGGTGCTGGCATTTCATCACGGAGGATGTGATAAGCGAGAAGAAAAAGTGAATAGTCTTTTCCCTTTAGCAAATAAATCAGCCTCTGCGCTATAACGGAAAAAAAAAGAAAAAAAAAAGAAAAACATATTGAACTTTCTTCCCCCCCGCTTTGTGCAGTTATTTAACATCCCAGTAATGCATAACAAAGCCAGTCTGGATACACGTCTGCTCATGCTGTGGAAGAAAAGGGTAATGCGAGGGCAGAAACTGAAAGGTTGCACTGGATCCCAGCAGTCATGCAACATTAGATCAACTGTTGATGACAACCTGTTCACTCCAGGAATTTCATATCTGATCCATCGGGTTATCCCGGTGTATCATCACACAACTCCAGAAACTTTAGACACGATCTCCTTTGGGATACTTCTCAAGGGGGGAGAATTTATTTTTTTTTTTTAAATCCTGCAGCATGATGTTAGTAGACGGACAGTCTCGTGCGTTCTGACCGTGGTGAAAAAGCGGAACCTCGGAATGTGCATGCCCCCCCCCCCCCGGAGGCGCTCCCAGCTGACCAAGTACAGTACCTGAGCGCTGAATCTGTGAATGTCATCTGACGCGCTGACTAGCTCAACGGACGACAAGGAGGAAGAATGGCTATGGGGCTGCACGGCAGAGAGAAGGTCCAAAGAGAAAGCAGGAAAGAACAGGGCTTAAGGAGGTGCAAGCTTGAAGACAAAATCAAAGTCTGCTCAAGGAGCTTTTCAGAAGGAAATGTTATGTTATGTAAGCTCAATCTTTTGGCACAGAGAATCGGTGGTTTGGTTTTTAAATCAGCATTGCAGCAATATGAGAAGATATTACATGAACATGTGCACTGAGCCGTTGCAAAGCGTTCGACAGATCCACCAGCACGGAAATGACAAAAAAAAAAAAAAAAAGAGGCCACTTGAAATCACAATAAAGAAAATTGGTACGGTAGGAACAATGTAAGAAACAATCTACACACCTTGTTGGCGAATCGGTGCGTGCCGATGGTAGAGTAGACATCATTAGGAGGAACTGGAGTTAGTCGAGGTATCCTGACCTTCTCCGATTGGCTCTGAAGGACAAACAGTGCAAGATTGAGAGAGAAAACTATAGAAAGAGGCACCGCCGCTGTATGGAACTGTGCTGAAACAGTAATCAGACCAATGAAGATGGAAGATTCAATGCTGCTTTTCCATTATAATCACACCTGCTCCTCTATTTTGTCTTGCCGGTCCAGTGCAGCTTCTACTGCGTCAAAGAATTCATCTTCATTGATCAGGCTGTTGGGCCCCTCCTGTTAATGAACACGCAAACAGTGCAGGGCCCATTAAAAATACATCAGCCATTGATGTGCAGTCATTTAAAAAAAACACGTTCGGGACGAAGTCCTTTTTTTGCCATTAAAAAAACATTTCTAATCAATTTAATCCATCTTATTTCATCATGCCTCGTAATCTGGTCCTCCATAGTGCGACTTCTTCTTGAGTTCATTCACAGCAGACTTGTAGGCGTCTTCTACCCTCCTCCTCTTCTCCAGCTCCTGTACACAAAGGTAACAAAGGTAGCTTGGTAATGCTTCATTTCAAAGAGTCGTAAACCGTTTGATAAACCCCCCCCCCCGAAACAATGTACATGTTCATCAGCTGACAGAGGCCTGCTTGTCTCAGATATTCAGGAAAAAAACCCCCAACATCATTCACTTGTGTCCTCACTCCAACAGGCTTCACACACTGGGATAAATTTGACAAACCTACGCACAGTGAGGTGAGCCCAAAATAGGAGCTTGCACAGTGTAAAAATGATCAAAACATTATCTGCATTTCTCCAGTAAAAATTTAAAAACTGATAATAAATTCACACAAAGACAACCGTTCAGACAGCACCGAAGTGAAAACTAAAAACAAAGAGAAAGGTTTGAAGGTCTCATTATTTGTCGTTTAATATGGTTTCTTTTAGCCGTTCCAGCTGCGTTTAGATTAAATGTAAGAGACCCTGACTTGTAATTAATTAGCTCTAGGTCAGGATTTTCAGGAGTGTGGGAGGATGAGTCCCTTGAATCATTACGAATTTTAGAATTCCATATAATTTCTTATTGAAAATTCAAAAGCTGCAGTGACGTTAGGAAAAGGTGTCCCCTTGACCTCCATTTTATCTCCTATTTACCACCCTGATGCTCTCTAGTGACCCAAAAGGAGCCCTGCCTCACACTTTGAAAACCACCGTCCAGGGTTTAATCGGAAAAAAAAAGCAATATAGTTCGTCATTTACCTTGAAAATCCATTTGCCCCTTCGCACAGTATAAATACAGAGATACAATTAAGAGCTTGTGAGATCAGACCACAGATCAGGTCTACATTTATGCATTACGCAGACATGCTAACAATATTCCTGAAATACACCTGTAAAACACTGCACACAACAATGTACGAAACAGGTCTGCAGGTCAATCATCAAAAAGTATTTCATCCTGCTTTTAAGAAAATGACAATGCACCTGATCACATATCAAACACACCCAAGAGCTGTCAGATGGATACCCGAGTCAACCAGGACTGAGACAACAGTCTGAGTTTAAGACAAATGAGACACATGCTGTGCTAGGTACTCTGAGCCAAGTTAGCATGCAAAAGAGCCCAATGCATCATTTCCTCCTCGAGGAAAATACCTTCGACTACACACAAAAGACGTAGAAAACAACAGGTTGCCAGTTATACAATAGGGAACTAAAGTGGTTGGATTATCTTACAGTTTCACAGCTTTTGACGTTTAGAACTTTAGAAAGAGCAGAAACACAGTGGATCCCCAGTGTTTGGTCTTGTTGTGAGAAAATGAATCAAACTGTAGAATTTCCTATGTCGGCAAATACCCAGATACACAAAAGGAGTTTTAGAATTCAGAGACTTAAAAGAAGGAAAATAATCTGAAGAAACGGTGGCTTTGTAGAAGAACTGTAGTAGTAAAACCCCTCAAAAACCTGGCAGAAATCGGTACTGAGACAAAAACAGGGTATAAAGGACTGTGTGGACAAAGGAAACCGGCTACAAGGTAAACAGGAGGAGATCCTGCTGTCAGCAGGACTGAGACCTACTTTAAAGAAGAGGCTGCAGCTTTGTAGAGGGATCCATTTTTGTGTCTGGTATTTGAGCAGCTCAGTCCGCCGGTGCAGCGACGGCTTCCACAAGCTGGACCACGAAATCCGGGCCGTCATTTTCTAAAGGTGCTCGCCGTACAAAGTCTGGACGTCCTTCCAGTGTGTGCCCTCTACAATTTCTATTTCCCTACTCACACACACGCATGTAGCGAAACCCGAGCGAGATAAGAAAACACTGATAGGTAAGACTACTGGTGTGAAAATATCTCAGACCTGACTGAAAATACTTCCCGGCTTTTGGAGGTTTCAGGGTAGGGCAGCACGCCTTTGCACACAGAAGAAAAAAAAAAAAAAGAAAAAGAAAGAAACAAAACTGGTTTGACAGCATCAGCTGGGTTAATGAGGATTCAAGCATGTGGAGTGAATCTTTAAAGACACAGACCTCTCTCTGTGTACGTCAGTGAAAGTAGTGAAGGAAGAGTGTCACACTCCAGAAACTCTTTAAGAAATAATAAAAAAAAAAAAAAAAGGAATGATGAAAACTAAAGCTTAAAGGAAAAGAGACATATGGTCATGACATCATGCAAATAAGTCAAAGGCAGCTCTTAACTCTGTAGGATTTGTTTCAAAACCTTTTGGATATGTAAACTAGTTTTTTGCTCCCTGTTCACCAATTCTTGGTTTTAATTTGACTGAATATAAATACTTTACATTCATGGCAGGCGGTAGAAAGGGGAGCTAAAGTGCTAAACTAAACATTCCAGAAAGAAACCAGGAAAATATATCAAAGAGCATACACTCGTAAAAATACAAGAAACCACATGACATGAGTTTTGGCACAAAGAAGCCCGCAAAAGCCTCAACAACAAAGAAGTGGTTCAGGTAGAAGATCCGAACCACATCTAATGTGGTTCATTCAGCACAGCTGGTGTCTGTTACAGTCCATTGAATGACTTTCTATTCTCTCCAAAACAACTGCTCTGCCTTTTTAACACTACATAAAGCACCAGCTGTCATCTGACTTTCCTCACACGCATCAATAACGTGTCGCACCGTGACGTCCTCACAGATAGTGCACAGTCCAAAGCGACAAACCCGCACTCATAATAGCGGAGTCCGCAGAGTACATGGCGGCAGCTATTACTTCCTCCACCGGCGACTCTTCGGCAATGCCACACCCTCTCAGAAATCTCTCTATTATCCGGCTGACACCTCACACACACACACACTGTGAGTGACGTGTGCGGTTCATCGCCGCGGCGTCCCGGGGCCGTACCTTGTCCAGCCTCTTCTGCCAGCTGTCCTCTCGTTTGACCATCAGCTCGATGCAGTGGGACAGCGTGGAGAGGATGCCCGCCGTCGTGGCCTTGAAGGTGATGGCTTCACCTTTGAAGTCTATTCCGTTCATGCCTTTGGGACTTGCGGGGGGAAACACTTAACACGCACGGAAAGAAGAGTGATGAGACGGCAGGCGCATGACGCACGGGTGATTGCGCGTTTCACGAATATAGTCAGTTGGCAAGAAAGAAAAAACATCCACCCTGTATTGTTACAGACGGGCTGAAACGAACCAGTAAAGTGTGTTTCTGTGGGTCGACTCACATTTCTCTTTGCTGCCATTGTTGTTGTGATTATATTCACCATCGGGTCTTGCAGTGGAAGGAAAGTCATCCTCATCTTCCTCTACTGACGGCAGAGGAATAAGAAAAACAAAAAAAAACAACATCAACCAATTCAATCTTTCTACTTACTCTACAGAAACACTCAGAATCAACACCAACTTTTTTTTTTTTTTTTTTTTACTTGAGAAATTTGCATGGATCATTCAGTAGAGTAGTGGTTTTCACTCTGGCCTCCTCTCTAGAACGTCCCTGTTTGGCCTTGGGGGCCTTTCTGTGTCGAGTTTGGAGAAAACTTTCCAAGCAAAACAAACACTTGGTAAATACTTGGATTTTGCTGCTCTGCCATAAATTTTACAATATTTTTTAAACTTCCGGCTGGCTTTCTACAGACAGCAGCATGCTCACCTGTATCTTTATTTAAGAGTCTTTAGATTCTACTAAAAATGCAGTGCGCAGCCCTTTGGGTATTATTTGCATGAAAATTAATGATTCAACGTACATAAGAAAGCAGGTGCAATATGGAAGTAATTTCAGAGACTACAGGAAAGGCTCTGCAATAGAATTTAAACAACCCACAAACCAAACGTAAGTGGATATTGATTTTTATTTCCTTTCTCGATGGGTCTTACCACTCCGGTTCAATTCTCATGCTGCATCAAGCCAGTCAAGACGCACAGACTGTAAATGCTTTCCTGTGCCAGTAAACGTCAAGACCGACTTCCTCCATGTTGCTTTATGCTAAACTGGCACAATAGTGTTCCGAGGCTGTCCATTACCTCTGTCTCTCTGAAATTCATCTTTGGAAACAGCATCAGCACAGTTGTCAAAGTACTTCTGCAGGGTGTCCACTTGTCTGCACAGAATGTCCCGGAAGGTTTCCATTTCTGCGAGCTTCTCACGCAACCGGTGCCCCTTCTGTGCGGGGAGAAGCAGAAGTAAAACAGATTGAGACAACGGCAACCCAAAAAAGAAAAAAAAAAAATGACCACAGGAAATTTTCCATCATAGTTTTAGCGTTTAGGTCTGCGACTCTGCTCTTGTGATCGTTACAGTCCAAATGTATACTTTGTAGTTTTTCAGCAAATTGTGAAACAATACTTCACCTTGAAGGAGGACGTGGACGTGGAAGACAAGGCACTAGCTGCTGAGGTGAGGGACAACATGGAACCATGACGCCTCAGACTTGTTTCTGAACCGTAACCAGACTCAGCCTGGGGGGGGGGGGACAAACGAGACAAAAAGAAAGAAACAAAAGATCAGGAAGTTCATATCGAACACTGAACAATCGACAACACAACAAGAAGGCCTGCCATAACGAGACGGTGGGGATCAATCTGAGCAGTGAGTAATGCTGGGAGCTGGATGAGAGAAGAGCAGGGCTGCCACCTACACAGAGAGGCTCGGTCTGTGGAGAGGGGACACATCACGACTCAACCCAGCTGCTACAGCTGAGCCGTCACAGCTGGGCAACAGTAGGGGAGTAAATGGCAGCACAACTCGGCACGAACGGAGCCAGAAAATAGATGGAACATATTGGGTGAAGTTAGAAAATGTTACGAATCTGGGAACCGGGGCATGTGGGAGCGGCCATAGCTGGATTTGCTCCCATAAATATAGCCGGCATGTGACATGGCGATGTTTGGGTCGGTAAAGTGACATCCGCAATATCAGACTGACACAGCGTGAATTCATGAGACAATACAAGCCACAGACGTACTGATCACAAACATAACTGAATCCTTTTATATGACTCAGGACCGGTTTTATGACTGTGAAGGCATTTGCTTGGGTTTAGTCATGGTGGTGTGCCCAAGTTTCCCTCTTGATTGCAAAACGTAACAAGACGCTGAAAGTCGCTTCTGTTGGCCAAACGGCATTCGCAGGAATTCCTTAAGAACAGTAAGCGATCTGGAGAGGGAGTCAGGTGACGAGAGAGAGAGAGAGAGCGAAAGAGAGGCGCATGCATTCCTCTCTTCCTCTCAGGATCTTTCGACACTCACACCAGTGTGACAGACTGACACAAAACACCGGTGAACAGCTCAGGAACTGAGGGGTACGGCTGCTCACCCAACGGACCGACCTCAAAACATCCAAGTGTTTACACGCAGGCATTGCACATCATTTGAGGATTTGCATTGTTCAGAGTTAACCCTTCCCTCCCGCTCATGCAGGTTTACGAATAATGGATGTTGTTTAAAAACCAAGTCAAATGTTAATGTGACACGATGATGGAAAAACCTGAAATGATGTTGTGAAGTCATTTGAGGCATTTGTGGTATTAAACTACAAGCACTCCACATGTTTCCCTTTGGGAGAAGTCAAGATTGAATTAAAAATCATTCTACAAAACCTAAACAAGTGAAAAATGAATTCAACTTCAATAACATGTCATTTTCTACGATTTTTAGAGTTCTCGATCACACTACTATTCCTATATTAGTTTATCTCGCACTACATGCATTTTTTTTTTTTTGCATCTCAGTTCAATCTTCAGTTAAATTAGAACCTTTGGGTTGTTTTCGCTCGACTCCCACAAGACAGTGGACCAAAAAGACCACACAGTGGAGTCAAATTCGAACAACAAGCCAAATCTATCGAAAGATAATGTTCACAGAATGATAATAACTGCAATGTGTCTTCAATCAAAGCTGCGATTAACACTTCCAGGCTGTTGAAACCAATGAAGTGTCATTTTATGATGCAAAGCAGACACATGTCGAGAGGCTAAAGTCCACACAACTGCTGGTTACATAAACAAAACAACAGCTTTGTGTCTTTTTTTGTTTTGCCATGCTGAACAAAAATAAATAATATACGAGACATTGTTTTAATTTTTCCACTTGACATCAGAAACAAGTAGCAGAGCAGAAGCCAATGATTGCTGAGACTTGACGTTTATTCAGGCCTTCAGCTGCAGCGAGCCTCCACGAATATTAATGCCCTGACAGCGACGAGGACGGTATTACTTCACAGCTTTCTTAATGCTCTTGTAACTGATTCTGAGACCATCTCTTCCTCTGTGCAGTTTTTGGCTCCAGCAAAGCGAACCCTTGACTGAAAATACAAACACCAATAATGTTCGAATGTGGAACATTAATTATATTCAATATTTCAGAATACAATGATGTCGAATTGCAATAAAATGCAACATCTTCAAACACTCCCCTTTGCAATCAAGCCCACTGCCACTCCTGTACCCACAAGGTAAGTGAATGGACTGTGCTGCAAAAATAAAACTCCAATCTAACGTCAGACTTCTGACTTCCTGCTTTCTCAGTCTTGAAAAACTAAACTTGTCTCTATAGATTTTCACCAAGGCAGCAATGAACAAACCAACGAGGACCAAGCTGTAACCACAAAAGCTTGTGCCATCTTGATGCCGCTGGTCAGCAGCGTGATAACCATGCAAACCGAACACCCACACACACACATAACAAGAAACTGGCTTCTTGAGGATTTTTAATGATAATGAGAGGTGACCGCCTACAGTCACATCTGAAAGCTTCTGCTGATGGAATTACACCTCTGCCATGCACTCAAAGGCTTCACCTTTTGATAGCAGTGATGATGAGGAATGGCATGCAGGGAGGTTTAATGATAAAAGGTTGTAAGAAGATTAAAAGTGGGGGGGGGGGGGAAACAAAAAAAACAGCATGCATAAAGAAATAACGTATGCAGCTTGTGGCAAAAATGGGTCATGTGCAGTTTTCATTCACATCACAACTTAGAAGCATGGAAATGGAACAGTGATTAACAAACGTGAGCAAGCATGATGCCGACATGCTATATAAGCCCACCATTCGGCCATTCCAGCAGCCAAAGCAGAGCAGGACACTGCTGCAGTCCTGGCGGTGTGCTGGACCCAACATGGCCCGGCGCTCCCCCGACCTGACAAGTCGGGACGCTTTAATCCAGTGTTCCTTTTATCCACCACCTCCCCTGGACACACCTCACTTTGAAACAAAGGGGAACGGGAGGAGGTGGAGAAGAGATGCCATACGGGCTTAGCTCAACTCGTGGAGAATGAAGAAAGCTGCAGTGGGAAAAGCGAAAGGGAAGAAGAGGAAAAAGTAGCAACTGGCTCCCCAGCAGAGGAGAGAAGAGAGGCTGCTCCCTGATTGCCCGAGACGCGACGTCGAAAGGGGAAGAGTCTTAAATCCTCGGCAGGGCGAAGGCGGCAGTCTGCGTTCAGTCTGCTCCTCTGCAGACAACGCACACACGGGCTCAGAGAGGCACACACACACATCCCCTCCACTCTTGCTGCATACATGCATGAAGCAGATCACACACCCTGACACGGGAAACCTTTCCTTCTTGTGCGTCTTTGAGTGCAGCATCCATCACAGAGCAAGCAGCCATGACTGTGTGTGTGTGTTTGTTTGCAGGGGAGAGTAAGAAAGAGAGAACGGGCTGAGAAATGATGAGGACTGTCTGGGGTTGTTTGTGTCATGAAGCAATAAAGCAGGCGGGGAAAGCCGCCTACTGTTTATAATGACAGAAAGAGAGCGAGAGAGAGAGAGAGAGCGAGCGAGCGAGAGTCGCGAGAAGCCGAGAGTGGGAGGAACACAAAAAACATGTGATTTTGTCCTGTCGGACTCTTCTTTATGTCTTCTTACTGATATTCAAAACACCTGGGCTGGCTGCACTCAAAAAATGTGATGAGGGCGAGGTAGAAGACCACGAATGCAAATGGGGGGATCTCAGATCATCCCTCTGACCAGAATCAGAAGGCAGGCATGCACAACAGGCACAAAAGACAAACACGGCTGTAGAAGTAGTCCCAAAGTTACAACTACGCCAAGGGCCAGGAGAAACTTAACAGATGCAACAAGCTCCTTCTCAAGACAAGACCATCTGGACACTGATGATTGGAGATTCCAGCAACAAGCAAGTCGGACTAGGAAAGACTGAAAATGTGACTGTGGCCGACAAAACGGCGCCGGAGCTGACAGTGGTTTTACCCACTGTTTTGTCTACACATCTCAGCAACGACAACACCGTGATTCATGCAGACTCCACCGACAAGACCAGTACTGAGGTCCTGAAAAAGGACTCTTCCCTACTGGAGTGAAGGACAGCGAAGGACAGTGAAGGACAGCGAAGGACAGCGAAGGACAGCGAAGGACAGCGAAGGACAGCGAAGGACAGCGAAGGACAGCGAAGGACAGCGAAGGACAGCGAAGGACTCCCAAGTCACAAAACGTTTTCATTTCAGGCCCCATTCCTCCCCGTGGAAAAAAAGGAATTGAATCTTTCTCTCGCCCTTTAACTCGTGACTGACCTCAACATGATTCTCCAAAGGGAGAAAAATGAATTGACGACTTTCAACATCTTTTATAAATTTAAGGACTGCTTCCAATCGGATGGGGTTCATCCAAACATCACTGGATCCAGACAGCTTGGCTCTAACATACGACGTCATGTCCTCTGTATAAATCGGTTAAGGAGGAGCTTGATGATAGAAACCAAGGACATCGGTGTAAACAGGGAGACAGCCTCCAATCTCTGCTCTCTGCCCCCCCCCCTCCCCCCCTCCCCCTCTGTGATCTTTTGAACCAGGAGGACGTCTCTGTCCCAGGCCAGGATCCACAAACCTCCCGCCTTCTAGGAATCCCCTCTCAGAGGTGCAGCAGAGATGAGAACGACCTCATGCCACTTTGTTTACCATACCGGTCATTTCAACTAGATAGTGGCACGGTCAAGAGCCTATCATGCCTTTATCTTCATAAAGCTTTTACCTCAACTAGTCTTCTTTTTATGTTTTTAATCCTTATTTTTTAATGTACTTGCTTTATTTCTCTGTAGCACTATGACTTGCCTTGTGCCTCAATGGTGCACTAGAAATACATTTGCCTTGCCTTGAATGGATCAGTCTTCTTTGTAGAAGAGACACGTTTTGTGTGTCCCTCTTAACTTTGAGTTTCTGAGAGAACAAGTGATTGAAAAATGCATTATTCATCAAGAGCTGCTCTTAACATGCCTACATTAAGCGAGACTTCTTGCCACTGCCAACACAAACACACCCACGCATAAAAAATACAAACGGACCAGCACAAAAACATTTTCCCAGCAACCAACCTAATCGTTATTATGGGAATGCAAAATGACACGCGTGTGTCTTTGCAAAAATGAACCCAAAGTAGACTTAAAAGCTTTATTCATGACTTTTTAATCCGATAATGAAGCACACTTATAGCAGATAGGAGCTGATGTTAATCTAATTGAAACAAACTGTATTTTGGTCCCAATACGAGAACGTGGTGGTGAAAATGCACCTTGCAGGTCCTTCTTTGTCCATCTGAGCGCAGCACAGACACACTGCCTGCAGCACGACCGCAGGTAATGCTGCAGTGAGCTTACAGAGGTTACTGGAGGTCACAACTTAAACATAACCCTAAAATACTCTCACACCACCGTTAATGGACTAAAGACCTGCGGTCAGTCACACTCGCACTTAAAACACTCAGCAGAACAAACAGCCTCATCTCAGTAGAAAAGCACCGCGAGCATTCACTGAAAAGTGATTCAAAAAAGGCTTGGAGGATTGCTACAAGATAAATATTAATCATTTGCAATCCTCATTCACAATTGAACATTTAAGCAGTTGAAGATTGAGTGTGAAAGAGAATTCAGAGATTTTTAGAGAAGCTGAAGAAGTAAAAGACAAGCACTGGAAAGAAATATCTTTTCAAACCATGAAGCAGCCACAGAGAAATATTCTGACGTAAAACAGCAAACAAAGAAGGGAAATGAAGTACACAAAGGATGAAGCCAAATGTCAATGTTGAATCATGGTATTTGGGTCCTCAGGCTACACAACATTAGGAACAGGTATGATTCGGTTTTTGAATACACTGCATGGGTTTAGGAACCATTTCAGAAATCACAGTTAGTATAAATAATAATAAATATCAAGAAAAAGCTCTGTCATGTAAAGTAAAAGCCTGAAATAATCACAGTGGAAGATACACAGTGGTATGTATGGCAGTGTACCATACCTTTTGAATTGTGTTGCTACACATAAAACTTCTAATTATTCCATATTTTTCAGGGAACTGCAAAAATGTGTTATTTCCATCATCTGATATGTTCCAACTGTGAATAAAACATTTATGTATGAAAATCTTGTGTTTTTTCAACGCTGGTCTGTTTTCCCTGACATCTCAAATAAACTAAAAAAAATCAATAGGTATATCATTATCTGCTGCTGATATCCAACTGGAACAAGAAGAAACTGAAGAGGATTTCTATTGCAAAACTATATAAGAAACGTTTGCCTTTCGTCTCAGGGATGACATGATTGTTTAACCATTTCTATAGTTGTACAAGTCATTTAAAACTAGGTTATTTTTCAGGTTACTTATGTTTGCCACACCTAAACTGCATGGCAGACTAATCCCGATCACAACATACTGAACTCTAAGAGGAAAAGCTCACCACAGACTCAACTCCTCAGCTAATAAGACGCGCGCAGAGAGCAAAAATAAACCTAAACACGATTCTGAGCCATGTCCTATCCGTTGTATACACTCCAAGCCATACATTACAAACTGTGTGCTTTCACAGCAAGCAGCTGCCTACTATCTGATGACGGGGGATACCCCCACCTCAACACCTCACTCCTAAGATTCCTCAAATTCCCAGAGTCAAGTGCTGTGAATGTGGATGTGTGTGACTCCAAATCCCGAAGCTGCCACACCCAGCTCACAGAGCAAAACAGATTAGCCGCTGTGAGCCTCCAAAAGGACCTGAAATTAAACCTGAATACTTAAGAAACATGAATAATGCCACCCAAAACAATCCAAAACAAGGATTTATTGAGTACTAAGCTGCTGACACAAGGCAACATGAGGAGGTTTGTTCCGATTCTTCACAAACTGCAAGCGAATCCACAACGAATGAATTCAGGCTCACTAAGAGCAGAATTCATCTCTCAGTGTAATGCTGCCAGCGTATTCGCTTTAGAAGCGTCATTTCTACAGACGCACATAATCCATCGAGCGTCTACAAGCAGGCGGGGATGTCAAGAGAAGGAAGCAAGAAAGACTAAACTCTATCGGCGAGAGAAAAAAAAAAAAAAAAACTCACCTTGTGCAGCTCTATCCACTCGATCCACTGGAGTCTGTGCTCAGGGTCCTCGGCTCGGAGGTACCAAACACTGTCGTTCACGCTGATGTCGAAGCGACACTCATCAAACTCGTGAGGCTGAACAGAAAGGAGAGAGAGAGGCCTCGTAAACACTTATGAGGGAGAGTGCATAAGTGGGGTCAGGGAATCCAACTAACTAAACCACACATCTGGATCTGAATGTCAGAATGAAAAAATACAACAACAAAAAATACTCAATGCAAGACACCCCCCCCCCCCTCCCCTGCGAGAAATCCACTCCGTCTAACGACACTGGCCGCCGAGCAGTGACAGATTCTGCACACACATGGGCTCAATGCAAGCAGATGCCACATGATAAACAGGAATTTTAATTGAAAACTGATGTCTTGTGTCTGCAGTCGACCCCACCCCCGCCCCCGCCCAATGACCGCATTGAAGCCGTGCAAGCGCAACAGCAGAGATTGCTCCAGCAACCTGGGTCATCATAACCTCTCCCATCGAGTTTTGACCCCTGTCTTTCAACCGTCACACTCCCCCTGTTCTACAACGCACCCCACCCAGCTCCAGCCACTGACCGCCTTAGGCACCGAAACACGCGCTCCAAAGAATTCCCCCCGTTTCCTCTGCGATAGGAATTTGGACTCGACTGTGAGGAGATCGACCCTGCGAGGGTTGGAAATAAGAAATAAGACAGTCGCGCTCCAGCCTCTGCGTTTCCTCGCCCAGTTTTCTCTGAAGCAGCATCATGGATACTGCCGCTCTTGTCAGCTGACATAACCGTACGTTGGCCAGGTTTAATTTGATTTGCTGAATGACTCTCATGTGCCTGCTTATTTACTGCCACTGACAAAGGCGACATGCGTCCCAGCACTGAACGCCAAGTGTCCGTGTGTATGACTTTATACAGCAGAGTTTTGCTTCTGGTGGGACATCGCACTAAGTTACAATGCAGAGAGGGGTGAATTATGGTCTGTGGTCGTCACCAAAACATCATGACACAAATGTTCCCACTCTGACAAGTGCTGTAAAAATGTCCTCCGGCTCCAATAGCTTACTTAGAAGAGAGAGTACAATGTAACCTCAAGTGCATCCAGGCGCGATGGTGAACGGCCAGGGGAATCCAGCCTATCTTATTGTGCTGTATCAGGCACAGACCATAAACCTCTTGCTTTACAATCACGTTTATAACTCTTTCTTTAGGTCCAGGACATTCTCTTGCCCCTTGTGTAAGCACTGCTGTATATCCATGCATTGGCTTTTTTTTCTTTCCAGAGTGAAGAACAGTGAAATCTTTAGAGTTAGGAAAGAGGAGATTATCAGTAAAACACTGATAATGACGGACAGCACTGAGACTGAAGTTCTTCTGCAAGGTGCCAGATTAAATACATGTTAAATGGTATATCATGAAAGCAGTGTATCGACGCATACAGGATTGTATTGGAATTTCAAAAAAACCCAATATAACAATAGATTAAAATAGCTTATTTTTGCAAAAAACGTAGCACAAAGAAGAGCTTGAACTTATGTTGGCTTTTGCTAATGAACCTTGGCCTGCAAAAGGAATGTAGACAGCAACAGTTCCTGAATGTTGAGCTTCTTGTCTAGTATCGTGCATGTCAGTAGCTACAGTGTGTAACGGACTGATATTAGGCAAGAAAAGAAGCAGAGGCTTGTTTCTGCATTCCTGAGTCCTCATAACACAGTCTCCTCAGACTGAATTGGCTTTAGATCTTTCGGGAATGACGGAAAGGGAGAAGAGGGCTGGACGGGTCACTCTGCTTCTATTAGCCTGCATGTGCCATAAAACTGTGTTCACTCTTCGGTGACTGAGACACAATTAAAAAAAAATTAAAAAATACTCACTGTTGTGTGACGCTGCATAAAAACAGTCAATTACAAGTTGACACAAATAAGCTCTGTCACCGAGGGAAAATTAGTCATGTTGAGGTTTTAATCAGTTATATAATCCTATGAACCAAAACTCCACAAATCACGGTAAAACCACTTGTTTGGCCTCTGTACTTGGTGCCGCTACGCTTAAAGGGAGGTGAATATTTAACCAGGGTGTGGGATTTCTGCTTATCTCACTGACATGGGGCCCCGCATGCGATTGGAGCTCCAATCAGTCCAGTACAGTGTGTGGTCAGAGCTCCGATCTAAGGACAACGCCAGTTTCAGGTACGCAATAATCGCCTGGGAGGAAGAGGAGAGGAAGCAGTCAAAAGATTGCTGTGGCATTAAAGCCTTTGTGTGCAAACCCCCCCCCCCCAAAAAAAAAAAAACACCGGTTTCACTCCTATTTGTGCTCATAATAACAGCCTCATTACAAGTTAATGTTTACCCTGCAATGGCAGTGAACTAAGCCTGTGCCGATGACGAAGACTTAAAATATTCTCCTTAAGGAAGTAAAAGCGGCCTTTCCTGGTCCCTGGACTTGCTCACTGAAATCCTGAACAGGTGCAAAACTGGCAGTGCTTTCTATTTGTGCATTCGACAGCAGAGGAGTGATGTCCATGCCTCATGCCAGGGTAAATACTTACTGTGATGACAGCCTTGCTGAGGCACAGAGACCCCCTGCAGCCGTACTCCCGTTCATCCTCAGACTTGTAGTAACTTAGAGTATTGTTCTTCAACACCACCCATCGGTCCTGCCACCCGTGGATGTAATTTGTCCACTGTAAACACACACGAGGGGCAGAACATGGCATCAAATCGGCACATTTCCAGTACATGCAGGGATGAAATCATCGGACGTATTTTATTAATGACGTTAAAGCACGTCTTACGCCAGCTGCGCGGCTTTAAAGCGCCCAAATTATTGTGCAGAAACACTGAACCTGGTTCACATTTAAAGTTACCTTGCTCAAGACGCCTCCGAGCTCCACGGGCTGGCCGGACTCCGGGTCCACATCCTCATCCGACGATGAACTCTTTTCGGACATTTGAAATCCAAGTTGGAAGGGAAACTTCCAATCTGATTGTATCGAGCAGCAGCCGAGCGCGAGCTGTGGATTAGTGGACGCTTCAGACGCAACAAACCTGCTGACAGCTTTCCAAAGTTAGCCCCAACAAAATAATGTTAATTAGGCAATAAATGTGTGTGTGGGGGGAAAAAAACAAAACAAAAAAAAACAGCAGGAGAGCGGAGTTTATCGCAGGACTTTAACCGAGCGAGCTGGTCTGGATCGGGGTGTTTTGGAGGTGACAGCTGGCTCTCAGTTCCTCCGTTTTGCGGGCTTTGTTTTGAAACTGCTCTCGAATACCAATGAGACGAGCTAACTTAGTTAGCGTTAGCTGTCAAACGACGCGACGAGCGCGCGCCGACACAACACGCGACTTGTGTCGCGGGCAAATATTAGCGGCGGTCGGTGAAAAAGCGAAACGGGAAAGAAGAGAGGCCTCCGTGTCCACGCTCCACCTGGACGTCCATGTAAAGATGAGGAGCAGCGGGTTGTGGCTCCGCGGCTCAGTTAGCTGTAGCAGAGGACGGAGGAGTACTAGCCCGTCGGTGGGAGGAGCTACAGCCACGCTCCACTGTGTACCTGCTGCACACACACACACACACGCACACACGCACACACGCACACACGCACGCACGCACGCACGCACGCACACACACACACACACTATAGGCCAGATCAAGCCATCAGGCCCGGGGCCACATGTGGCCCTTTGGCTTTGAAATCACTGGGAAATCACAATGACATGAAATGTTCTCTTATTATAAAGTAAACTGGGTGGATGGGGGGATGGATGGATGGATGGATGGATGGATGGATATAAAGTAAACTACACTAATTATACTTTATTAATTACCTTGGAGACACCCCCCCCCCCCCTACACTGAGCCACATGCAGTAGGCAGCCACATTGCTCGGATCCAACCTGCAAACTTCCAACTGATCTAACCTGGAGGACACCTCTGCCTGAAACCATTGGATGTGTTGTTGGGGCACTGGGGATTTGAGGCCCTATCCAAACGAGCCAAAATGATCGTTTTTCTCCCTGTAGTTTTGAAAAGGTTTATGGTCCACACAGAAAAGATCTGCATCCTGGAAACACCATCAAAAAGACCCAAAATGATCGGAAATGTGCCAGGCCTATTGGTGGATCTGTAACGCTTCCACAGTAATACACCAAAAGACAGAAAAGAAGCTATGGAGCCTGCAAAAACTGAGAAATTGACAAATCTATTTATCCATCCATCTTCTATCCCATTTATCCAGTTCAGTGTCGCAGGGTGTTAGAGCCAATCCCAGCCAGGGCACGGTACTGGACTGGTCTGGACTGATCTCCAGTCAGTCACAGGGCAAACACATAACACCTTATTAAACCAAATGGCATTAGTAGCTTCTGCAGCATGATCTGGACCACGTAAATCCACCATTGTAGTTGTTGTTAGCTGACATCGTGGAGAAGGTCAAGAGTTAGGGCGATGGCATCATCGCTCTCAGCAAATGTGTGTTTTGCCCATTCACACGTCAAAGCTGAGGCCGCATTTGACATTTTCTCCACTCTGGAACCCGTTGGGGAAAAAAAAGAAGAAAATTCAGGCTGAAAAGCTTTTTATCAAAAGATAATTCTTACTGAGAGAAACTCAAGTCGACTGAAGTCTCAGCCCTCAATAGTAGTGCACATTTTTCAAGTGGCCCTTCGGGAAAATGTGTTTCCAACCCCCGCATCAGATCCACCAGACTCAAAAGACCCACTGATATCCCAGACCCACCAGATCCCCAGTCTTGTCTGAGTGCAACACATTATACAGCTCATATAAACTCATCCACAATAATAGAAAGCTGGGGAGGGTGAGTAGACTGCAGGGGTGGAATTAACAAATTGCCAGAGGTGGAAAGAGTATTCCACTGTTACATTGCTTGGAATGTTTTCAAATACAAGTTAAAGTACTGGTGGTACACAATTACTCATATTAAAGTAATAAGCACACTCTTCTAAACGGAGTCCCTGTTTCTTTTGTCAAGAAATGTTGCTGTAAAGCTAGAATTTTCTCAGTTAAAATATTACTTCCAGCAAAATGCAGATCAAAAGGTTTGAATATTCATTCAACGAGTCAGTAAGATTTTATTAATTTGTATGTATAATCATAGCAAAGGTGTAAAGGTAACAGCATGAGGATTATTTTGCAACTATTTATTTTAATCTCTATGGTAGCGTAGTGGTTTGCATTGCCATCCCATAGCAACAGTCTGGGCTCTTCTCTGTGGAGTTTGCATGTTTTGCAGGTACTCCAGTCTTTAAGGCATGTGCAGAAGAGTGTCTGTCGATGGACTAATGACCTGTCCAGGGTATAGTCAGCCTTCTCCCATCATGATCAGCAATGATTGTGTGATTGAATGAATGATTTGTAAATATATGACAAGGCATGGCACCTTTAAATCTCATTAGAACATGAATATTGTTTTGTTGTGGTCCTTTCCTTTGGAAAAAGAAAATTTTCAGTCTGTATAACTGATTGTTGCTTTTCATCAGAACATAAGTAAATTTAATAAAGTTACATTGTGTTTGTAATTGAATGATATTAACAGCTGTAGATTACAGAAAGAATGTTCCTCGAGTAAATTGCAACTACATGGGAGTTCACACCAGATGCAACAGCAAAGCCCAAGGGGGCTTTGCTGTCGTTATCTACTGTGCAAAAGTATCTTATGTCTAAGCTTTTCTTTGGTTGAATTTTGCAAACCTATGTAAATACTTTGGCCTCACTTCAGAGGTAAAACCAAATTGAATGCAAAAACGAGACCAGTGAATTGAGCACGTTGTCAAGTTGATGTTTTATTGTTCGTTGTTGTTATTTTAAATCAGAAACTGTTTAACTTTTAGATTTGCATGAATCAAACTATGACACACCTCCCTTATTTTAAGGCTTCTCGTGCTTTCACGCAGTCATATCTAAAGAGACAGTTTGTCTACTTCTTAATATTTGTATTTTTGTGTTCACGTAATGTGTTCAAGGTGTCTACTTTTTACACTTTCTATTGATACACAAAGGGAGTAGTACCTGTACTTGCATTATATGGGACACATAATGACAATGAAGTCATTTAATTAAAATGAACATAATGCTGTCTGAAACTATACAATCAAAAATAGACATTTCGAGGTCACAAACGAGATAATTATTAACATTACTAATACTACTAAGGCAACGTCATGGCCCGCCTTCCTTTGCCTCTAATTGGCTACTACTTGCAACGAAAAATTACATTGACCAATCAAAAGTATAATAGGCGGGACCCTGGCTTCACCATCCAAGGAAAACCAAGATGACGTCCTCGTTACGTGACGTATAGCGGAAGTGCCGCCAAAATGGGTTTCGTCACTATTTTGAAAACAAGTCGAGGCATGAACGGTACACAGCTGACCCGTCCGGTCCATCCGATCCGACTCTCATGATCCAGAGGAGGGGAGTACGGTCTGCTTATCTGATCCGCGCTCACATAATGGGGATTTATTGCTACGATATCTTACAGCTGAGTACAACGGAGTAAACTTTACGGTTACCTGGTACTTACATTTCAAGCGCAGCGGGGTGCTTTCCTGACAAGAGTCCGGTCGTCAGGATGGAGAATGGGGCTTCACCCACCAAACAAGAGGGTTTCCTCTCCAGGATGGCGCTCAATGACAACAAAGCTGGCATGGAGGGTCTTGACAGGGACAAGATCAACAAGATCATCATGGAGACGTCAAAGGTACAACTGAAAGACACTCCGTTCTGAATGCAATGGCAGATCTACAAATATGCTCTGTCCTTTTATGAATAATGACCACAACAAGAGTGCACAAAAGAATACACAGGTATATATTACTACCACTGAGTAATGACACACGTTCCTGGACTCTTCATATCCGTTGAAGATTAATGCTTTGATTAGAAAAACTACATAAGCCCATCTATTACTTTTCCTTTAAAGCCACACTCTTAAGCTGATTTCTTTTTTAATTGCACTTTCCTTTTCATGCAGGGATCTAGGTTTTATGAGAATGAGCTGAAGAAGGAGCAGCAGGTGAACCAGCGCATTGAGAAGATGTTGCTTCAAAAGGCACAGATCACAGAGCAGCACTTAAAGACGGCACAAGCTCAGGTATGACATCTACCTGCTTTTGTTTTCTGATAGTAGGGTATGCGACAGGCAACTACAATTAGCTGAAAGACAATGATTTTCTTCAAATTTACCCGTGAAGGTGGACAAGATGGCTTCATCACTGGAGAAAAGTCGGGATCTGAGTCGTGTGATTGTTCATGTGGACATGGACGCCTTCTATGCTGCTGTGGAGATGAGAGACTGTCCTGAGCTGAAGGACAAGCCTATGGCTGTAGGATCCATGAGCATGCTGGTGGGTTAAAATCTGATCTGAGGACACACTTTTCAGAGATTATCTTTAGGATGATTTGTTGGAAAGAGTTTCTGAGTTATTGTGAAACTCTGTAAAAATCATTGTACAGAATACTCATAATATTCATTCACGCAATCATGTAATTATTGCTTGTGAAATGATACATATTTGAATTTAAATCACATGTGATGGTTTGTAATTGTAATCATGATAGAAATGCTGTTAAGAAGTAAGAGATTTTTTTTATGAAGACATTTTTCAAAAGGTAACATTCGCTCCAAATTTTTGTAAATCAAACCCAAAAGTGTTTAATTTGTACTGCACTCTTTCCTCAGTCAACGTCTAACTACCATGCCAGAAAATACGGAGTTCGTGCAGCCATGCCTGGATTCATTGCAAAGAAACTCTGCCCAAACTTGGTCATCGTTCCAACCAACTTCGATAAATACAGAGCTGTGAGCAATGAGGTGCGAGCCACATCAAACAAAGACAGACACAATGAAATTCACTGCAGTCCTCTTCTGGCTTCTTTTCTACTGATCCTTTGTGAATTCTTTTGTTCCTTTCAGATCCGGGAGATCTTCGCAGACTATGACCCTCACTTCCAGCCACTCAGCCTGGATGAAGCCTATCTAGACTTTACAGGCCACATGGAACAGAGGCAACATTGGCCAGAGACCTCACGCACACATCAGTACTGCCCTCGGAGCATCACCACAGGCAAGGCTTATTTATACAAACATGTCAATTAATATATTTTGTGGTGGTTATATCATTTGGATGTCCATCTAATCTGTGTGAATCTTTTTTTTGTTGTTGTTGTTGTTGTAAAGATGAGGAGCAGATTGAGCGTTCACAAGAGCCGGTGGCAGAGGAACAAGACCTTTCTCCACTACTTTTTGAGGACAGCTTAAACTCGTCTCCCTCTCTTCCGGGCTCAAAAGATGTCTGTGGTGCTGGGGCTGAGGGTGAGGTGTTTGGGACGTCTATTGAGGAGGCAGTGAGGGAGATGCGATTCCGTATTGAACAGAAGACCATGCTGACTGCCAGTGCAGGTGAGGGCAAGCTCACCTTGATGTAGCCTAATATGCATTAATTGCTCTTCACGGCAATCTCATTCTTCAATGTATTACTTCCCACTGTAGTTCCTCTGGAGAAATGCAATATTGTAGAAGGTTTTTGGTTTTTTTCCCCAAGCACATTCGTAACTTTTAAATCAGACATGGGCAACTGGCGGCCCACAGACCACATGCAGCCTCCATCTGCATACTTTGCAGCCCACCAAATAATTTACAAAATTGACCATGAGAGGAAGAAGGTCATTAAAGCACTTTTGGAACCAGAATAAAAGAGAAATATTCCTTACATGTTGCAAAATGAAATATATGTTCAGATTAAAATGATCCCATGCAGGCATCATAATTCAATATCATTAATTTGCACCTTATGTTCAATTTCAATTTCAAGCTTTTACTCTCATCCATCCTTGCACCCCCCCCCCCCCCAGAATATAACCTTTTTGTGACCCTGAATAAAATCACAGTTTTGCATTCCTCAGCAAAATGACTTTAAGTATTTTCTTTTTCATGAAGTGTCCTCCATTTTACTTTTCACCAGCTGTTAACAATAAACACACTTTCCAATCTTCAAGGAATTGCACCAAACATGATGCTTGCCAAGGTTTGCAGTGACAAGAACAAGCCCAACGGCCAATACAGACTCTCCTCCACCAGAGAGGCAGTCATGGACTTCATCCAGACTCTTCCAGTTCGCAAAGTACAGTACTCATCACTCAAAGCAAAATATAAACAGAGCTGTGTGCCTCGTGTGAGTGTTTGAAAACGTAAATGAGATTTATGGAGTGCAACACGAGAGCGCCCTTCCCACTTAAGTGAGCCGCATCAGCTCGTACTAACAGTTTATTCCATGAGTTCACTTGATGACAGTTCTAAATAAATTATAAATTCCAACGCATAATCAATTTCTGTCCTATTATCTTAGGTCTATAATATAAGGCATGTTTTTTCATATTGACAGTTTTTATGTTGTATTTTTTGAAAGACCTTTCATAGATTTACTGTAAAATTGTATGTGTGTTTCATGTAAGCAAAAATGGCTAAACAATTATTCTAACATTAAGTGCATGTTTGTTTTCCCTCCAGATTTCTGGTATTGGGAAGGTGAGTGAGAAGATGCTCAACGGATTGGGGATCACGAACTGTTCCCATCTTGGCCACCAGATGGCACTGCTGTCGTTGTTGTTCTCTGAGACAAGCTGGCATCATTTCATCGAGATTTCTCTGGGTCTGGGCTCCACATACATACCCAGGTATTGTCTATTTAATCAAGAGTTCAGGACAAATTAACTTGAGTTAAATCCCACCAGTTCAGCTGCTAAAGAAAGTTTACGCTACATTTGATGTGTTACAGACACGAAGAAAGAAAAAGCATGAGCATTGAAAGGTGTGTTCTTCATAAGGCATTACTTGACGCTGACACGGTTGAACTGTCTTTTTAGTGCACAGCTCACAAAATCTCCCCATTTGCTTAATAACTACAGGACATTCAAGGAAATGAATAAAACTGAAGAGCAGGTGTCTTTGTGCAGAGAGCTCTGTGAAGAGCTCGCAGGAGACCTGAAAAAAGAAGACTTGAAGGTACTGAATGATGATTACTTTGTTTTTTCAAGGGAACAGTGATTCAAACACATTGGTGACCTACTTGACATGAAGCAATCAACTTCATACTGTATATAGCGGATTGTGTACTGTAACTGCTGGGATATTTCTTTGAAGAATGTCGTTGTGATTGACTTGCTTGAAAACCAATGGGCATCACAAAGATAGAGATAAAAGGAAAAATGTTGTATTGGATAGGGGGGGGCTATCTTATGTTCTGCCAGAAATCACCTCGACTCCATACAGGATCTCATACAATTACCTTAACCTCTCCCTTCCTTTTTGAATCGATGGAGTAAAGCTTGGCACAACCATCACCCCCCTGCCTGGGCCCTGTTGTGGTCTTGATAACTGGAGGAAATGGAGGGCCATTAAATATAAAGAGACAGCAGGGGCCGCTATCAGCTGTGGAAGTATCTTCCCGAGAGATGATCACATTACTATGAAAACTCACGAAATACATTCTGACAAATCAATCAATGATATGAGAGATTATACAGATTCTCATCTCCGTTCCTATTTACGGCCCCTTCAGTCAGTGCCATTGATCATGGCGGTAATTAGAAGGTTATTGAAAGGCAGACTGTTTTCCTGTTTCCATTGTCACAAATTCAATTGTGTGTCTCCTTTGTTTCTGTGAAGGGTAAAACAGTAACGTTGAAGCTGAAGAATGTAAACTTCGAGGTGAAGACCAGGGCTCAGACGCTGCCGTATGCTGTTGCTACAGAGGAGGAGCTCTTCGCTGTTGCTAAGGACCTTCTGAAAGTGGAAATGGAAAATGAAAGCCCCCAGCCACTCAGACTGAGGCTCATGGGTAATTAGATAAGAAAATATAAGCGACATATCAATTAATATAACTACTTTGAAATACATCTAGATGATCCGTGACACACTGCATGCGGAAATAATAGCACAGTGTACATTAATCTTGGCGTTATCTTCACTTGATAATGTTTTTGTGCTCGTAGGTGTTCGCATTTCTGCCTTCGTCGGTTCCGACGATAAAAAACAGATGCAGAAAAGCATCATTGGCTTTCTCAAGCTGGGCAAAACAGACTGTGGCGGCAATTCCCAAAGTGTGCATCAAAACGGCGAGAAAGAGCATCACTCATCCCAAACCCGGCCAGTTGTGACACAGATGTGCCAAAGACCTGAAGAAGCTCCCTGGCGGAGTAAGCAGAGGCAGCTTGAGCAGAGCCAGGCGGCCGAGGAACCCCGGCAGTCGTTCTTTCAGAGGGCTCATGCCAAAAGACTTCAGCTCCAGGCGGCCATAGTCAAAACACAAGAGGAAGGAAGTGGAGAAGATGCTTCTACTTCTACGAGCATTTGTGCTGAAAAGAGTTCAGCTTCACCAGTAAAACCAAATCATAACCCTTGTCCACCAGCATCTGATCTATCAGATGAAGACTTTGTTTCTCCTGTCATTGCTTCAACATCAGGCTGTCGGGGGATGAATTCAGAAACACTCACATGTCCTGTGTGTTTCAGGCAGGTGGAGACGACTGATCTGATCATTTTCAACAGGCACATCGATCATTGTCTCAGTGATGGCTTTAGAAAACCAAACCAGAGTTTGACTGTAGACTCGCAATCAGTTGTTGGCGGAGAAAGTGACCAAACGGAAAGTGAGGTCGCGGACAAATCGACACAGAAGAATGTCACCGAGGTGAAGAAGTCAAAAACCAACAGCGGGTTAGGCAGAGTTTTTGGCGAGGAGAATCAATGCAGCTTAAAGGTTTCGCTGATCAAAGGGGGCAGCAGAACCCCGGCCCCGCGCCAGCCTCAGTCATGTGACAATAAAGGGCCCGTCTTCACCTGCCCGGTATGCCAGCATACCCAGGAAACCGAGGACCTCACGGCCTTCAACCACCATGTCGACATCTGTTTGAACCAGGAAGCCTTACATGAGATGAGGGGGCAGATATTATCCTCCAAAAATCCACCGACCGCCAACGATGGTAAAATCAAAGGTGAGTATGTGTTTGTGTGTGAGTGCGAGAGCAACAAATCAATCTGTAGCAGCATTACAAGATTAAAGAAAAACAGAAGAGACATAAGAAATACATGCTTGAATAAATCAATGGTGGGGGTTTCTCGCGAATGGCGACTTGTTTTGAACTACAAGTTGTTTATGCACCTCATAATGATCCCCAACATCTATTTCTTTTCTTTAGTCTTTCATCATTGAGCCTGTAATCACAGTTCGCTTTGGCTAACATAAACAATGTTCTCAAAACATCAATGAGGCAAATTTAATGCTCTTGTTGCTTAATTCTCTTATATTGACTAGTCTGTCACTGACGATGTTTGGTTGTAGATTACAAAACATTTTTTTTTTTTTTTTAAGATGTATTTGTTATGATAAATGTATTCATTATGTTTTCTAGACATTTTGTTCTGTAGTATTGTTTTTTTCCCCCTAAAACATCTGAAAATGTCTCTGACGGTGACGGACACAACCCTCTTAGTATTGTCTCTTAAGCTGCGTATGTGTGACATCTTTGAGTTAAGAGGAGGAATGTTTGCTTGGGTGGATGTCTGTGGCCTCTGACCTTGTTATTTACTGTCAGTGACATTACCTGTGAGAAGTTTGTATTGATTCTGACAGAGAAAAGACATCTCATTTCACCCCATGGGGCTCCCTCTGCCCCGGTCTTGGAAATGGCTAAATCACTTTCTCACCAATTCATTTCCTACAATGAACTGCACCCTGGTCTCCTCTTAAACAAGCCTGCTTCAGAAATTGCACTCTTTATGTCCCTGAAGAGGTGCTGCAATTGTGCTCATTCACAATGGCTGTCATTTTTTTTTTTTGTCAGAGAAGAGATAACTATGGCGTTGTTTTTTTTCTGTCTGTCACTGACTGTCTCTGTTTCTGTTTGTAGAAAGAGATCTTGTGCTGAGGAAAGCTAGCAAAAGCAAAAGGTGAGAATACTAGTATACCTATCCATGCGCCAAAGAATGGTCCCATGTGGTCATTTCCTTTACATAAGTGACACATTTCAGGCATAATTTGCATTTATGCCTAAATTTGATCACATCTCAATTGACTTTCATTTGTTGGTTTCATGACAGACGGGATTCACCGTCTTCTCCTCCTTCAAAGAAGGCAAAGAACATCCAACCTTGCAACACCATCGACAGGTTTTTCCGGTAACAGTCGTCTGTAAGGAACGACATCCTCATCTGAGAGTGTATTCAGCAGTAACGCACACGTCTCCAGTCCCATTGCTTTTACTGAATAAGAGCCCACAGCTTATCCCACCTACACTCTCATTGCACACAAAACCCATATTTAGTTTTTCCTCTTCAAATTAGCAAAATTGCTGAAGGTAAGCATTTACGCTAATGTAAGGTGTCTCTTCGAAGCCATAAACTAAATGAAAGATGTCAAAGACAAATAGTTTATTTATATTAGACCTAAGTAATGGGGGTTTTGAAATGACCATGGTGTCTGTCAATGTCTGTTTCATTGCTTCGTATTTATTATTTATTAAGGATAATCCTGATGTCCCCCTATTCTAATGTGTTAAATAAAACTTGAGGGTTCATACTTAATGCTTGAGGTCAGTGTATTTTTAGATTTGTCTTCATCGGGTCATTTTCATCAGATAAACTTCAATAAATTCCTGTAAAATCTATTTTACCTATGATGATGCTGCATTTTTTTTTTTTTTATGAAGATAAGAGAATGTTTCTATCATGTGAATTGTTGCAATAAATTATTCTTCTGCTCAGATTTCATGTTGGGTGCATTTTCTCCTTGAAATACTCCTTTTCTGTGTGTACCTGAATTTACCTGTGTACATACATAATGTACCTGAATTTAATCTATTTGACATCCAACTGTTTAAAAAAAAAAAAAGACGAGACATGAGTATTTTTCTTATGAGTCTAATACAAAGAGGACGATGAAACTTTAAGTGGAGCTTCACAATGATGCAAACAATGGATCACTTCGGGCTGTGTAACTATGAAGCGTGACTGGAAAGACGCACGTCTGCCTAACTTCCCAAGGCAAACAAGTTTAAGCTCTAACAAAAGCTTTCGTCAACACGAGACTGCATGAATAAAACATTTGGCCTGGCGGGAGTGAGATTCTCCTGTTAGAAAGTGTCAAATAGAGCAACAATCATGGCATTTTAGTAGTTGAAAATGGAGAAGTGTCATTTTAAACATACTCTTATTACCGACTCTGTCATGGGCGTGAGCCGGTAAAGTCAACATCGGTTGATCTATAACTATGATGAATGCACTGCAGGTGTATACTTCCATTCTACCTCCTGCTGGGTTCTGGCGACAACTGAGATACGCAGTACTAGGTAAAACAGATAATGTTTTTCAGCTCCCGTGTTGTCTTTTCCTCAGGTATTTTGCTGCTGGTGTTTGCATTGTATCTTGTATTACAATAAGCCTTTTGTTAAACAAAAAGATTCCCCGAATAGCTTTACAATGGAACGAAGAGGTTTGGCTTTGAGGGAGAAGGTCAAGAGTTATCCTCCAATAGAGAATGTGGATCCCTGGAATTGGATAAAAGAGGAGGCTTTGGACTGGTTTGAAGAATTTCTGTTCAACAAAAATATGAGCAAAGAAACAGACAAGAGCTTCAACAACAAGGAAGAGTGTGAGTATGCACGGATTTTTAATAACAAAATGAGAAATGGTGGAAAACAAACAGGAAAGAGAAGATTATGTCAATTCAATAGAAGTAAGCCCTTGAGTTTGCATTAAGCATTAGCTACTGGTGACGGGACTGTATGCTGACAGTACAGCTCTAACTTCAAGCCGCACTTTATTTGCTGTGTGGGTGTGTGTTCAGGTAAAAGCATACACTCTTCACAGGAGGGACACACTCATTTCATTTTACCTTGTTGTGGCATCATGTGGATGTGTATTGGTATAAACGGTCATCTATGCAAACAAATAATATCTGTATGCTAAATCCTCCTGCCCACTGTGGTGTGCAGTGCTCGAGGCAGAGAAGCAATTTATGGAAGCGGCAAAACGGAATGATGTGGCGACCATGAAGACTGTTGGAAGAGGGATGAACGCCAATGCAAAAAATGTGGTGGGTTTACGACGATGCCCTTTCAGCATCTCGGTTCATATCACAATGGATGAGCAGCTGTTTGTTTTTAAGTCAAGCCTTTATTAAATGGATAATGTATCGATTGTGTTGCCTCAGCATGACAGGACTGCCCTTCACTATGCAGTAGCCGGGAAGAACAAGGAGGCTGTGCAGCTCCTTCTGCAGCGCAGGGTCAAGGTGGATCAAAAAGATAAGGTGAGTGGGTTTGAAACTTGTGTAACATTTCCCTGTGAGCACGAGTTTCCATTTTGTCTCCTGCGTCTTGACAGCACGGTATCGCTCCTATCCATCTGGCTGCCTGGTTTGGCAGTTTGGACATCCTGAAGTTACTGGTGCAGGCTGGGGCTGAGCAGAAGGTGGAGAACGAGGTAAAAGGGGCACAAGGAGTTTTCTTTCTCAGTAACTGACACACTGAAAAGGACCCCAGAGCCTACCCACATGTCTGTTTACTTTGAACTCCTCAGAAAGATAACTTGCTGATCCTCAAGGCTTTTGTGGATTCTTGCATCTTCTATTTACTGTGAAACCTGATATTACTTTATACATCTTGCTATACAAGTCTCAGTAACTCACTTTTTCTTGTGGCTTCCCAATGCAATCTACAGTTCTCTGACAATTAAACTGCTTGATTGAACAATGAGGAATTGTATTTTGCCCTTTTCTACCTCAGGATGGACTGAACATTATGCATTGTGCTGCCATGAACAACCACACAGATATTGTAGAGTATATTATTAGTGACCTTCAAATGAAAGAACTGGACAAAGAGGATCAGGTATCTCAGAGAGGCCTCACTTCTGCATGAACCAACGGCTTAGATCCCTTTTTACTTTGATACATGCACTAAATATCTTTTTTTCCCTCCCCTAAATTGTGATATTTCAGTCAGGAAACCGGGTTTTTGCACAGGCGGCAAAGAACGGCTGTGTTGAGATGTTAGAGATGCTCATGGATACATACGACATGGCCACGGTGAAGCCTGACAAGGTGTGTGTGTGTGTGTGTGGGTGGATTTCTCTTCTTCCCACATGTATCTGAGGGGCATTCAGTGTGTCACATCTGTCAGAAAACTCAAAGTCAAACACTCTTTGATGCAAGTTGTTTTTCCCTCCCTCCCTGCTGCCAGAGAGGCGACACACCCCTGCACTTAGCTGCCAGGAACGGCCACTTGGATGCAGTCCAACTGCTGCTGCGGAGCTTTGATACTCGGGATGAAGTCAATATGGTAGACAATCAGTGTAAACGTTCCCTCTATCAGGGTTTGGTTTGCGACAGAGTTTGTACAAAGGCTAATTCACTGCTGGACACTGGCTCCCCTCTGGATCAATTAAGATGTATCAAACATGCACTGGTTACTGCACCAGCAACACATTATGTCCTCTGGTTGAAACCTCTGCTCTGGCTAATGAATTGTACTTAATTTAAACTTCTGCTTTGGACAAAAAGCTTTCCGGACTGGGAATCAATAGTTAAGTGTACAATTGAATGGGATCCATTTGCGTGAAATGAAAAGTAGTAATATCATGAATGTATAACTCCTTGTAGTCATAATCCCTTCTACCAGTCCAAGACGGGTGAAAAGCCAGTTCAATGCAAATTTGTCACTACATGGCCCAAAGTCGAGCACACTGCATTACAGGTTGAGAGAATAATTATTTTTTTTCTGGATTTGTCTTTCAGGATAGCGAGACGGCTTTGTACCAGGCCGCAGATCATGGTCATGAAGAATGTATTCGAGCCTTGCTGGAGGCTGGCTGCAACCCAGATATTGTTACAGCGGTGCATTACTGACTAGAACATTTCAATATCTGCTTTTGTGTACCATCGTGATGCAGAACAGTAACTTATGTCAGAGTTCATCATTAGGCCAGCAATGAAATGACTTATAAATAGTACTGCATTTCCGAACGCAGGTCTGCAGCTAAATTGCGCTTCCTTTGTAGGCAAAATCCAGCGCCCTGCATGCCGTTTCCGAGAGAGGTCAAACGTCTCTCGTCCAGCTCCTCGTAGAGTACAAAGCCAATACAGACTTTCAAAATCAGGTGAGTACACACAGGTTGGGTGGCAGCAGTGCATACATCCAGCTTTCTGGGGATACAGATCACTCATATACACATAAGCTGTCCTCTGACCTTATCCCAATTTTTACAGTACAAGTTGTTTTGTCATGTAACTGCATATCTTTGCTCCAGCAACTAGAGTCACCACTTCACCTTGCAGTGAGGAAAAATCATATCCCCGTCATCCATGCTCTTCTGCAGGCTGGTTGTGACCTGAATGTAAAAGATAAGGTATTGGATCGTCATTACATCTAAACCACATTAAACTAGTAAACTTGGACTACATTGTGTTGTGCTGTGAACCTCCAGAGATCCCAGACTGCCATGCATCTTGCAGCAGAGGTTGCCAGAATTGAAATTGTGGAAATGCTTTTGAAATCCAGGGTTGATCTCACACTCCTGGATAGAGTAAGTATTTAGAGTTTTTAATGATTTGTAGCTGCCAAATTAAGGTTTTTTTTGTTGTTTTTTTAAAGAGTATCTTTACAGTTTGCACTATATAACCAAGCCATTCAAAGACACCCGCATAACAGCAAAAACAAATTCTGAATGTCATGTTTTCTCAATATACTTTCTTTTTTGGTCTTTATACATGCTGAATTGGGAGTAGCAGGATAAGACAGTGTTGGGCGTTGCTGCTCGAGCAAATGAGGTGATTATCGTGGATATGATCATCAAAGCAGAAAGATACTACATCTGGAGAGAGGTGAGAAATAAACCAATAACACAAGTTCATGTGTGCCACGGTCCATTTTGTGAGGCTTTGAAATCAATGATCATCCCAAATGATTAATTTCCTGTGGTCACATTCACTTACCTGACTCTACTCTAATATCATTAGCCGTCAATGTATTAAAAAAAAAAAGAAAAGAAAAAGACTCATTACTCAGGAGCATTTCACTCAATTTAATTAAGGATAGGCCAGATTCTTTAATATTAATGATTTTCAAAATGTGTAACTCTGGAATTCATATTGCCACTTGTGTTAGTGTCTTGCCAGTAATCATTCTTGTATGCCCATTTTCTCTGGGAGCTTGTGGCCTTCATCATATTGCTGACATGATTTAATTGCCCTTTCAGGCCAACCCCGAGCTAAATGAGAGCGTTCGCAGCGAGTATCCTCTAACATTTAAACTTGACCACCGCAACGAGACCAAGCAGCTCCGTTCAATGGCGTGGCGTCTGGCCTATGAGCTCCTGAAGGCAGGAGACTGGAAAAGGCTGGCAGAACACTGGGGATTCACAAAGGACCAAATATCTGCCATCGAGGAACAGTGGACAGGTGCTACCACTCGCTCACAACTGAGCAGGAGTGTGGAAAAACACAATTCTAAATCGCACTTAGCCAGTCTGTGGGCGACTTGCAGTGGATTTGCTTTCATACCGGCACACTGCTGTGTTGCTCCACAGGTGAGCACAGCTACCGGGAGCACGGGAACAGGATGCTGCTGATCTGGCTCCACGGGGAGGAGTTGGCTCAGAGGAGTCCTGAAAAGGAACTGTACCATGGCCTCATTGTCACGGGGAACAGGAAAGCCGCAGGTAGGTTTCGTCAACCTCTTTTTCAGACAAATATGCAGAGAGAGACATAAACGTATAGCTGTGCTACTTGGAGGTGTTGAGGTTGACCGTATAAAATCTTACTCCGTCTTCCAGATAAGCTTCGAAAGGAGGAAGAGAGTACCAGCAGCAAACGTTGCTGGATTTCATGAGGATGAGCACTTCAACAAATCGACAGAAATATTCAGCCCAGTGAATACTTCACTGCCAATTAATGACTTGAACAGCAGTTTGCTGCAAAAAAAAGTTTATTCTAAAAGCAAGAGTGTACACCTGATTATAAAGCATTTGGCTTTGGCTTAGAAGAGTAGACAAATGGCTGGTGGCTGCATCATAGATCACTACACAATTATATGTAATTTTATGCATTGCAGTTCTCACCTGGAGATAATTTAGACTAAAACTCGCATAGAAAATAAAACTCTACTTTGCAATTCTAAACTGTCAAGTATGTAATAATTAAAAACATTAACATATTCCGGTTTAAACATCTGCCCAATTAGTATTTCCTGAGAAAAATCCTGTTGCTCAGGAAATTGTGCCATGTATGCATGAAAACTGAAATGGGCGAGCAAATTCACTGTTGTATATCAACATAAAATGAACCAGAAACCAAGGTCAGGGTAGCCATTCACAGGATTGTTGCATAAAACATGTTAACTAGAAAATGAGCACCACCTACAAAATATTTGTGCAGAGTTAGTCAACTACTTTTATGGAGTGAACATGACATGTGCTGGTGTGTGTTTTCAACGATCCTCTGGCTCCAGTGGACGCGTGTCGGGAGGAGCGAGGAAACTTAGCGGCTGTGGCCTGTCCGATGGTGAGCTGAAAGGAAAGGAGGAGGAAAGGCCGTGCGAGATTATTTTTCACCTCTCAAATGAGTTAAACCGAGCAAAAACTTGGGGCTGACGGCCCCGATGCACATTGCTCATACCTGTGTAACAGGGTGATGGCGTTCAACAATCACAGAGCTCATGGGAGGGGCCACCCCCATCACATTGAGGTTGCTCCGCGCCGCAGCCTTACCAACATCGGCACGTGCAGTGATGCGAGCCGTCACAGTCTTTGAGGGCTTTTGTTGACTTGTCGTCACAACACGACCACTGACCTGGAACAAATATTTCATCACATACGTGATTGTTGTGGAAGAGACTCCGGGATTTTGTTTGGACTTTAAGGTGGACTGTAAATGCAGGGAGAGCTCTGAGACCGAAACACTGTTGGCATTTTAGCTCATGTGGCATGAGCTCTAAACTCTTGAACATCAGGCTGTCGCAAAGAGATATTTCACTAAACTTGAGACCGACTTCATTTTTTTGTCATCAATCAGACAAAAGTGTATATTTCGCAACATCAGTGGCAGAAGTCAGAAAATGACTGTGTAATGCCAACCTGTTTGTGGGAGCTCGCAATGCCTCCAAGTGGAAGTGAGCTCTGCACCGTCATGGTGGGAGGGAGTACTGCTTCCTGGGACGTGTGGGCACCTGAACCCACCTAAATGAAAGAATCAGTGAAAACAGGAACAAAAATAATACTTTAAAAAAAGAAGAAGCAAGATTTATAGTTAATTCTCAAGCTGATAGAGTGATTGATCCAAAACATATTTTTTCTATAAAAAAAAAAAAGATGAATAGCTCACTGCTTCATCTGCTTCGCTGTGAGAAGGCCCCGGGTGGTCAAAATGGACTGGACTGAACCGTGGGGGAACTGAAGAGGTGGGATATGGATGAAGATGAGGGATGGATGTAGAGACGGGCTCATCCTGGGAAGTCAGGGGATCTACAAAGAGACAAGCAGTTTATCGTTTCTTACTTCCAAAGTGTAATCGACAGCCCCTCATGGAGTGCCTGATCATCACATACGTTCGAGTGTTTGAACAATGCCCCTTCCTGGTTGTTAATGATGATTAGTTAGCGTAATTTTTTTGGAGGAGATGTGAATATCGCCACCTTCTTTTACTCATTTTAAGATTTGCATACACATTCCAGGGCCAATACAGTACAGAAACAATCACAACTTTGTATCCCCGGCTCAACAAACAAAAAAATTACAAACTATTACTTGAATATAACTCATTCACATCAGACGTGTGATGAAAAGTGGAATTTTGTCTACGTCTCTTTTGTAGAGCAGCAAAACAGAATATTCAAACAAAGCAAAAAGATGACAGTATCATAATAAAATGCATTTCAGGATGCAAGACTCATTAAACACAACAGATGGAGGAGCAGAAGAACATGGTAGAGTTTCTCTCCACAAAGTAAAAGCACTAATATTCAATTTAATCAGTCACGAGTTCGATAAAAATATGTAGCTGGCGAAGCTTGTGTGAGGATTGTTAGTCAATGTGACGCATGCTGACATCTGGTGCAACATATTAGAAAGGCAAGAATTTAGCACTTGCAGAATGGATTTATATATAATCTTGATTTAGATCAAGTAGTTTGAAACATCTAAGACCAATGTTGACATGTTGAATCTTCACACATCCCTATTGAAATGTCTGCTGACATCATCTGATCCTTGGAATTAACATACTAGTTGGAGATAGTAATCTCATAATGCAAAAAAATAAAATGTTACCAAAGTGCCCTGAACTTTATCAGCAAATCTTTCAGTGTCACACGAAGGTTGCAAACATATTGCAAATACCGCTCAGTCAGCACAAAGCACGTGCACTGATTCATCACTCCATTAAACGATCCAGTCATCAAAAGACTCGCTTCCATCCTCTCATTCATAAATCCACACAACTGTCAATAGCACATGGCTTCAGTCTTTTGGAGAAATGGGCTTTCAGTTTTTTCCCCCCTCGCCACTCCGTTTCAGTCTGAGCTTGAATCAATACAGCACAGAGGAAAGGCTAACAATACGATAATGGTCCCTCATATAGAGCAGGGTTCTATTTATGGGGCTTGTTACAAACTCTCATTCCTCTAAAAATATGCGTGTCTCGTAATTCTGTCACACACCATGTTGATTAGTAGCTGGAGGTTGATCCTGCCTTCCGTCTGTACTGTGGAACATGCTGAGGGCCTCCATGTTGAGCGCACACACTCCCCTCATGAAGGCTTTCTTCATAGATTCTTCGTACCGCTCTCGCTCCAAACGCAGTCTTTGAATCTCGGCTTGGGCCTTCTCTATAGCCTCGCAGTGCTGCGGAGACATGAGACGGAGCCGCAGATCAATCAATCATCAGCTTATGATACAGATAAAAACACTTCTTACTTCCAGTCGCAGAACCTCCAACTTTTACTCCATGAATGCTATTTATTTAGCCCGTTTTGTAAAAACAGTATTTAAAAATGTTCTATGTGATTAAAAAAAACATGACTCAAAGTGTGCTATGTCTGTTGTACTTTTGGAGATTACCCAAACATTTACTCATTAAAGCAAACTGTTCCAAAGTCCAAATATTTTTTCACTTCACATGACTGATCTTTGTTCATGTCTTTAAAACAAAATATATTTTGACAAAACATGCTAAACAGTTAACAACTGGGAAGCATTTTCTTACCTCTGCCAGTTTGGCCTCGTAATCTGCCGACAAGCGAGTGCAGACCTCTTCGGCCCTCAAGCGACACGCCTTCTCCACCTGATCCTTCCAGTGCCTTTGGACCAGAGAGTGCCAACCCAACCAAACCTTCTTCTTCAGCTGCAAATGGTAGTGCTGCCGAGCCACCTGGGCAGTGTGAGCCTGGCAGGAACCACAAGACCAAGAACAGATTCACAAGGCGCCGATTCCACTGAAATGTGCCGGCTCAGTCGCACAAAAACGTGGCTCGTGGGACGTTGTTGTGTAATGAACGTGATCTTTATAAGAGGGGGATTACTGTGTACATGTGGCATATGTGTGTTCAGTGTTCTGTGACCTTGTGATTGCTCAGCTAGTAGCTCATGCAGACATCATTAGCACAAACCACCAAACTGCACAGATTTGTCTGGAAAAGTGAGGAACCATTAACAGATGTGAAATTTTTTTTTTTTTTTTAAAGAAAAACAACACTACAGTCAAATGTCATATTTGTACCTCTTCTTTGGCCTCAGCATGCTGAACTCTCCAGTGGGTGAAGGCCCTCATCTTTTCAAGCTTTTCTTTTTGTCTTTCTAAAACATGGCACAGGTTTCCAATTACCTGAGAGAGGACACGTCATACAACTTGTTAAAAAAAATTAATGTCCCTTGTCTTTATCATTTTAAAACATTACAAAACACAGAAGACAATATAATAATATGCTTCACAACACTGTAAATGATTCAATCAAAGTCAGTCCAAAATTTGACAGAAAACAATATTGGCAACTAAAAAAAAAAGTAAAAATAAAACAGGGATAAATATTTTTTTCCTGGAGGAAAAAATGCTTGATGTTTCATGAATTACAGAAATAAAATGTATGTAATTTGCTTAATATTCTGACATGCGGGACAGCAAGTACTTACAATAGCATCTTTCACCATGTTAAGTGGGCACACATACATCTTTCTGTTTTGTTAAGTAATTATTCAGTCACAGATTTGAAAGTAATAAATCCATCTGCACTGTAAAGAATAAAAGTAATAACTGCTAGTTGACACTGTGCTAGTCATGGAATCTCAGTGTGGCGCAAGATTCATTAACTGAACGTCAGGGAAAAAGCATAGTGACACATATGGAGTCACCTCGTCTTTCCTCCGGTTGGACGTCTCATAGGTGTGTAACAGCTCCTTCAGGCTATCCAGCTCCGACTTGAGGCCAGCTGTCTGGGCTTCATATCTTGTTCTCTCCTTCATCATCTCCTGCTTATGTTGCTCCATGAAGGCAAACCTCCACTTCCGTAGTTCTGTCAACACGTTGTGCTAATGAGGGAACAGAAGGGAGGACAGTTGCGCCGAGTTCATCGCACTGCTTTAGTTCATTTTTAAATGGTGTGGACAGGTGTGCCGGACAGATTGTTACCCACGGCACAGTTGGAACCTTGAAAATTCATGTATCGAGTCATCCACAACATCAGTTTCTTTCACGCAAGATTCAAGCTTGTATAGACAACATTTGGTTTCAGCATCATATACACAAAGATTTGAGATTTGCATAAGACTTGATTGACAGTTCTGATGTGTAGGTTTCTTTTGTGAATATATTTTTTCCAAAAAAGCAAACAGTTGTATGGTAGTGAGCACTCTTGCATCATAGCGAGAGGATCTTTGGTTGGCTTGGAGTTTTGCATGTTCTTTCCCCTTCCAAACTTCTTAATTGAGACGTCGAGAACGACCTTCACAACAGAGAACTGTCATGTTTGCTTTATAGCTACATTGTAAGGCCAACAAAATTCTACCCATAAAATAGTACTTTCTACCAAACTGTACTCTTTTTAATGACCAGAAGGCTGCGAGTAAATTTCCTCTCCATGAAGGAGCTGTAGAAAAATCAGAGAAAAGGGGCAGGGTGAACACCCACCTCTCAGAATCCCAGCACTGGAGGAGGCATTTAAAAGGTCACTGGTCCCATGAACAGCAGAGCTGTCATTCTTTTCAAAAAGCTATCCTAATTGAAACACACTGCCCTTTTTTTTTTTTTTTTTTTTTTACTTTTGATCTCGCCCATTTACTGAAAATAGAGAATGTGTACATCTCAAATCAGTAGGTATGGAAGAGCGGTTGTGACGAGTTAACATATATTGCCTTTTTTCCCCACTCGTGTATATATATCACATTTGTAATGATATGTATGTACAGTATTATTCTTTTAACAGACATTTTTACCTGAATCTGCACAGGTCAACAAAAGCTAAACAAATGTCACATTACTATACAAGAGTGAGTAAAACAATAATGCTCATGAAAGTGTCTATAAGGGCTTTAAGACTTAAACAGTGCTCAACTATCAATCATGGATAACGGACACATTTTTCAGCACAAATAATAAGCGCCTGGTACTTTAGTTTTTGGAGGTGAACTAACCTTGAGTTTATTGCTCCACGTGTCCAGAATGCTCTCCATCCTGCTTATGTTTGCGTCTGAAATAAACATCTCTGACACAGCAAAGTCGAGAGGGTCTGGACTGCTTGGCCTTGACCTCTCAGTTGCCACGTGCAGCCTGTCTGAGGGAGTGTCTGACAGCACGGACGCCCTGCCGGACGACTGACCTTCCATCCTCTCAGCTGAAAGACACAAAAGCCAAACCTACAGAACACAGTATATTGCCAAGGAAAAGAAAAGAAAAAAAATCATTGCAACCCGATTGTCTGGAAATGTTTGATCTCGTTCATTCACAACCACACAACACCACAGCATTTAGTGTCTTTGCGTTTTTAATTTGCATTACCGTGAGAGGCTCCTGAGTGAGTGGAGGGCTCAACAATCAAGGGAGAGGCCTGTGATGAGCTCATACCTCTTACTGAATGCGTCCCATCTTTAATTTCAGGATCTGGTAGGACACGAGAAAGCGGCAAGTGACTCAGAGCAAAGCATTCTTGCAAAAACAATAACAGAAGTACGATGTTGCTAAAATACATTATGCCAAGACATTTCAGTGATTAGAGCTAAAAATAAAACGTAAAAGCCAGAATTCAAAAGATAGCTCAAGAACAAGTAAACGAGATGGCGATAGTGCTGAATAAGATCATCGTGGCTACTCGTCCATCCAAGAATGCATTTATGTCAATACCTTAATTAAATTCTGCTGGCGGAAGAGAAAGCCTGCACTCTAAAGAGCAGTACGGGCAGCGTGCCAGGAACTCCTTACCAATCAGCCCGTCTGCTTCCTACGTCCCTGTGCACTGCTCCATGACAGTTAAAGCACTAAACATCCAATGAGAGGCGCAACTGGGAAGAAGGACTGATGGACTGTTTAAGATGTGGGTATTATAGAAGAACGAGATGGGGAGGTATAGTGTGACAGACTGATATCTAGTTTGTTAGGCTGGTTCAACAGCTAAAAAATATAAAGCCAAATTTGTGCGATTCAAAATCCTTTTTGACAGCCGATCATTTGATGAAAGCCATATCAGGCAGGGATCAAGCTGAGCTTCTGTCAGAACAGCTTATCAAAACTGTGATTTGGTATGAATAAGGACAACATAGGAACACAAATTACGAGATGGGTGCTGTGACTTTCTGTGAGGTTTACTTTGGTGGGCAGGACCCTCTACACAAAGGTGCGAGGCGCTCGGCTGCTTCAGCTTCGCCCTGGTGAACATCTCAAGCTTTGGGGTGACGGCAGCGTAGCGGAGCAGCTCCTCATACTCATCCTGTTGATACACAAGAAATAAACAAATACACATACATCAAGTGTCAATAGCAATTTCCAGAATGTGTCAAGTCAGTTTAACAGCTGCACAAGGGCTTTCACTGCCGATATGCGTGTTAATTTACAAGCTCAAAAATAAACGCGAGGGTTGATAGACTGAACAGGAAAACAGTCAGTATTTGGACGGTCCACCATGTTCAGTCCTGCAGCCGGCATGCCAGTTGCACGCATCTGTGACATTGTGCTCTGTGATTAAACTGCACATTTCAGAGTGGCCTTTTATTGTGCCCCCCCCATGGTACCTGTGCAATAATCATGCTGTCCAATCAGCATCTTAAGATGCAGCACCTGTGAGGTGGGATGGATTATCTTGGCAAAGGAGAAATGTTGACTAACACAGATTCAGACAGATTTGTGAACAATATTTAAGAGAAATAGGTCTTTTGCGTATATAGAATATGTTTGAGATCTTTGCTCATGAAAAACAAAAGTGCTCCATTTATATTTTTGTTCAGTATATTTTACCATATAATGCAGGGGTGGCCAATCCTGGTCCTCGAGAGCCGCAGTCCTGCACGTTTTAGATGTCTCCTCACATCAATACAGCTGACAGCAATTAGTGGCTCCTTGTCAAGCTTTCTGCAGAGCCTCATCATGACAACAGGTGTGTTTGAGCAGGGAAACATCCAAAACATGCAGGACTGCGGCTCTCGAGGACCAGGGTTGGCCACCCCTGATATAATGCATGTAAATCATACTCTGATACATGAAGAATAAGTTACGTCCAATACTTTGTCCGATAAAGATTTCGAAAGAAGTGACTCTCACAACTGAAAACTGCTAGTTGAAAAGTATTGTGATTAATTAACAATATCATTCCATCAATCAATGATCGAAGCTGGTAAATGCATAAAAAAAGAGATGTTTTCTACAATTTTCATAGCAAAAATTAGCTATTCAAAAATACATTGTCGAAAGATCTTCATGTGGATTTTGAAATTATATTCTAAAATATTACCTGAAGATCAGAGGACACAGAGCTTCCCCGATCAGAGTCTTTCGGGAGAACTGGCCTGGTTGGTTCCTCCTCGTCTGAAGACATCTTGGGGGGGGGGGGGGGGGGGGGTATGAGAAAAAAATATCTTAAATATTTTAAGTAATACTGTTATTCGATTATTATTTCAGTGGTTGGTCAACTAGGGTGCTCACAGGAACCCTGAGTGTTCCTGTGAGCACCTGACTAGGATTGGAAAACGTGAGGTCGTGACTGACAAACGTCACATAAGTGATGGCTTGCACGCAAGTTCACCAGGCGTGATATTATCTGAAATCTACAAACTCATCAAAAACTTATTCACCAAGGTAGTCGCATAACAGACAGAGATGTGTTCACCGACTGATCATTGTAAACGTTCATGTTATATATTTTATTACATTTATCCTAGAAAAGTTAAATGCTCTGTATTAATTATTTAAGCCTCACGTCTGTCAGCATTTTTTGTCAATAAGGGTTAAAACGCGAGTTTCAAATTTGCAATCTCTTGAAATGCAAACTTTTTACGTAAAGGTGTAATGGTATGCTAAATATATTTTCCAGATATTATTCTAAAGGAATTAAAGAGACATTGATTTGAAAACGAAGGGAAGCTGTGTTTCTGTGCGATTCCTTGATGTCTAAACATGCAGAAATAAAGACAAGACTTCAAACGAAACACGATCAGACTTATCAAGGTGAAAAGTCCACTTGTTGACTGAATGTTAGGGAACCAATCTCCCAGGAACCCACCTCAGACAGTTAAAACACACCTTTACTTGGCCGTGTTGTCGAAGATACACAGTAAAGCCACACTAAGCCTCGGCTCACATTAAATCTGTGCGGGGACTAAACTCGCGTTTATCTGACAACACAAACCAAAGTATACACAACCAACGAAAGCAAAAGTCCGTTTTCAGACATTCTTACTTGTTTTTTTGTTTTAGTTCAGTGGCCAGGAAGCACGTTCATCCCTTTACTGAGTTTTGATGTCAGTTGGAGAACGCTAGCGTTGCCTTTTCAAACAGTCTCACTCTCAAATATCAAGCTCTCTGATTGGCTCCTGTTCACAGAACCTGTGTTAGCTGTCCCCTGATTGGTTAAGATATTTCTATGACAACAAAACGCGGAAGAACGCTATTCATCGGCGCTTGCTCCACCAGCTCTCTCGAGAAAAGATAAAAAACAGACACTTTTAAAATAAACATTAAAAAAAAAACTGTTCACATTTTATTGATGCCTGAATCCATAACTCCAAACGTTGGGTCACCATTTATATATTTATTTATTTATTTATTTATTTATTTATTTATTTATTTATTTATTTATTTATTTATTTATTTATTTATTTATTTATTTATTTATTTATTTATTTATAAATACATTTTAAATCTATGTAGGTTTTGTTTTTGGAGTCCATTTAAACTTAAAAAATATATTTTTGTTCATATATTGCAATGTAAAAGAAAATTGTCTCTTTGAATCTGCGTTGTCATCATACTGCTCTGTCTAATCTTCAACCATGTCTCTCTCTCAAAGATAATTTATTCAAGAGGTGCCTTTTGCTGTCATCAAGTCTTATTTAGTTACCCTTTCATCTGTAACAATCTTTTTTTGTTAATAACAGTTTGGGATTTTATTAAAAAATCTTGGCTCATTGTCACGAAGTATGAAATGCAACAAGAAACTTTGAAGGAAGACCATCATCCTGTGAACTTCCCCAACATCATGTGTTTGTTTTTCACCAAAATGTTGTATAATGAAGGGATCAAAACTGCAGCAATTTTCCTCCACTTGCAGGTGCTGACCAGTCTTATCACACATATGTGTGAGAGGCCTTTGGCTTGGCAGTGCGGCGCTGCAACTGACTCTAGAGAGAGGAGACATATGGCCCCTCTCTGTCATGGCGGGGCTGCAAGTTGCAGTGTTGGACCGAAGCCTCCACACCACCTGGCTGAGAATACCCCAGAGTCCGAAGGCATCCTGTCAACACTGTCATTAGACCTGCAGGCTAAGTTTGAGGGGATGCATGGCGACAGTGTTAATGTAATGTTTCCTAAATATGTGTAGTGTATATATATATTAAGGATATAGGACTTGGTTAAAAAAAAAAAAAAAGGTGCAAATCAAATATATATAAGAAATGATTATGAATGATGGCTTGTGGCAGACTTGTCAAAGGTTAGGTATTGGTCTGAGCCAGCTTCCATGAACAGCTGGCCTTTGCCATGAATTTTCTTTAAAATCATAGTTATGATTGCTATTTTATTTCAAAAATAATGAAATAAGGCAACTCATTAACCGAGTGGTTGATGATCTTGCCTAATATTTTGAAGGTTGTGGATTTTAATCCAGTCTGGGCATTTCTTTGTAGAATTTGCAAGTTCTCCTGGTGGGTGAGTCTTTGAGTGGGTTCCTTGATTTCCTCCCACAGTCCAAAAGCTTGCATGTGATGGTAACAGATGATCCTGGAACAGCTGTAGAGTATCTCACTGTTTTAACTTGCGCTGAATTGGATCAAGGCAGTGGATGAATGGGTGGATGGATGGATGGATGGATGGATGGATGAATGGGTGGATGGATGGATGGATGGATGGATGGATGGATGGATGGATGGATGGATGGATGGATGAAACAGGGGCTGCTGGTATGCTGACATTTCTAGATTAAAAAAAGAAAGTTTGGTCACTGATTTATGGTAAAGGAAGGACGGCCCCCATAGATTCCCCCCAACCAACGTGTCTTGACAGTTGATGCAGGCTCCCGAATGTGAACCAGAACTGTGAGGCACTGAGGATTATCCCCACTGCTCTGTGGGGGGTGGAGGTTTCCTATTGAATGACAGGAAGCCACAACTCCCACAGATTAGTTATTTCCATTTCAGCGCAGATGATTCACACGTTTTGGTGATGGTGTTCATCACAGTTTCTCTTTCAGGGAGATTTTTGTCATCCCAACTGGCATATTAGTTTGTTTTTTTCCCCTCATTTTCTCTTTTTCATTTTTTTCTCGAACCCTTCTGTGTCTCTGTGTGAAATGTTTAATAACAAGCAGGAGGACACTGCAGGAGTGAATATACATTGTGGTAGGATAAACATTTTAGACACATGTTTTGTATTTGGCAGCACTTGTCTTGCCTTAGAGCTTACTTTAGTCATGACATACATTTTTATGAACATATTTAAGTTAACTTTCCTTTATTGATCCGTCTTGGGGGAATGTCTCTCTTGAAATTGAACACATCATATTCATAGTTAACTACACATGCTTAGTGCAGTGGACTGCCATGGTGTGCCACCTGGAATACTTTCCTCAGGAATGCAAGGTGGCAACATTCCAGCGGTGGTATTTGAACCACCAATCCCAAGCCCAGCTCTCTAAGCACAAGTTCTAAATTATTGTGCTTCATTAAACATGGTTTTATATGTGTATTAGCCCTTCGGAGAACTGCATGAAATCCATCTGACTGAACAAAGTTACATTGAACTGACTCAATTACTCTCTGTAATGTAAACCAGAAGTATCTCAGTTGTGAAAAAGCAATTGGTGTAGTAAAAGAAGCACTGGTTACACCTGTCTTCTTTTGAAAAAGTACAAGAAAGTTTATGAAAAAAACAAAAAAACAAAACAATGATGAAGCCATAGCTCTACACTGCACCTACTCTGGGAAATGTTTTCCTTCTGTTGCAGACAAAGGTAATAACCTACTGTTGATGGTGGTGAGATTAAAGCCAGTTTCAGCCTCCAATGCTCCAGTACATCCCTGGTCTTGTAAATTTCACCTTCCTCTCAGCAAAAGAAATGCACCTGTGCTGTTGTGTTGAAATGGGATTCAGCTCACATTCTCCCCCCATAGCCTGTTCAATCTGTTCCAGGACAATAATCACAATCCATTTGACTTTCTTCCCTCTGGTATTTTCGCTCAGGTACGTTACATTATGTGGGACCTTGCAATGGCATAGAGAACAAAACTATGTGCATATGTATGTATGTATGTATGTATGTATGTATGTATGTATGTATGTATGTATGTATGTATATATATATATATATGTGTGTGTGTGTGTGTGTGTACACACACACACACACACACACACACACACACACACACACACACACACACACACACACACACACACACACATATATATATATACTGTATATATATATATATATATATATATATATATATATATGCTGACTTGGTTGAGGAATTTCACCCTATAATACATCCCCCTCTGCACTCTATTTTATCTCTTACATAGATGGGAAATACTAAACTGTTTGGCGATGGTCTTGTGTTTAACTTACCTCATTGGTTGCATTTGACTTGTGCAAACTTGGTGTAAAATTGTTTCTGCCCTCGATCGATTTGCAGTCAGACGTGTTCACAGACAGTCATAACTCCTGACGACAACAACTAATGTTCTATCATCAATCGCAATGTTATCAACCCATTTTTCACACATATGAGACAATAATGACCTCTTGCTGAACACATTGTAGCCAGAACTCATCTCAGAGTTATTCATAGCTGCCTGCTGTTATCGAATTAGTTTTCATTACATTTTGACGGACCAGGACTTCCCCTTAGGGCCGCTCTAATCAATCACAGCTCTCGATCAGTGACACCAATGTTCTTTTGTTTGTCACAAAGCATGGAATTTACCAGCACTTGTGAACACATGGCTACAGCATTCAGACTGATTAAACAATAAAAGCATACAGACGAGATGCAGAAAGGCACCAGTATGTGTTTTTTTATGTCATATTTCCCTGGAGTGAGATGCATGCTGAGTCCAGCATCAAGTGTCTACCTATGTTAGTTAAGAAGAGCATCGGCGCTGACAATAGAAACAGAGCCTAAAGCTGTTAGCACAAACAATTAGCATCAGTGTCCACCGTTTGTTATAATCGGGATGAAGATAAGCAGCTGGCAGATGTTCCACTGTACCTCCACCCCTCTGTTTATTCAATAAAGCTGGCACTGCAAGCACTCCATCCACTGTTGATCTTCAGATAGGACATGCATGTAAGAACTAACGTTTTGAACATCACACTCCACTCTGTTGTGCAAAAACATATATAAGGTTTGTGCACCAAAACAATGCATTTCAGTAGTTTAGCAGATTAAAAAAAATATACACAAAAAATCTTTAATCTTCTCACAAAGAGTGGTTGATGCAATGTGTATACCCACCTGCAATCACACAATAACGCTTTAAAAGGTGTGTGACAAATGCAAACAAAGAGGGTTGTGCTCTGACAGGCTCTAATTGTATTTCAGTATGGAAATATAGATGCTATAATTTACAAATGTGTGCACATTTAAATTGTACATCAGCATCCTGTATATTGTACTATATATCTACAATCACAATGTGTCAGATGAGCATTTGTGACGCATGGCAGTGTCGTGGTTGGCACTTTTGCACTTTCATGAAACGGCATAGAAGATAAATGGATGGATGTCAGGATTAATTTACAAGATAGTTCTTCTTGCATGTACATGTCAAATCCCCTCATGGGTAAATAGATGTTGACACAACTTTTAATAATTGCGCATTGGAATTTAAGAGCATCCTTCCTGCTTGTCTGCATAAAGAGAGAAAGCTTTGGCGTGCACAGTCTTTCTCTCCCCCCTATCTTTCTCTGTGTATGAGAGAGAGAGAGAGAGAGAGAGAGAGAGAGAGAGAGAGAGAGAGAGAGAGAGAGAGAGAGAGAGAGAGAGATCGAGAGAGAGAGAGAGAGAGAGAGAGAGAGAGAGAGAGAGAGAGAGAGAGAGAGTCATTCTACTGTCTTGTACATTCAGCTAAGTGCTCTTCAGCACTCCACTAGTAGTAAATGGAGTCTTATGGCTTGAGGGAGGGTTTGTTTCTTAACTCGAAATCAAAAGCAGAGAGCGTCCCAAACCCCAGGTCACTGCTTCCAGCAAACATCAAATCCAGAGGAAGGAGATAGATGCTTTTCTTTTTCTTTTTCTTTTATTTGTGTGTGTGCACGCATGAATGTTCTTCATGACTCTGTGTTGTGCATGTTTTCATGCACTGTACTGTATATGCAATCACTTACAATCCCGTGCTTGCAATTATTTTAAACAGCATTCTTTCCTGTAATGCATTTTGACATGATGCAATTGATTTTAACCGTTTTAAAATGAGAACAAAGACTTACGTGGCTTGGCTGCAGTAAATCAATGAACTCACTGGGAGTGATTGTCTGCAGTGGGCACAGCGGAGGCACCTCACTGGTTGTGCTGGTATAGTGTGCTGGATTTAATGATGTGAATACTGAAAAGCTGAATGTCGCTCTGCTTGCATCAGTCTCACATTTCTTCTTTTATTCCCTCCCTCACAGTCTCCAGGAAGGACTCGCTGATTCGTAGGCATTAGGATCTGACATCGCAGGCACACAGGCAGTCGCTGTCTCACACTTCATCTGAAGAGCCTACTTAGCTCTAAAGAGCCTGTGTTACATTATGCAATTTTTAAAACAGGATTGTATAATCTTTGTGTAGTGTTCGCCAATACTATTACTCTCCTGAGCTCTTGGAAAAAAAGAAGTGGATGTTTTGTTTTGTTCCCATTGCAGTGAAATAAAGGCTTCACAAACTGGATAGATTACTTAGTGTTTTCTCAAAATAATCTCAGTGGATTGCAAATGAATCAAATAAACATGAGTAAAATTATAATAATTGTATTAATTTAACCACAAACTTCCAACTTGGACTGAAATAGTAATGCAATAGAATATATTATGCCATTCATTCATTGTCATTTTTTTGCTAGAGTTCCAGTATCCCTTTCTTCCATAACCGAGCAGCTTTTGTCTCATTACAAGTACAAGTGGAGATTTTTCATAAATATATGATCTACATATCCATTACCGTGTCCGCAGGTTGGTCATTGATTGATGAGCTTAATGATCTTAATTTTCACACAAGAAATACAAACCAGGTGTCTGCACCTTTAATGACTTGATCCTCTTAAGTGATGATGAAGAAGATCGCATTACATTTTTCACAAGGACACTTATTACCTGGAAATTTGCTATACCACTTCAGCTGTGTCTGAAGTCAGTATCTTAATGCTTGTGTTAGGTCAACACAACACTCTGGGGAGAATATGGTGGGATTATACTGCATTGGTTTTGGCAGTGTGTTGAGTCTTTGTGGAGATTATTATGATGCACCAAGGTATTATGATGGCAGTATTTTCAGAGATGGAAGTAACAACCTACAAATACTCATATTATTGTAGTGAAGTGCTATTTCTGGATAATTTTACTATTTAAATAGTTAACTGTACTCCAAGTCAAATGCTGAATAGTAGGTAGTCTATTTAAGTACTTTAAGTTAAACCACAAATCACTTCTGCACAGGCCCACACGCTCAATTAATATTGAAACATTTTGAGTATTTTTATTTTTTTTTAAATAAATTTAGTATTCCCACAGAGAAAATCCCTATGTTGTATTGATGTGTGTAATGTTTATACAAGCTACTTTGTTAGTGAATGCCTGTTTGAACATTGGTAATTATTCTTTTACAACATGTTAATGACAACGTAATTAGTTGCAGTCAAAGAAATAAGGTTGGAACTCTGTAAAAGTTTGTGTTCTATCACTGACATCAGTATTTTTTTTCTTTCTAACCCAGTACCACTTAAGACATGTCGTAATTATACTTGAATTCACATTCCCTGTCTTCTCTACATATTGCATTAATGAATGCTTCAAAATTATATGTTTGATTTAATGGCGTGGGTATTCATTCAGAGGGTTCACCATGTGCACACGATGATATTATAGTATTACGTATATACAGTAAGAACCGTGTTTATGAAACTTGCAAACAACTATTGCACACACGTGGATGTAAAGTGGACGACCCAGCGCTGCAGCGTGCAGGTGCGGGTCATTCAGCACCATGGAGAGCGACTCCCCCCCCCAGTTCAAATGACTGCAGCGCGTTGGTGCCTGTCACTGTGAACTCGAGTGTGTGGTTTTGGTCCTGTGATGGACTGGTTACCTGACCAGGGCGTTAACAACCTGTCGACCCCATTCTGAATTGTATAAAACTGTGCAAACGATGTGCGTATGCATGGCTTCACACATTTGCTGGGATATAAAACAAGCAACTGGAGGCGCCAAAACTCACAAAAACTGTTGTTCCACATTTTAAATGTTTTTTTGTTTGTTTGTTTGTTTGTTTTTGTCACTGCAACTCACAAGTGGAAAACTTCTTGATGAAACTCCACTTCACGATCCGCGTTTTCCTCCATAGTGAAAGTCCTATTTATTCCCCAAGACCGCATGGAGTGTTTCTTCAGCACAAATAGTGGGCTACCCCCATCGTGGCTGCGCGAAAGCTTAAATTAGACCTCCCTCGTGCGTTTGGCATTCATGCGCCGCAGTGTTTCACGTCAGTCACCTAACGAGATTGTTCCATCAGACGGAATTACCCGCATCACTCAATGAAATACCATTATTGATTAGAGTGCCCTCCTCTCTCGCTCCCCCTCTCCTGCCACCATCGCTCGCGTTCTTTCTGTCGCTCCCTTCCTTTTCCTGAAGTGCTGCAGCCAGAGAGGACTGCATCGAGAACGAAAAAAAAAAAAAGAAAGAAAAAGAAACATTGACGTTATCTGATAAAAAAAAAAGAAAGAAAAAAAAGAAAACCCACTAGACCTTTTTTCTTTTTTCTTCTTGTAAGCAAAAACAGAGTCTGATGCAATGGGTGATTCTCAGCTCAGTCCACGTTTTTCGCCATACATGACGGTAAGTAATTACTTTTTTCTTTCTGGGAACATGCTGACTGTAACACTTACGAGTTTCTAATACCTGTTTCAGTCCTGTGTTATCAGTTTAAACGTGACATTTGCATGATTTCCGAAGCCATTTGACACGATGCCTCCAACAAACACCGAGACTGGGAGACAATTAATAAGTAGTTATCTATTCATAAGTTTGTGCGTCAATTGGTAAAAGTTTGGACTGTTTTTTTGGCTTGCGATGTTTGTTCTAAGTTCATATTCCTCATGCAGAAATGAAGGGTAATTAGCTTCAGTGGTTGGAAGAAGGCTACACGCATTATTAATTGCTTTAACTAATAATTTAGCTCAGAAGAGAGATCAAGGAAATACATTTATATATATATGTGTGTGTGTGTGTGTGTGTGTGTATATATATATATATATATATATATATATATATATATATATATATATATATATATATATATATATATATGTAGTGTGTGTGTGTGTGAGTGTACACACACACACACACACACACACACACACACACACACACACACACACACACACACACACACATATATATATATATTCTTCTATTTATCATCTTTGAGTGAGTGACATACTTGTCCTTGGCTTGCGCAGAGTTTTTGCATTGTTGGCTGTGGACTGTTCACGCTGTAGTGCAATCCAGCCAGATGCCCTGGGGCAGTTAAAGCACTCAGCACTGCCGTCAAAAAGAGGAGAGGATGCGATGCGGGAGCAGGCAACTGACTCATCCATGAATTGCACCTCAAGAGGCAGTGAACGATTGACAGGCACACAGCCGGTGAACTGGAAATCTGTGGCAAAGTGCTCCGTTTGCACTCTGAAGGCTGCTGTAGTAGTTCACACTGAAGGTCCATCAATGAAAGCAGGTTAGATGAAGTAAAGTGATTGCAGGCTGCAGAGTTAATTATTTTGGATGAGTTATCATTGGTTTCAAGTTAATATCAAAGTTTCTTCTCCCCCCCCCCTCCTACTATGGTAAACTACAGTGACATGAGGGTTCATAATATATTGGATCTACTCATAAGAATATATGCAAGTCAAGCAGGAGATGACTTGTCAATGCTTTTTCTCTAACAACAAGCTATTTTAAGACTAAGGTGAGTTATAAACTGGACTTTCACTACAGAGAAGACGGAAAACACTAAAAGCTCAAAGTTTGATGTGACAGTGACAATTTCCCAGAGAAAAGAAGCAGCATGTGGACACATGTTGTCAGCACATATAGACGAAAAGGAAAAAAGAAAGGTAGCACACAAGATATTTTATGTTAAAATATCCCTTAACAATAGATTTGATTTCTGAAGGAGGTTCACATTATCTTTGACTAAATGAACAGTTTGTTGTGAAACATCAGCCTTGGAAGTGTTACATCTTGGCACCACACCCTTTTTTAATCCGCCTTATTGCGTCATTGCTACGCAGAAGGTCTGCAGCAGACGGTTGCTCCTATGTAGTGTGTCAGCAGTGATGTCTGGCAGACCATGTACTGCAGATCCCAAGAAGATCACACAGATATTTAAGCAAAGCAGGCAACACAGGCTGGTCTCTGCTGCCTTTTACGGCCCAATGGCAAATGTTTTGTTATAGTAGTATCAATAACCAGTTTATCTATTTCTATGAATTATCATTCATTGGTATAGTTTTAATGATCTTCATTGTTTTATAACTTTAGACACACAAAGACAGTCTACAACCAGAACAGGAGAAGTAACTATTTAAAATCTTGATTCATATGAACTATTACACATATCTATATTATGTCTATGCATACGGACACATTTGCATAACATTACTTGTGCTTTCTTTTCAAGTATCTCGCCTGTCACAATCTATCTCACGTGTGCATCTCTAAAGCATGGATTTTATTTATTTTATTCTCAGGAATAAAAGCTATCGCCCATACACAAGCACTGCCCTCTCTTCCTCCTCCACTGAGCCAGTAATGGCATCAGTGTTTGATGAAATCTACGAACACAAGACGGCCTGGGTTGGATGGGCTTCTGCCTTCCAGATGAGGTCATGGGCTCTCCGTTTTGATGGGATTACGTGTGGCTCTGCCCACTTAGAGATTGGGCCTGCATTTTCTGATGCTAATAGAACAAACCACCCGTCATGGCACAGTGCTTACGCACGTCTTTGAAAGGGCAGACGCAGACGAGTCAAACCCGACTGAGAGGGAAAGCGTTTGTGATTCTTAGTGTGCAAGTGGCTTAAGTGGCTAAAGACATTTATTCTTTTATGCACATTTGTTGAATAGATGTGACATGAAATAAGTACACACCCGCTTTGTTTAGAGAAATAGCTTTTTTGTGCTGTGAAAAAAAAAATCTATGTTTCATTAAAGCACTGCACTTAATTTGAAAGGCTGATATTGATTTAACTTTATGTCCTCATGAAAAGCATTAAGAATTGGTCTCCACCACAAGATTTTGGTCACACAACATGAAATCTAACACAAAAATAGATCCTTTTTTTGTGTGTTTTTTTGCCACCAGTCTGCTTGTGTGTTAAGAAACTACTCATCGTTTGGTAGAAAACATCCACATAGATTACAGCGGTAATTAGTTATTATGAGATGACGATGACAACACTCCATATACTGTGTTTTGGGTTAGATTGTCATTACTATTCTGGACTATTACTACTTAACATTTCCAAAATTTCTTGTTTTCTTCATAGAAAACACACACAAAAATATCAAAATGGAGCCGTTTTGTCAAACACAAAACCTGGATATTATTTATTTATTTTCTTTTACTCAAACTGCTACTTTAACTTGGATCCATGGCCTAAACTGTTCTTCTAATACCTTCGTTTATCTTTATGTATCTTTATGCAAAAAATAAGAAAAAAAGAAATCGAAGCCAAGTGGTACTTGACCTAGACTTTTTCCCCGTATTATAAAGAGGCTGAAGGAAAACAAGGCTGCCATCCATCATGTGGACAGTGGGTATTGCTAGAGCAAGACCTATTTTCTACCATCCTCACATGGTTCACAGCAGGGATACTTGGACTATATAAACTCCCGTTATGTAAATGGTAGGAAACAGTTTTGCCCCGGGACATTTGATAGATATAACCTCTTTCTTGTCATGATATTTTAATTCCCCCTTCCAAGTTGCCAGGGTAGCTGTGATCAAATGTTAAGGTTGGTTACTTTCAAAAGAATATAAGAGTGATCTGAAATGATGGATGAGGTAAATACATGGTGAACAGAGCTGTTCAGAGTTTCCCCACTTAAGTTTGTAAAGGATGAAGAGTGGAGGAAAATTACCAAACAGGAAACCTGAGAGGGAATATAGGGAGAATGTAGAAAAAAAACAAAAAACAGATTGTGGCAGAAATCAGTTGTTTGGCATTGTTGGCAGTGGGTTGTGATTGCTCCTATCACACGGGCTGTCTGCGCTGTCGGGGTCTTGTGATCCGCGGTCAGGTGAGGCCGGTCGCCTCTGTGCTCGGGTCTCTCCTGAGCTTCATCACCACTGACAGCCGGCCTCACCCTTTTTGATTCTCTGACAGGAAGCCATCATTTTGTGGGTGTATGCATGGCATGCTCATTTCAAGGAGAAAAAAAAAGTGTTTGTGATAGCCAGCGATGACAATGATTGTTAAGAGTTCATTCAGAGCAGTGAACCCGGACGTGCTGCCAGCAGTTTCTTTGTCTGCTGAGGAAATCGAAATGGTCTTTTTTTTTTTTTTTTTAGAAAGTGTCCAAAGAGAAGATTAATCAGTGCTCAAAAATGAAGGTTCATGTTCAAAATAGTAACTAAACATAGTAACTAAACAACAATTTAATGAAATTGATCTCATTCTTTTGAGACAGACAAGTGAATAAAATAATAGATGTTGTCATTCTCCATGATGCAGATTTTCTTTCACAAAAAACCCCAAAACATATTGCCTGATGATCTTTGTGCCACTATCCAATGCACCTCCATTGTCAATGAAGGCATTAAAATGATCAGTCTATGTGCGAAAGGGTGTGCTCATAACCACATAAGTCATCAAATGAGCCAAAAGGGATTAGTAGAGTCACCTTGAATCAGCAGTGTCATTTTGCCCAGTAAAATTGCATTATGGGAGCTGGAGCTGGGCCTGTGATTTGTGTCCTCCTGACAAGGCTTCAGTGTTCATTAGAGGCTGTAGTGAGCAGCTCTTAGACACACTGGAACCGCACACAGTGCACACAACCTCAACCACATGCACGCACGCACGCACGCACGCACGCACGCACGCACGCACGCACGCACGCACGCACGCACGCACGCACGCACGCACACACGCACGCATACACGCACGCACAGATACAATTCTTGGACACTGGACAGCACTGACCCTCCCCAGTATGTGCCTTAATTTGCATTGTACATTATCTAAAAAGCTAAATGGTTTTATGATGTGTGAGCAATGAAAAACTTGCAAAATTGCTCGATGAAACTGTATATCTTAAATAATTGTTGTGTATCTGTGCTCAATGTGCAATCAATTAGAATAAACAGCACACAGAGATCCTGTGGAGCCCACATGAAAACCGTGTTGCATCATTTGTACGGGAGGCCGGGGTCTCCCTCCCATCACTGCATCACTGTTCTGCCACGCCGGGAGGGGCTTTCCTGTTCATGCTGTTTGCATTGACGCTCACATATGAGACTGGCATGTGTGGGAGGGCAAGATAATCGTTCTGGGAATCTCTTTGTGTGTATGTTTCGCCGGTGTATGTGATATTTTATCTATGTAAAAAACACAACATTATGCAAACTAATAACATTGGGAGAGAGCAACACACAGACATTTTCTGTATGTATATGAGCTTGAGTAATACTCCCTTCCCATTTTTTCGCATGGATTGAATATGACAGTGTGGTTCCAGTTGGGTCGTCACTCTCATTATGATGAATGAGCTATTTATTGGGGGCAAATTGAATTTTGGACAGAGCCTTGTTTATTAGCTTCTGTTCCTCAGAACTGATCATGAGCCAGCAGATTTTGTGGTGAAATCTTAAAAACTCAACTACTCTCATGAAAAATAGAACAAGGAGAGTGCCTTTGCAAATCAAATATTCATTTTAGAATAAAAACTATGAGCCAAAAAAAAAAAGCCTTTTTCCTTGCACCAGTCCAAATGATTAAAAGCCCTGGGAGAATGGGAAGCATATGATTAAAAAGGGTGTATGTACTGTCAGTGAGGTGTCAACTGTTAGTCAGGGTTAGTGATGAATGTAGACATGAGATATGGGCATTTTTAGATGAACAGCTCCTTTTCTCTGACTGTTTTCTTTTTTCTCCCATGTCTTCCTTGTCCTTCCTTTCACTTGTTCTCTTTCCTTTCCCCTTCCCCCATGTCTTTCAGGCTGGTCAATGATTGCCATGGTCATTGCGAGTTATCTCCTGTGGTGACTGCAGACTCAAGAGTTTTCTTTCCTGCTGCATCTCGAGGCCTGCTGTACTCACTATTTTTGCAATCCGCAAACAATTTACACTCAACCCTCTTCCATCGCTTCCCTCTTTCTTCTACCTGTAACTATCCTCTCAACCCTTGTAAAGACCTGCTGGTGGAACCACAATGGAGGACACTTACAATAACAGGACTTCACTTGTTAAGGGGGCCACAGACATGGTCAAGGAGGCCAAGCGGCACGCAGCAAAGAAGGTAAACAAGGCTGTGGATCGAGCAACAGACGAGTGCTCCGCTCACCGTAACTATAGCCGATTCCAGGATGAAGAGGATGAGGATGAGGATTTCTACCGCAACCCCCCGAAACAGGATGGACAGGGATACCCTGACAATGAGGAGGGCTCCAGTGATGCCACAGAGGGCCATGACGATGAGGATGAGATCTATGAGGGCGAGTACCAAGGGATCCCTGCCGCCAGGGACAAGAAGCATAAGGAGGGTCAGGTGGCTTTAGGACAACCGATGTCGGACGCCACAAGAGACCGCCATGAGCTGGAGCAGGAGAGACAGGCTGATGAGGAAGAGCTGGCCCAGCAATATGAGCTGATCATCCAGGAGTGCGGCCATGGGAGGTTCCAGTGGCAGCTGTTCCTGGTGCTCGGGCTGGCACTGATGTCTGATGGGGTAGAGGTGTTCGTCGTGGGCTTTGTGCTGCCGAGTGCAGAGACGGACATGTGCGTGCCCAACTCCAGCTCGGGGTGGCTAGGTAAGCATTACATGTGTTTATATGCTGTTGAGCATGTCAAGTTGTGGTCACAACTGAGGATGCAGATCCCATTCAATCACAAAGTATTCAGCTGATTATCGGTGCGTGTCATGAAGTGTGAAAGACATGTTTGACCAAGCAGAGTGGATACACAGTGCAATGTGGGAAATGTAGGATCCAGTTCTTCTGGAGCAGAGGTGGGCACTCCCGGTCCTGGAAAGCCACTGTTGTGCATGTATCAGGTGTTGTCCTGCTGAAAAACATCTGATTGCAATCAGTAGCTTGCTGTCAGGCTCTCTGTAGCGCATCATGCTCGCACATTCATCAAATTCAGGTGTGTTGGACCAGGGAAACATTAAATAAATGCCGGTCTGGGGACTGACGACGGGAAGTGCCCATCTCAGTTTCAAAGCCGTGGCCACATTAGGACCATATGTTCTTGTCTCTGGTGTGTTAAGTTTGACTGGCATTTTAGTAGAGCTGGTTTAATAGTTCATGAACACAACATGATTTTCAGAAAACATAAAAGAACAGTTGTTAGAGGGAGATGCTTGCACTCTGAATAACTCTGATATGATTTTAAAATAATAATACATATCCTAGTGATAACAACACTGTTGACTTTTCCAGTCGTATACATGTTTTTGTGTGGACATATTTTGTATTCAGGTTTTAAGCTGGTTTGTGGGGATGGTTTTCAGTGGCTGTCAGACTGGTTTTGTCTCCGAACAAGAAATCCTGCTCCCAGGCTACTTCTGTAACCAATTACTGTCATTTTAGTAACAGCTGTCACATTTTCCAGCAAAAATGAACGGACATTAGAATATATTTGATTACATTTATCTCCAAAATATGGATGTGGCCCGGGAGAAATGCTACCACAAAGATGAACTTGCAACTATTTACTACTGTTCTGAATGGAAACTTGCTGTGTGAGACATAGAATATTCGCATTTTATTGTAAAGTATTAATACAACACCGCACATGTGTATGTAGAACTGGAACATAATACTCAGCCCTGCGTCTTTTCTCAAAAATGTTTTGATTCGAGAAAAATAGCATTTGTTCTGTATGCCTGCAGTATATGTCACGCTCTATCTTATATGTAGACGAGGTGTTTCGGACCACTGGTCTCCATGTCAGGTATTAAGAGTGTAGCTGGTATTCCCTGTGTGCTCTGCGGGTTGAGGTGGAAGTCTCAGCAGTCCCAGTAGCTGCAGGTGTATAATCCATCACCACTGAGCTCTGTGTACTGGGGCTGACTCACCGTGTCAGTACCAGAGTGGAAAGGACATTAAATCAAGCACACAGCCCGTAGATACTAACTGCCACACTGAGGCATGACAATACATCAACACGACAACATCTGACGCGTGCATGCGCCAGGGCTTCTATCAAAGTGGAGGCTGCGATGGAAAGTTTAAAGGAAATGGTTTTGAGTGGGTAAATGAGTTTAGTTATCTTCACCAACAAAAGTTGGGCAGAGAAGGTAATGTTTTCATCTGTGTGTATTCATTTATTGGTTTGTATGTATGTATTTTACCAACTTTTCGCAAAAACTACTGTCCCGAATTGCATTGCATTTTCAGGGATGATTTGTTATCATTCAAGGACCAATCGATTAGACTTTGGGACATTAATGGCTAACCGTTTCTGAATGAATTCCAAAAAAACTGCGAAAGAATTTCCCATACAAAGCATATGAGAGAGGCACCTGATGGAGGAGTTCAGCATCTGTTGCGATGGAGATGCTCCCTGCTCATTGTTTCACTTTGATGTAGCTACCTGACCTACCTCATTAGCACTGATTTGAGCTAACAGCTATCATGCTAGTGATGCTAACTCTGTTCTGCAAACGAATGAGGCGTTGGTGAAGGTTAGAATTTCGAGTTAGAAATTACTACACTTGGTCACATGAAAAGTATTTTGCTGCAATCTGTACAAATTTAACAATCTTTTATGCACACTTTAAGAAATATTAGGCTTGATATCGCCCCCTCTCACCCTGTTAAATCCTCGCAAGATGCTGTCTATGCTGCACCTTCCCTTTTCTGTCTCTTTCCAAGTATCCATGTAAACTCTTTTCTCCCTCTCCAGCCAAGCAAACTCCTGCAGGCGTTCATGCTCTACGCACTGCTTCTCCTTGTTCGTGACTCCATCCCTCACCCCCTGTCCATCCCTCTCACCCTCCATTCTATGTGCCTCTCTTTTCTTCTCGCATCCTCCCCCATCATCCACTTCTTTCTCCTACTGATTGCCCCTGGGCTCCTCCCTCTTGAGGTGAACATGATTGGTGTGTATATGCCTGTTTGTGTGCATGTCAGAGCATAGCCCACATGATTACTACGACCTGGTTGGTTTGGAGTTTCCCAGATTAGTTCTGCTCTATTGTAGCCCACAAAATTAACTGAGTTGATGTTTCATAAGGGTTGCGTTTTTATTTACATTTTTTTCATTATCAAATTTATCGTAAACAGCTTCATGTCTGCAAGATTTGCTGACAAATTTATAGTATATTTAAAATAATACCATCTTGAGTTTAACCAGTCCCTGAAGAACACCAATATATTATATAATGTAAAAAAATGGAACAGCCAAAAATATATATTTTTTAATATAGATCAAGCTAAAAACGTTTTGCTAAGACTTTTCATTGTGATTTATTTTGTTTTTGATCTCTGATATAGTTCCATTATTAATCATTCCAATTCAATTAGCTCATGTAATAAACTGAAATTCTTATCCCGTATTACCATGTAGAGTCACTGTGAACATCAAAATGCATTTTAGGATGACCTCCAGGATTCAAAATCTCTCTGTTCTTTTGGAAGCACACACTAGCATGAAGCTACTAAAAGATGTGTTTCACAGGAGTTTGTTTTCATAAACAACAATCTTTCAGTAATGAATTGAAAAAGGGAGTAAAAAAGAAAACCTCATTCTACCATTATAAACAGAAACAAAAAATGAATGGGGGGGGGGGGTTCTGAGTGGTGCACATATTCTCCTGGTGTGTGTGTGTGTGTGTGTGTGTGTGTGTGTGTGTGTGTGTGTGTGTGTGTGTGTGTGTGTATGAATGGATGAATGTAAATATTCTGTACATATCAGTGAAGATGTTACTGAGATATCACTGGGGCCAGGCTGAACCCACAGAGGGTGCTCTGTTGAATAAAGGAAAATAAAATATTTATAGATGGATGCCTGCATTGACAGATAATCCTAACAATATGGGGAAAAGCATACATTTCTTTCCATTTGAGACACTGAAAACATTTCAGTGATAGTTTCAGTAGTTTCGACACTCGTCATTTTGGTGTTTGGTTCGTTTTACCTGAGCTGGGCTCCATCACATGTGTATTGCACAACTCCATTAAGCAGGTATCAGGCAGAGATAGGAGGCATGCTGCACAGACTGAGTCGAATGTAATGGGATAATGCAGTTTGGAAAGAAAAAAAAAAAACACAGAGCCTGAATAGGATGAATGAGCAAAAAAGTGATTCAATTACAGAATTCAATTTGGCCTGAGCAGTATCCCGATCTCCTAGGAATCTTTAACATTACTTCCGAATGAAGGATGAAGTGTTGGGTTAGGAGGGGTTGCCGACATCTGGTAAATACCTCAAACAGGAGTGGACAATGTGGGAAGGAAGCAGGAAAGGATTCAGGAACTGTGAAAGGCAATATGTTTGATGAACAGAGGGGCAGAGGATGAGCGACAGCTCTGAAGCAGAGAGATTACCAAGTTAGAGAGGAGTAATGGGAGAGACGGGTGTGGGTGGACGGGAGGAGAGAGGTGGAGATTGGTGGTATTTAGTACTCCAACAGTGTGAGGGAGAGGCTCTGCTATCATCTCAGACACAACAGACAAAGAGAACACATCACCCTATCATTATTTATTTGTTCTCTTAGACTGTCTTTTCCGAGCCAAAACCATCAGTTTTCCCCTCTGCTTCTCTTCTCCTTTTTTCACATTTACAATAAACATTAACCTTTCCTTTTCTTTCCTGTCTCTTCGTTATGAATCATTCCCCCTTCCTTGTCCTTGGATCTGTTTTACTGTGTATGTGTCTTGGCTTTCTGTCTCCTCGCTTCACTTTCTGTCTCCTCTCATGTCCCACCTCTTCCCTACTTCTCTCACTCTCTTTGTTGCTTCTCCTTTCCTATAGTTCCTCTACCTTTTCTCTGTCCGTGTATAGGCCAGCTGGCAGGCTGTGTGGGGCTTCCTGGTCCAGGGGCAGCTGAGCATAGCTAAACTGCAGCAAGAACGCAGCCTCACTGCAGAGATTACACTACTTGAATCGTGCAGCTCTCTCCTCATTGTGTGGGAGAATGTGCGTGTGTGTGTGGAGTGATGGAGGGGTGGGGGGTGGGGGGGTTCTTAATGTCTGTGTATTTCTGTGGCCCAAACCTGCTGCCACCAGCACGATCAACCACAAGTAAGCCATGCCTAACTATTTACTCTTATCTGGCTTTCAGACAGCATCACTATATTTCACGCGAATTAACGCCGCTTTAATGTTAATGATAGCTGGATCATTACTGGTGCTGAGTGAGTCATTTTAAACCACGCACCCTGAGCCCCTACAATAGGTTACTTTCATATAGATCTCATTCAATTCCTGCCCCCACTGATATGACTTAAACGTGACAAAAGGCTTCAATCTCTATTTCTGCGGAGGTGGCAGAAGACGGAGGCATGAATCCGATCAAACTGACACCGTGTAGTACAAATCTGATTACATGCCGCTCGGCGTAAAGGAGATGGTTACAGCGGCGCAAAGAGGAACCCAAAGCAAATACTGTAAAAGGGGGGGGGGACAGAGGAGACCCAGGAGACTCCTACAGGATTGTAGAGGGAAGACAAGGAGGTGAAATGATGGAAGGAAATAGGAAGTGAGCCAAGAAATTGGAAAGCAAAAGAAATAGAAGCAAGCTGAGAGGAAGAGAAGTGAAGGACTGGTTGGGAAGGGAGGTACAACAAAAGCAACAAACTGCTGTGACGGATAAAAAAAAACATCAAAGCAGTTGAGCAGGGATGACGAGAAAGAGATCAACGGAAAATGTTAAAAACAGAAAAAGGTGCCACAGTTTAGTCATGGTGCGGACCAGACACACTACTTTATGACAGCATCATCATTATGAATAAAAGTGAATGGGTGTGTTTTGCGCAAAGCTGAAAGACTTTGCAGCTCTAAGAGCGAAGAGCATCAAAGCATAAAATCAGAAAAGAGGTCGTGATGCAGCTCAGCGCCTCCATGGCTCTCAAGGGGCTCCTCAGTATGTGACAGAGCAAAAAGCACAGTGCCAGGGCCTTCCCCACACTCCCCTCCTCACTCTTTTTGTCTGACTATCCGGCAATTACTGAACTCCCCTCCCCTCATGATCCTTTTCTTTTGTCAACTCCTTGACTTGCGTTTGTTGCTACACGCAATCTTTTAGGTACATTTGTGTTAGATACAGAATCCATTTTCATTTTTCTAATCCGTCCACCTTAAAAAAAAATTCTATTTTGGCTGTACTTAAAGCAATTAAGTGTAGTTATAATCATGTAACTTATGCATTGTTATGGACTGTGGGTCTGTGTGTTGTCACTTGTAGCAGTGCTTTGTTTCATATTTCAGTCTCAAAGAAACAACTGTGGGGAATTTGTCTCGTTCTTACTGTGTGAAAAGGATTTTGCTGAATATTTGCCACGCTTGGAGATGTGTTTTGACGTCTCAACACAGTCTCGTGGGGCAAAACCTTTTGCTTCTGTCTGAAATTCTCCTGACACATTGTCATTTTCTGGTGGTACTCAGGGTCTGTATGAGTCCTCAGCTTGAATCTCAGATAAAACATTTATTTTTTAATTTGTTTTTGTGCAGCGGTGATGTCAATTCATCATGTCATTTCCTACTGCTTTTGTCTTGGTTGTTGGTCGGTGTTGCTCGTAGCAGCAGTGGCAGTTGTCACAGTTTGTCTGCATTCACGGCGGCATAACAACGGCTGTCTGTAAACCACACTCACTGCACAACATAAGATCAGAGGCTAATGTAAAGATGCCTTAAGTGTTATAAATAATGTCCAGGAGGGCCACTTTTTCATTTATTATTGACATCAAACAGCTCCAACATGAATGTCATGAGGGTTTTGTCATGAATTTCTTAAGAAAGCCTGATAAAAAAAGTGAATCATCATAATCAGGCATATTTGAGCTCACATTATGTCAAACTTTTTGTCTGTATTATGTGAAACTTTTACGTCAACTAAAATGTTAAAATGTTGTTGTTTTCTTTGTTTGTTTGTTTTTTTTTTAAGTTAAACTGTATTCTTGTTGCTTGTATTTCTCTGCATGACAGTACTTTTTGCTATGCTGAATATAAAATGTACATTTCGGTAAACCAATGAGGAGATGGCTATGAAGTAAAATATTCATATTCATTGCTTATGTGGAAACGTCCCTAAATGAATAGAACTGCATTTCTCCAGAAGTTGTATACCGGTCATAAGCAAATGTATAATTCCTTTGAAGTGTGCACAACAGATTTCAAGACACGGCAGGTTAATTCTACTCCACGTAATGTTAGAGAATGTCTGTGCTATTTTTAAACGATATTACACTGCGGTGAGCTCAGTCGTCCCTTTCTGGTGCGGGCACCGCTGACATCATGCTCAAACATCATGTTGTTGGAGTCACCGAGAACATCAATAAATTCATTACATAATGGACGATCCCATGAGAGGTGTACCGATTAGTTACTAGGTTTATTACTCCTCTGTGTCAGGGGATTTTAACGTAGTGGTATCTGTGTGATTCACGCCGATGTCTGCAAACCAGAAGAATATCTGAACTGTATGAAACAATAAAGATGACTGGGTCTTTGAATCCGTCACATTTAACTGGACAGCCAGTGGGTGTTTATCTGTGCACAGTATACATCTGGTTTGTGCCTCATGAAGCTGAAGCGCACATAGGCTGAATGGTTCTATGAATTTAAGCACTGAATGGATGGTACCTTCAGACGAGTATCTAGATGACTGCCAAATGTGACAGATAGATGGGATTCAACCTTGTAGTGTGAGAGTCAAACAGATGTCTGCTCACAGCCGAAGAGGCGGAGCAATCTGAGTTTTGACTTTACAGGGCGGCTGTGCTTCCTGCTGTTATTAACGTAATGAGACGGACAAAGTCACCTGATGGAGGTTTTCTTGTTTCTATGTGCCGTCAGTAATAGAACAAGCCCCTCCCGATCAAGTTCATATGTATGTACAATATATGTGTTAGTATTGATAAAAAGAAAACATCCCAATATTATTATCTACTGATCTGTTGACAAGCTCCGCCGTTTTTCAGCCTGGGAAAAAAACAAAAAACAGCAGAAAAACCCAGCTGCATTGCCTCCTTACAGCAGACAGTATTCATCCATGGGAGCTGCTCAACACTCAAAGCCACAATATAGACTAAAGCAGTAATAATAGTCTTCTCTCGTCGGGGCAGAATCATGATGATCAGTGAAGAAAATCAATGCTGTTTTGTTGGTGCATTGATCCCATTTGTGACGAGAGGGATTAAAAGAGCACGGAAGGCTCTTTTGTAAAGTCACTCTGCATTACCGTTCACATTTGTCTCCTCATTGATCAGAGCTTGTTTTCCGTCCTTCGCTCACTGTATTTACTCATCAACGCTGGGCAGTGTTACCGAGGCTGAGGGTTTTTCCATTTGGTTTTCAGGTTCTGAATCCTCAGTCGGAGCTGTAATTTCACAAGGAAAAAAAAATAGCATTAATTTGTATAAATGTACATCCTGTTGTAAAGTAATTAGACTTCATGGGTTCAGTATATATAGTCCAGGAAATGTGAGTGTGGCACTTGAGTCAGATGAAAAGAAGTTTAATGGGGGTGAACACAGTGGTTTAAGTTCCAAAAGTCTAATTTTGGAAGTTATACAAAAGTATTTTATTTCTATATTTCATTTATTGAGATTTTACAATTAAAAGCATGCAGGAATATCCTCCTTGTGAAAGAGGACAATAAGGGTCATGCTCTTCCTGTCTTGACTACTTTTAGGATTGAAATGCTGCTCTGACAATTAGCAGTCAGCATCGGTGTTTGTTTCCTTTTTATTAAAACAGCTCATGAGCAATGAATTTAGTATTCGGTACGATCAGCAGTAACTGGCACAAGTTTAATATGGTTTCTGATTTTAATGTGAGCTCTCACTAGTAGCCAGCACGGAGCATTTAAGGACATGATTACCAAAACACTTGGCTTGACTCAAGATAAGTGTTGGCTGACTTTGACTTATGAGGCTGAGATGTTTAAAAATATTTGTCACTTCACTAATCTTGAGATCGTTGTGTTAAGTAGTCGTATATATTTCAAAATGGCTGCCCCGGAAGTATAATTTGCTGAGGGAGTCATTAAAGTGAATTTTCATGCATAATCTGTGAACATTACAGGTTCGGAGCTATGATAAGACGTTACTGTAAAGAGAATGAACGCAATATCCACGGCGACCACAATTGCAGCTTTAACTACAGGTCGTGTGAAAAGCTGAATGACATAAACCCCCCAGAATGTTTTGATTGCCACATGATGTGCAGTTGTTTTCATTGACTTTCTGATGTACATGCTGCATGATTTCCAGAAGCAATTGTATGCTGACAAGTTCATTGTATCCACTCCAAAGCTGGTCAAGCATGTTTTGTGGGGGTTGTTGGGAATGTCTTCATTACTAAAATGCACTTGTTACACATGTGATGAAATGTGAGGCACTACATTGTCTATAAAGGCAAATACAAACCAGGCCCATTCTCTATCTCCTTCCAGGCAGCGTTGTTTACCTCGGGATGATGTTCGGAGCATTCTTCTGGGGAGGGATGTCTGATAAAGTGGGCCGCAGGCAATGCCTCCTCATTTGCATGTCGACAAATGGCTTTTTTGCCTTCCTGTCATCATTTGTCCAGGGATACGGCTTGTTCTTACTCTGCCGTCTCGCCGCGGGCTTTGGGTAAGTCTGATTTAGTGGCGGTTAATCCAAAGCAGACGAGGTATTTGGTCAAGTAAATTACAATCCCACCTCAAAGACCCTGCATCCATTTGCAGCAGGAGAGTCTAACTGTTGCCGGAAATCTTCGTACATCTGAGAGGAAAACTTAACCTGTGTGAGGCGAAATCCATCTAAGTTTGTGAGAAAAGATGAAAGAAATATTCTTAATTTTCTATTTAAAGCTTTCCCCACCTTTCTTCAGAAGCATCGTGTGTTATAATTATTTTACCACAGCAAACACCAAGAACCTAAGACAATGCACTCAATGGCCTGTAGCACACTCTGTGTGTTCTTGCATTCCCGGCAGGATTTAAAACCCTGGGAGTGTATCAAAGTAAGTAAAATGAAAGGCAGAGAGTTTCCCTCCTCTTATGACATCCACATAATGGTGTGGCCTGTGATTTATTAGGGTCTGTTCACTGCAAGCATAACTGTTCCTTTAAGAGCTAATTCAGTAATTGCATCTGCATCGTTCTCTCCAGAGACCTTCAGAGTAATTGAAAAGGCTGTCCAAACTGCCAATATGATCAGTGTCGCTGAATCACCAGGAGCTGGCACTCAGGGTTTTTATGTATCATGTCTGCAGTAAAATGTGTTTAATTGTGCATATTTGTGTTCATTGTTTTTGTTCTTTTTGTGCATGTCTGCAATAAAACTAGAATTTGCAAAGTTATTTTGATTTGAATAGTAAAGTGGCTTTACAGAAATGAATGTTTCGAGCTTATGTTACTTGAAGGGAAGGCAATAACGGAGGAGAGAACGCCGATGATTAGTAATCAAGTTCAACTACTGTTGCATTGCTTAAGGTATTAATTACTTCTTGATTGCATTTTCTGCACTGGCAACAGCAGACATTCTTCCAAATTGACTTGCACCAAAACTGTGTATTTATAGAAACAAAACAAATGTGTCTTTTTAAACAAATGTTGATTTCAAACAATACTTTTCATTATCTGGCGACAAAAATCTAAATCCAAATGTTTGAGTATTAATTAAAATTCTAGTTGTTTGCTGCAGCCACTCACGACTATAAAAGTAGCAAACTTTAATACTTGGTGACAATCTTACTTTGGTACGACAAAAACGTCATAATTTTGCTGTTTATCGGGTGAGTGTCTGTACTTGGTATCTTACACAATTCTTCCCAAATAAGTAAGTCAATGAAAGTCAGATAATATATGCTAACACGTTAATATGTGCTCCAGGGTGTTGTATACAGTAAATCATATTTAGGGTGATTCTTTTATTATTCAAAACACTCAGTGGTGTATGAGATGTAAACGTGTTCATGTTAGAATCATTTACAGGAATCCAGTGACAAGTGATCTGTTTTGCACCTGCTATTGATGAGATTTAATTGTATAGAAACATGTTTTGGGGACATTTTTCCATTTTGTTTCTGTCTTCCAAGAACCCCACAGAGTACAATTTTATCTACTGCCCTATAATGTAGAGTGACCAACCATCCTCTTTGGCTTAGAAACTGCCCAGGATATGTTGGAGTGTTTTATTCATTCAGATGTTCAGTTTCCATAGTTTTACATGGGACAATAATGTATATATTAAATTGAATGGCACAGAATTCTTTAGTACTGTTTTGTTTGCATTATAACTTAAAAAGAAAATATGATATAGTATGTTGTTGAAGCTGCATTTTTAAATTTTTCATGGCCTTTTTGTGTGCAGTTTGCACGTTCTGGCCTAGGTGGGTATGGGTTTTCCTCTGGGTACTCCAGTTATTTTAAGGAGTTAAAAAAAAAAAAGGTACAAATACCCCCCCAAATACAACTGACTGTGAGTTTAATTTGTTACTACTGCATGTCCTAGTTTTGGTTTCATCATCCTTCTAACCCTCTCATTCTCTGGTTTTTGCAGGATAGGAGGTGCCGTGCCCATTGTTTTCTCCTTCTTTGCGGAGGTGCTGTCCAGGGAGAAACGAGGAGAGCACCTGAGCTGGCTTTGCATGTTCTGGATGATTGGGGAGATCTATGCATCCGCTATGGCCTGGGCCATCATACCACATTATGGTGAGTTTATGAAATCATTGTGCAACTATCTTGAGAAGGCGCTGGGGACTGCAGCCACATTGTAGTGAATAACGAACGAACAGACTCGTGCCAGATTGAATGTCTTTTTCTTGTAAGAACTCTAACAGGATTAGGTTTAGATGTGATGTTTGGCAAAGTGGCTTCATGCTACAGTAACAAGCCTGTGAGGTTTCCCCAATGGTCGTGTGTTACAGTGCCAACCCCCCCACCCCCCATTTGAATCAATCACTTAATGGCTCTGAGTGGCTGCAGGTCGACGGAGGCAGAGGTTAAGAGATTACCGTATTACCGTATGTATGGATACTGCAAAGCAGGCACAGCCTGGAATGGGTGAGTGAGTATGCCGGAGAAGAGACAGGTGTGATTTATGACAGTGCCGTGTTTGTTATGATCTGCGCTCGTCATGTAAAAAAAAAAAAAAGAAAAAAGATAGGTTTCCTCCTTTCCTCTTCATTCATCCTTTTTATTTCTTCCCCCACAGTTTGAACCTGCTGTCCCTCTCTTTTACTGCCTCCTCTCATACTGTTTTGTACTCTTCTCATCTCTCAATCTAACTCTGTCCCTTCTTTTATTACCTCGCTCCTCTCTTCTCTCTCTCACACTCTCTGTCTCTGCAGAGTGTTCTTCTTGATCAAGCATAATTAGGTTTTTCTCCTTACTCTAATAGGACAAAGCTACATCTAGAGGTGATTTATGGCCGGGCCATGTTTTAGCCAACCTGTGACGTCAGTGAGTGAGTGTGAGAGGGAGGGAGGGAGAGGGAGAGAGAGAGAGAGAGAGAGAGAGAGAGAGAGAGAGAGAGAGAGAGAGAGAGAGAGAGAGAGAGAGAGAGAGAGTGCAATGCATGTTGCATTGAGGACGTTTTACTACTGCAGCAGACACATACAGGTCTTCTTCAAGGAATATTGAAAGTAATAACATTTGACACTGGAGGAGGTCATTTCAGTGAAAACCAAGACACACCACACACACACACACACACACACACACACACACACACACACACACACACACACACACACACACACACACACACACACACACACACACACACACACACACACACACACACACACACACACACACACACACACATACACACAGGCTCTAATTGGAGCTTCCGATAAAGGACTTTCCGGCTTTCTTGCATGCAATTGAGTTATCACTTGCACCGATATAGAAAATTTGTTCACACAGACACACGGAGAAGCTGTTGATGAGACGCTCACAGTAACCTGTTAAAACCAGGACAAGTCTGTATTAGGAGACTCTACTGTCGGATCTGTTGATATTGTATCAAAAGGGATGTTTGTGGCCTCATTCTGTTTGACACGCTACCACTTCACTGGTGTTTCTCTCTCTCTCTCTCTGTCTCTCTCTCTCTCTCTCTCTCTCTCTCTCTTTCTCTCTCTCTCTCTCTCTCTCTCTCTCTCTCTCTCTCTCTCTCTCTCTCTCTCTCTCTCTCTCTCTCTCTCTCTCTCTCTCTCTCTTTGAGGGGGAGCTACAGTACGTGCCTTGCATACACACTCCAAGACTCACCAATGGGTTTGCTTTTCCCCAAAGTGCTGCAGTACCTACAGCCAATATGTTGTGTATGTATGTATGAGCTGAAATCACTGGGCAGAGATACTTTTATGTCCGTGTGTCATGCAATTTCCACTATTTAATACACTTTCAGAGCTCTCATTTATCTTCTCCACTTGCTGCACTTGCTGACTCCTGATATCTCCGAAAGCCCCCTGCCAGACACATCTATCTATCTATCTATCTATCTATCTATCTATCTATCTATCTATCTATCTATCTATCTATCTATCTATCTATCTATCTATCTATCTATCTATCTATCTATCTATCTATCTATCTATCTATCTATCTATCTATCTATCTATCTATCTATCTATCTATCTATCTATCTATCTATCTATCTATCTATCTATCTATCTATCTATCTATCCATCCAGGGACTCAGTCATCCAGAGATTGAGTCAATTATATACATAATCCCTATAATGAGATTTCCAGTGTCAGTTAGTGTTTGAGGGTGAAACATGAACCCAGAGGGACAGGAAGTCAAGCTACATTTCTGGAAAATAGACTGCATAACTTTCTTTCTTTGCTACAGTTTTTCCCTTGTAATCTTCTCCTCCTTACTGTGTCACTTCAGACTGCAACACACTCGGTCAAACACACATGCACACACAGGAAGTCAGAACAATGAATGCAGAGACCGATCAAGAAACCATATGGCAGGTGTCTGCAGGTTATTATTCCAAAAGTCCAAGAAAAAAAACACTATCGTGAGACTAATTAGAGACAAATTTGTAACATTCATATAGTGTATCATTATCCGATGTGAGGCAAGATAATGGAGCTTTATCTGTGTAGCAAAATTCAGCAACAAGGTAATTCAAATTGCCTCAAGTAAAGACAACAGATAGGACAAGAAAAATGCAGGGGATAGTTAAACATTTGGAAAAAATTTTGATTTATAAGAAAAGACTTAAACTTAGTGAAAACTAAACACAAGTAATAGTAATATATATTGTGAAATACAGTTTATTTATTTATTTATTTGATCGGAACAGCATACATTAATGGACAATCGTATACAAACTGTACATAAATTGTATATGTGCCAGATTATAGTAAAACTTCTCATTTACATCTTTAGTCCCGAGGCAGGTCACACAAGCGATACAATGTATAAAGGAATATAAAACACAATATAAAAACTTACATTTACACAAAATGAGTGCAGGACTGACCAACGTCTCTTCTGGCCGAGGCTCCGGTGTTGAGACCCCTCTCGGGTTTAGGTTTACTGAAATGTGGTTAGAGAGTGGGGGGCGGGGCAAGACCATGAAGTGCTTTGTTGACAAGGCAACAGTTTTTAAAATTTAGAAAATTTAGCATTTTGTATTTTTCAAGAGTATTACAGTGATGATATGACCAAGACTTTTGATCCAGAATTTGTATGGTCTTTTTGAAAACGGTTTCTATGGATTTGCTATTTGCTTCTCCAGTCATCATCATCATCATCATCATCATCATCATCATCATCATCATCATCATTGCGTTGTTGCGGGAGAGCATGTTCCAGAAAGACTGAATGTGAAGATCAACACTCAGCCTGAAAGATACTGTATAATAAAACAAAGATAAAATAAACAGTTAAAACAAAAAGGCCGAATAAATAACATGGATTGTTCCCGGTCATTTCCTTTTATCGTAAGAAAGATAAAGTTAAATTATCCAAATGTACAACAACTTTAAACAAAAAAGACATTTTCATTCAATAACTCTTTGTAGAATCTCCTGAGAGGTTTTCTTTTATAATTGCATGAATCATTTTGGATATTTGTTGTTCATTTACAGAAAGGATATATATTACTGATTAGTGAAGTTATTTTTCTCAATATATCTATCAAAGGAACGCTTTGCGCTTTAAATATATCCAAATTTCACTTTGTGCTTGATATGCCCGGGTAGCTAAAGGAGAAAAACTGGAGTTCTTTTTCAAGCATTATAACACTAAATAACTGCACACTGTATTATGTCCTTCATATACTTCAGGTTCATGTATTCAAGATTTTTTAAACATGAATACAAACATTCATTTGTTGATATTTTTACATTTTCTGAGATGTTTTCATCTCTCAAGTCTCTTTTTGAACACATCCATGCCACTTGTTACCGATACTCACACCCTTTGAAAATGGTTGCTTTTAGTTTCAATTGACATGCATGCCGATCAAAGCTGAATTTTAATGTGCTGTGAGATTAATTCCAAGCAGCCTTTTTCTGGCATAACCATTAGTGTTAACCCCCTTCCCACCCCTTGACTCCCCTCCCACGCCTGTTGATGGATAATGGTGCTATTCCCTCCGGAGCTGTAGCTCCATGAGGCACGATCTGTGGAGAGACGTGGGAGGTCACGACTGACACGGCAGCACCGTTCTGTACAGTTTGCCAAAAAGATCTGAAAAACTGAAGTCATTGAGAGCTCAAAACTCCTGCGTTTACAGCACATTATACAATGGGGACCACAACCCGATGCATTAGATTAGATAACTTCAGGAAAATGCAAAACAAGCAAAAAATGTCAAATTTTTTAAATACCAAACTTTTAGTGAACATCTAAATTTAATGGGGATGGAAGTTCCCATATGTTCTCCAAGAAAAGAAAGTAGGCAAAATTGCAATTTCCAATTTTTTTTCCAGGCGTTTTTACATCAAAGGACTTTAATGGTGCTGATTATCACTAAAAGCGATGCTTTCTCACTCGGAATGATTCACTCCGTAATTCTGTGCGTAAAAACTAGTATCCCCCACCAAAGGAAAATGAAAATGCATCACGTTTAATTTGTATGTATGTTTGTTTAATCACTTGTGTGTATGTGTGGGCGGGAATCTGACATAACATTATGGGGTGTCAGTGTAATCTGCATATAGTTATGCACGTTATTAATTTGTGTTGTTTCCTCTGTCAGTGCACACACATTCATTTTTTTAAGTGTGTGTGCAACTCTACCTCAGTGTGTGTGTGTGTGTGTGTGTGTGTGTGTGTGTGTGTGTGTGTGTGTGTGTGTGTGTGCGCATGCGCTTGCGTGCAAGTTACAATGATTAATGAGTCTGAAAGACTGCCTGTGGGCTGAGATCAGGTGCAACAAGATTTAACTTAGCAGAAAACACTCAATTCTATTCCTACACATTCAATTAACCCGTCCTCGTGCACCTCCCTCTGCAGAGCCATTCATCTCTGAGCTCACACATCACTCTGCTCCAGCTGTCAAGCACTTCCATTTAAATGCCATCTTTTATTTGCTGCTCCTTTGTGTTTTGCAATATGAGACTCACTCATAACATTTACAGTCAGGCTTTCAGTTCAGGAAGTCCCACCTCTGATAAAAATTGAATTTAGTGTTATCTTGGCTGCATAATGGCATTTAGATCAGGTTTCAGCAAGTCATTTGCTTTTTATAATGGCCTCCTGTGACTTGAAAACAGACTAAACAGCTACCTGCAACAATCAAATGGTACACTAAGTATTCATGTGTAATTCATCTGTATGGCACATTGTGAATGATGGGTTAATTACCCAAATAGTGCTATAATTAGCATATTTACCACCACATATGGGGTAATGTTCAAGTAATTTAATCCAAATACATAAAAAGTTTTTTCGAGATTATTCCTGATTGTGACAACCTGAATCCTTTTTCTCATGGTTTGTATTTGCAAGGTGATAATCACCAGTTACTGTCCCCAGGTTGGAGCTTCAGTATGGGCTCAGCGTACCAGTTTCACAGTTGGAGGGTGTTCGTGGTGGTCTGTGCCCTGCCTTGCGTGTGCGCTGTGGTGGCTCTTACCTTCATGCCTGAAAGTCCCAGATTTTATCTCGAGGTAAGCACATCTATCTAGATTTTGAACAAATGTTTACAGTCAGACGTGTCTTCCCTCGCTCTGCTGCACCACTCCTGTTGTTGAGAGTGCCGGACCATTTTGCTGTGTCATTGTTGTTGGTTGCTAATACTCATCGGCTTTGCACTGAGCTTGTGTCGGGCAATTTTGGAGTACTTTCTCACGACATTTCTGTTTCATCAGTCCGAAATAATTCAATTCAATTCAATTCAACTTTATTTATATAGCACCAAATACAACCCAGTCATTCCGAGGTGCTTTTAACAGAGAAAATAGAAAAGCCCAACAAATCCACATGAGCAAGCAGGAGCAAATAGTGTGAGTCATTTAAAACCGGGAGAAGGCCTTATATCGTGTATCTGGGAAATAGGAGGCTGGTGATCTGTGACAGTGGGTTTGCTGCTGCAGGATAATTACACCTTGAAGTGAAATGAGTCACTGGTGTCCTGACTCATTCATCACGTTACCCTATCTGGGAAGAGAATCAAAGGGACAGCAAATATGATTGTGGATCTGAAACTGTTGCTATGACTGAGTAAGCAACACCGGCATCATCTCATCTCGTCTCTTTCTGTTCTTCACTTCCGTGCCTGTCAGGTGGGGAAACATGATGAAGCCTGGATGATCCTCAAACAGATCCACGACACCAACATGAGAGCGCGTGGGCAGCCGGAGAAAGTCTTCACTGTGAGTGTTTGTTTCTGCTGCGAGCTCTCCTGGCTGGGTTTCCTGATGCACGGGGAAGCAAAGAGGCTTATGTTTCTGCCACCACTGGGACAGGTTTTAATGCTTACACCATGCAGGATCATATCTGAATTATGAAGGTTGTGAAAGCTGTTTTGTGTCATTCAGGCTTATTGGCTGCGCGAGGTGCACTTTGGGAAAGCCGCTTAGTCAACGCATGTTCCTTGAATTGATCGAGTGCTGTAATACACATCAGTAATACTGTACTCCCCTTCTTGATTTGGCTTTGATTTTTTTTAAATTACAATTGAATGAGACAAAACGAAATTTCAAGGAAACACACACGTATAAATACTGCATGATAAAATCTACATAAAACTTCAAATCTAGACTTGAATGTTCTAAATGTAGATGAGTGATTCTCAGACTCTCAAGAGAAAACCATTATGACCAATCCGCACATAAATAATAGAGGGCACTTACCCAATCAGCGATGACACTTGATAAATGAGACATGTTTACTCCTAATATAATGATGATTCATTGATAATTATAGCCAACCACAGACACACTGCACAAAGCAGGACTGATAACAGGCCTTAAAACTTACCTTAACAAGGTACTGCACCTCACCAAGCTGCAATTTCATCAAATCAAAGAAAGACTGTACTTATTTCATATCTTGTATATTTGTATTCTAAATGAGCATTATATCAATATATAATAAAATATTTATTTAAAAAACTGATTCTATTGCCAAAACATTTTTCAGGTACTAAATGGTAGAGTTCACATACAATGGATAATGTAGACGTAAACGGCTGTGTTTCGCTGTTTCTCCTCATTGATTTTTCAGGTAAACAGGATCAAAATCCCCAAACAGCTGGATGAGTTGGTTGAAATGGAGTCAGAGTCTGGAAATCCAGTGTCCAAGGCTTTCTTTAGGATGAAGGCTGAAATCCGTGGGGTAGATATCATTGACATATTTGTAATTTTCTGAAATAATTGCCTGTCAACCACGCAAGATCAATATGTTCACAATGACAAGTTTTGGTCTCTATTTAGATTTATCTGAACCTGATGAAGTGCTTCAACTATCCCATGCAAGAGAACATGATGCGTCTGGCCATAGTGTGGTTTACACTGTCATTCGGGTAAGAGCAATGCACATGCTTTTGCACAAAACATCTTGAGTTGGTTGAAAGCTGGTGGCTGTGACAACACTACTTTTGCTCAACTTGTTCTCTCTGCAGTGCAGAAGTTACATGGTAATCTTTGAAATTCTGTGGGATCGGCTCTGTTCTATTGATTGCTCAGTGAGTCCAGTATCTATTTTATTATAACAAAGGCTTCCTGGTTTTTTCTGCATGATTATGATTGCAGGTATTACGGCCTGTCCGTCTGGTTCCCTGATGTCATCAAACACCTTCAGGCAGACGAGTACGCCTCAAAAGTGAAAATCCACACTAACGAACGCATTGAAGGGTTCACCTTCAACTTCACCCTGGAGAACCAGATACACAAAAACGGCCTCTTCATTAATGACCAGTGAGAAAAGTCACCTTAATTACATGATTGATTTCTCAGTCCAAAATGTTAATCATCCAGTGCCTTCATTTAAATAAGAACACAGCGATGCTATGCAAATGATCAGAGAATTGCGGTCAAACCTAACATTGCTGCACTTCCTCAGATTTATCAATATGAAGCTGAAGTCAGTCACCTTTGTTGACTCTACCTTTCGGAACTGCTACTTTGACGATGTGACGTCGGTTGGCTCCTTCTTCAGAAACTGTACTTTCATTGATGCATTTTTCTTCAACACAGGTGAGATGTTAAGATATAAGACTCTCTCCAAAATTAAACATTTTCAGCTGTGAACTGAATTAAAGTATACATAAATGATTTTGTAACTATATATACACGTTATTTACCTTTCAACCTGCGTTTCCTTTTGTGCTTGGACAGATATTGATGACTCGAAGTTGGTAGATGGCACAGAGGTGGTCAACAGCACGTTTACCCACAACAAGAAGGGATGTCAGATGACCTTTGACGATGATTATAGCGCTTACTGGGTTTACTTCATCAACTTCTTGGGGACGCTGGCTGTTCTTCCTGGGAACATAGTGTCGGCCCTCCTCATGGATAAAATTGGCCGTCTGTCCATGCTTGGTAGGGATGTGGAATGAAGGAATGATTCATGTTTGTTTTTGGTGATGTTGCGCTAATGATTGTGTAAAAGATTGTCATATGTTTGTTTTGTTTAGTTTGTCTTTTTAATGTTTGTATTGACTTCAGGCGGCTCCATGGTCCTGTCAGGCATCAGCTGCTTCTTCTTGTGGTTTGGCACCAGCGAGTCCATGATGATTTTCATGTTGTGCCTTTACAATGGCCTGAGCATCTCCGCCTGGAACTCCCTGGATGTGGTCACCACGGAGTCCTTCCCTACAGTCAGGAGGTGAGAGTGTATCAATCCTATCATTTAAATTCTTATAGCTCCATTTCAAATCAGCCACCCAATCACCCCTAGATACATCAGGGCCAAGAAGACTCCAGTGGGTGCCAGGGTTAGAGCAAAAGGTTGTCTGCCTGGGCTAGTTTGGGTTTGAGGAACAGTAAAGGGAGACCATTCAATAATACCCAGAGATAGTGCAAAGAGAGAGCAGAGAGGAAACAAGAAATGGAAGGATAAATGAAATTAACTCCAGATGGAGAAAAAAAGGGGGAAAAAATTAACATTTTATTTAATCACAAGTAACACTACTCTCACTTTCTCTCTTCTCAACTATCCTAATCCTCTTTCTTTGGTGTTGCTCTCCTCAGGGGAACAGGCTTCGGGTTCTGCAATGCTCTGTGCAAATTGGCTGCAGTTTTGGGGAACCTGATCTTTGGCTCCCTTGTGGGCATCACCAAGGCCATCCCCATCCTCATGGCCTCGTCTGTGCTCGTCGGAGGAGGCCTGGTTGGACTGCGGTTACCTGACACCCGGGCGAACGTCCTCATGTAACACCGGTGTAGTGTTCTCTCCTGGGGTAGAATCTAGAATGGGTGAGTCCTGAAGGACGCCCTGCAAGCATTTAGAGTCAGGAGTGCAAGTGGCTTGGTTCATGCACATCTTAATACTATTAATCACATTTCACTAATAGACCGTAGTTAAAGCAAGGTAGCAGACCACCCTTGGACACCCTTTGTATTTGACTTTGACCATACAAATCAGATCCTTGTGAGGCATTTAAGGCGATCAGATATTGCTCGGGTGTGAGTGCTGAGTTTTGGTTTTGGTTTCTCGACGGGTTGCACCTTCCAGCAGCAGCAGCAGCAGCCATAACCCGATGTGGCTTTTAATATTAATACAGTCTTGTTTAAAAAAGCCAGATGGGGAGAAAAGTGACAAACAAGCCGTAATGAGCACACCCAGCCTGCTGTGTGACAGCGCAGGGAATAGATGATCAGACAGAGCGGACTCTTGACACAGCTGTATGACAGCTGGCGTGCCCACAGGACTCACATGAAGTGCACAGGACATGTGTGCAGAAAGTCATCTTTGACAAATACAGAAAAAAACCACAATGTATACACTTCATGTGTAAATACAGGCTCTATTTACCGAACCCTTATTCCTAGATAATATTAAGAAACATTTACTTAGACATCTGCCTCCTTTTTAAAAGATACAACTTGTAATACCTTTACTCTAAAAAAAAACAAAACTATCTGAAAATACTACACATAATATTATATTAGATAAATATATTTTAGTTGAGCCAACCAGCAATCAGTCTGGTTTGTAAACGTACCAGGCGATGGCGCAGTAAGTCTCTATTCCTGCCTTCAGTTCAATAATATAAAAAAAAAAACCTCAACAGATTTGAATATTAAAATGAAAGGGAAACATGACTGAAGTTCTCTGCGGAATAGTGACTCACTGCTGCCACCTAGTGTGTAAAGGCACTAAGTAAATCTGACATGCTGTACTTTTAAAGTGGACCAGAGACCAAGCCCTTTGCATTACCTACACAATCAAGAATCGAAAAGGCCATACTGAAAAGCTATATTTTCATGCACCAATAATTGTATGTTCTGTTGGATCTGAGAATTGCACTTTTATTTTCTGCCATGTGACTGCAGAAGTGTTTCATTGTTATTTTCCTCCGATTTGTATCGTTCTCATCTTCTTCAGCGTTGCGTTATGGTGCCACAGCTCTGAGATGGGCTCTGCTTCTGAGTTTGTTTTGTGTCTGCTCCTGCTTGTGGCAGTAACATGTCGTGCTGCTTCCTTTCAGAAATACTGAATGGCCTTTTTCAATGTGCCTCTCCTCGACTGGAGCAGTCTGCCCGTAGTCATGTGCTGTCCAAAGGTTAGAAGGAACAAGCTGAAACTAAACAGGGATTCAATGGATGAAACAACATCCGTTTTCCTCCATAAATGTGAAACATGTGGCCAACAGCTTATGAATTATTTTCTGGTTAAAACAAATTTTTTTGTCATTGGATGTGCTCGCTTGGATAAAATATTAACTTCCGTGAGTGAGCATCTTCCTCTTCTGAAAAACTTCTATTAGAGTGCAAATGAAATCATCACATTACGGACGGTTGTGTAGGTTTTCATGCATGACTGAAAGTAATGATGTGGATAAAAGCCATCTCTTTATGAGGGCTGATGATACCATCATTGGTGAAGGTGTCTCCTAAGGAAACTCAGATGTTTTTTTTTTAAAGAGTTTTAATTACCTCAGCTCAGATTAGATTTGTTTCATATGATGTATTGGAGCAACTCCAAAAATAAATAGTTTCCTCCATGCCATGAGCTTGTGAATATGTGACAAACATTAACAGTTAATATAGATTGTGTGTTTCAAAACTGAGACATTTTGGGAAAATATAATAAGATTATAAATAGAAGGAAAAACACATATTTCTTGATTTCGTTTTTTTTCTTTCTCGTTTTAGACGTTTTTCAGGTTTTTCCAGGTCTATTAGTAATTGATAAGTTATGTAGCTTTGTTCTCATGCACTTCCCATGTTCCTGCAGAATCGGTGGTCGCAGTGGTTTGCTGCAGCTGGATCACTCACTGAAAAAGTTAACAAAAGAAATCAGCACCATTCGTGTGTAGCCATCTCTATCCAAACTAAACATTTCACAGATTTTGTAACACAAATACACCGTGAAACACGCTGCTATTGTGCAACAGATATTTTTGACCATATGATTTGAATATTTTTGAGAAAAGAGGTCAACTTAAAGATATAGATACAATTTAAAAAAGTGGCGATATTTTGCCAAGCGCTACTGGCAGCTGTTACTGTAGTAGCAAAAATGTAAGGAGTGCTCAGCTTTTTGGAAAATCTAAACTAGAGGATCTATCTGACATGTTGTGTAAGGGAAAAATAATATTAATGGTGCATTTCAGCTATTTATCTTATAGCTTAAATGTATGTGTGTGTGTGTGTGTTCTGAAGACAGAGAAATAAAAGTAAAAGCAGACTTTTGTGAGTGTGTGTGTGTGTGCGTGTGTGTGTATGTGTGTGTGTGTGTGTGTGTGTGTGTGTGTGTGTGTGTGTGTGTGTGTGTGTGTGTGTGTGTGTGTGTGTGTGTGTGTGAATGGATGAATGTAAATATTCTGTACATATCAATGCAGATATTGGGTTAAATGTGCATAAGCTCCTTAATTGACTCACCCGTCTCCTGCTTTGTTCATCCACTGTATCTCTATTGTACATCTCTGTGTGTCCTTGGCTTTCACCTGCTTCTCTGTGCGTGTGTGACAATTATGTTCGTGTGGATGTGTGCGTGTGTGTGCAGAAATTTGCATGTACGTAAGAAAACCTTTGTTCTTTTGTGCTCAACTTTGTGTTTCCTCAGTAAATTCTTCTGGCAGAAAATGATGGCAATATTAAGATATTTTTGTTGGGGGAGAAAATGTGAATGTATCACTCTCGTAAGTTCAGTTCACCTGTTTTATGAAGGTAGTCAAATGTACTGTGTGTGGACAAAAACGTGAATATTATTGTGCAGGGCTTACCAGTTAAGAGGATGACTGGTTGTTCAGAGTTCCATATGTGTGAAAATATGTGAAAAAAATATTTGCCAAATGATGCCCTGTGAACAATGTTAGAAAATATTAAAAAAGCAGGGATTGCAGACTGTGCTGCTATTGAACATATATAATAAAACTTATGTTCTCTAGCAAATAATGCTGTGCTTCTTATTCAACAAGGCACCTATTGTAACATGCTTATCTAAGCTTTTTTGTTAATGTGACATAATATAACGTTTCCATTCAGACAAGGTAACAGTTTTGAGTACTAACAAACTTACTTTCTTCAGGAGAAAGTATGTGAGAAAGTTGGGTAATGTTGACAGAGACAGATAGTTGTGTGTTTGTAGTCTATTCAACAATCAAACACTGAGTTTACCTTTACAAATGAAACAACTCTGTCAGCCGAGAAACCCTCACAGAACTGCAGTGCCCCTTTGTGGTTTTCTGACGTAAGATCGAAGTAACTCTGCCATCGAGTGGCTGGAATAAACCATTACATCATCATAGAACCTTACTAAAACTAAACGATATGACTTTATCACTGAGTTTATCACTGTATCATACTTGACACAATCTTAACTGCAACATCACAAACAAAATTTGCAATGACATGAAAAAATAACAAAGACCATTGATAGTAATGATGAGAGAGAAGCTGGAAGACAACACACACACACACACACTAACCCAGAGCGAGCCATCATATAGCATGGTGTACAATGACAGTTGTATTAGTGACAGCTTTTTGGTTGAATACCTCTGCATGGACATCAATCATTGATATACATTTCTTATTAGAAGACAAATTGAATAGTGAAATAGAGTTTTTACATGTACATTTGTTGACATGAAACGTCCCTATATAGAGATTAACAATCGTACATAGTTTATTTTCATGAAATTCAATATAGCTAATGATGTTCTAACCTTCACTATTGACTTTTGCAGCGTTATGCGCCCTATGGCCAGCAGATAGAGCTAAATCCCACCCCATCCAAATATTTTCTTTCTTCTTCTTCTTCTTCTTCTTCTTCTTCTTCTTCTTCTTCTTCTTCTTCTTCTTCTTCTTCTTCTTCTTCTTCTTCTTCTTCTTCTTCTTCTTCTTCTTCTTCTTCTTCTTCTTCTTCTTCTTCTTCTTCTTCTTCTTCTTCTTCTTCTTCTTCTTCTTCTTCTTCTTCTTCTTCTTCTTCTTCTTCTTCTTCTTCTTCTGCTGCTGCTGCTGCTTGCTGCTGCTTTTTCTTCTTCTTCTTCCTTTGGGTTAACGGCAGTTTGCATCTGTGAATGTTGCATCACCGCCATCTGCTGGTTTCATTGCTCTACGTTATTTCCCACCGCCCTATGATGTGAAGTTGATGTGTTTAACTGAACATGTCCCGTGCAAAGCGGAGGGGAGAGGCAGTTCATGGAGGAAAATGAAAGAAAATGAGAGACGATACGCCAAGTGAGAGGCAAGAAAAAGAAGAAGTAGTGGCAGGAACACAACATTTTCCAGAGGAAAAGTTCACCTTTCAACGTTATTCATTCACACTCCCAGTCATACGCCTTATAGCCGGCAGGTAAAGTTAATCCCGCCCCGTGCTGTCAATCATTCAAGCTGCGCGCTCAGTGGATGCGAGTCGAGATAACACGCCGACCCAAAGACCCACACCACCGCACTCAGCAAGGCGTCTGTCCGCCACTCTTCTCCTTCTCACCCGGTGACCGGGAGAGGCGCGGCTTGTCGGAGCCGCTGTGAGACGTCAGTCACTGGTGAGGGGCTGCAGCTCGTCTCCGCTTCACTCGACGGAGAAGCGGATGAGAAGCAGGCAGGATGTACCATGAAGAGACCGCAGCGTTACAGAAGCCACGCTATGGGAGTAAGTTTGTTTTCTTGCTGAATGTTTCGAGCTGACGGAGGTGTTGGTGTTTTTTTGGTTTTTTTTGTGTCGGTGTGTGTGTGTAGTTTTGGAGTTTAGGTGGATGTTTTGATGAGCGACAGGTGGGTCACGTGCACAAGGCTCCTTCACTTGTTGTTGCCGGTCCCTTCAAATAAAAGTCTGAATCTGCAGAAAGTTTTTTAAAGAAATTATTCTACTGCGTGATCATTTCAAGCTTTTTTCTCCACAGTATTGTTTTTGCTGTTGTTGTTTTGTTTTCTTCTGAGTTTATTTGACAGTGGAGCTCAGCCTATCAGCATGTCCACACATGAGGCGTTTTCACAGGTTAACTATTAACTGTGGATTTCTGCTGCTGTTGAGAAACGTCCTTCTTAACTTCCAGCAGAACTTCAAGAATGTAACAGTTGACTGATATGACCAAACAAAAAAAAAAAGAATAAACACAATGCATCTGGCGAGGGGATTTCATTAGATATCCTGTTACTGACTCAGGTGGGCAAAGTACAGCTTTGGAACTTGGATCATTAAACTTTATTGATCATCTGCTTGCTGCTTTGCATTTCCAGACTTGTGTCTCCATAAAGCAATGATTGTTGCTCAAACTGAAGAGAGGGGAAAAAAAAGAGGGATACAAATGGGCTGTGTTTTATTTGTGGTCATTTTTGCACACACGGCAGAAAGTTGTCCTGAAGTTGCCCCCCTCCATGGATGTTAACTTGCAAAATGCCTTCATGGGACCAAAGCAAAGCTACTGCCTGGAAATCATTTCATGACATGACATACTAATTCGGCCATTAAGGATGAGCTAAAAAGAAAAGACTTGTCAAGATTTTTGTAGGTCAACAGGGACACCCACCCCCCCAATCCCCATCGGTTCAGTCGAACCCTGCAGCCACAATCGGAATGAGTCATAGTCGAGGCTCACGGCTGGTGATCCTGTGACACACAAAAGGCAACGGACCCATCCTGCTAGTTAAATATAACTCTGAGTGCAAGAGAGCAGGCAGGCTCTTCCAGGAAGTGTGCGAGTGACTCAGTGGAGTTGCTGTGCGATGGCAGCTCAAACCTCCCAAGACGAGGATCCGTGCACCACATTTGCATCCATGTCACCTGCACAGCTGCTCTGCCTGCTGATCTCCAGCTGCACTGGCCGGACACTTTTTGCTCATGAGGATAGGAAACATTGCTCCCACGTGGTTCCACACTGGTGTATGTGCGAGTGTGAATGTGTCTGGCCTCGGCCTCCACCCACATGGGAAGATTGTACGTTGAGGCTTTGTGAGCGGATGTAGCTGCAGGTGGCTGATGAATGGACTGAATCTGAGTGCAGTTTTTATTTTAAATCTCAGAGCAGCACCACGGACACTATGAGAAAAGTTTAATTTCACTTTGTTAAGACGGCCTTGTCAAACCCCTGTATTGACTCAGTTTTTTGTATCCGTTCTGAATTATATGAATAAGGAAGAGGGCGATCTCGGTATTTGGTGTGACCGCTTTGCCTTTAAGACGGCACCAGCTCGCCTCAGTACACTTACCGTTTTAAGGAAGTTGTTGTAAAGCAACTTGTTGAAATGAGCACAGATCTTCTGTGGATGTAGTTTCGTTCATGTAGGCTTACGCACACTTTTTTTTAAGAACAGGCCTTTGTAAGGACCACACCATCACTCCCAGGACCCCTTCACTCTGAGTCTTGTCAACTGGCTGCATGTTTCAGGTTGTTTTGCTCTTCTGCAGAATGAATTCAGAGCCTTTAGGAGTTTTGTTTTTACGGCACCCTGATTATTCCACCTCCTCTTGGACATTAAGACTACTTTGTTTTAGGCCACGCCATCAACAGGTTTATCTAATTAAATCTGCCCACAGTAGAGGCAGAAATGTTGTCCGACTCGCTGACTCGGTTGTTTTCCTCCCTCAACTGTAAGCCATTTTACTCCAAATCCTCACAGGTCAGAAATAAATCCTTCAATAAAGGTCAGCTGGTGTGGAATCTCAGCGACTCGCATGTACTTGGTTGGTGAAAGTGCTGCTCTCAAATGAAGCCCCCTGGGTCTAAGGTTGTCCTTTCACTCAGCCAGAAATAAAGACGTGATTGGATTAGCGTGCGAGTGAGGAACACTGGAGGCGGAGGAGATCTCATTAAGCTGCAGGTAAAGGTTAACTCTCAGCAGAAGTCACTTATCAGGCGGACACTACAGTAAGACTGTTGGGACATGTTCATTTCCTCTCTTGTACAAGGGTTCAGTGGGCCGTGTTGTCAGGTTTTTAAACAAGGGCACTATAAGTAAACCTCACGAAGAAGAATGCATTCACATAGTCTTTCTGATTTTGCATCATCCTTTTCTGTCTTAATGATGACATGTAGTTTTGCCTGTCCCCTCACAAATGACTAAAGTTGTATGTATATTTATTTAGTTAAAGATGTAAAGCAGTACAAGTGTTCCTGTTGTGATTGATTGTGTACTTTATGTACATGTGCTTCAAGCAGTATGACACGTCTTCAGGCTCAACTCTGGAGCGTGTAACCTCGTATTACAAAACAGTACAGACTTTTATGAGTGAGTGATCTGTTTAGGTTGGTCACCACCAATGACATGCTATATGCTGTACGCTCAGCATTTTGGACAAAGATTGGTCTTTAAAAGTAGAGCTTAGTGTTAAATTGTTACCAACTTTACCTTATGCATATGACCTTCAAAGGGATTTCACCCTCTCCCACAATTCATTTCAATCGAGAATGGTTTTTTTTTTGTTTGTTTGGTTGTTTTAAACAATGGCATCGTCTGAAAAGTCTTCATGTTGCATGCGACTAGTGAAAGGAGGGCTGGGCTGATGTGGCTCCAAGTCCCAGTGGGTAAATAAGCCCCTAAGAAACTGTTCTTTAATTAAAATAATGTGCCGTTCAGAGCAAATGGTGTGGTAAATGCAAAACACTGACAATAGTGTTGTGTTTTTTTTTTTCCCCCCTCCCAGCACTTCAGGATGAACAGTGGCTGTCTGCAGAGGAGATCGACGAGAGGAGGCGGCAGAACATGGCCTACGAGTACCTGTGTCACCTGGAGGAGGCCAAACGGTAAAGTGGGAGTGGATGAAGTGGGGGGGTAATAAAAAAAAAAAAAAAAAAAAACTCAAAGTGAACACATGACAACTGAAGGCAACCACTTTTAACCAACATTGTTTGGTTTGTAGCCACTGGGCGTGTCCTTGTTGTCATTTGTCAGGGTTGTTTAATGTGCGATTATGGGACAGTTTGTGTCTTAGGTCTGTGTGTTTAATTGACATCGTTGAAGGGAATAGTTGTGGAAATGAAGTGATGCCGAGAACCGCAAATGCCGCGTGATACACGGGAGAACAACGCAGCATGTGATGAAACCGCGTCTGTCGTCTCTGAAACCAGATGACGGATAACAAGAGAAATAGCCTGCGTGCAAAATGATGACACAAAGCTGTAACGATCACGAGACCATGTGCGAATGAGGCAAGCAACATGGGTTTTTTGTTTTTTTGTTGTTTTTTTTTTTTGGTCAATCCTTTGAAACTCATGTAAATGTGACAAAGAGTCTCCATGAGGTGTGTGAGCGAAGCTAAAACTAAACCACTTCCTGAGCAGGAAGTGTGATTCCCCCGTCTTTTCACTCACTGATTTTGTATCGGCTCCACCCTGCCACTCAGATTAGAAATCTGAAATCTTCCTCCCTCATTCATTGCCGCGAGCTCGGGCCAGGCGGTGAGTCGATCTGGGAAGAACGGCCTCTTTATGTAGGCCTGATGCCTCCGGATTGTCTGACAACTGAACTTGCACTTGACTCAGTAAAGAGCCTTTAAGGAGCTTATGTCAAAAGGACACTGAAAGTTTACACAGCCTGCTAGTCTAAACTGAGCATGGGTTCAGGCATCATTCACCACCGGGACACGCCTCGATGGCGACACATCAGCTCGGTTTCATGATGTCCTGGTTAAACTTTAGAGGAAGGCCATCTGGGCTACAGCGGCGCTTTTGGGGGAATCAGGCTCCTTAAGCAACATCACGGTTCACCTTAAAATGACCGCCTGTCACTTTCTCACTTATACTTTCTCACTTCCTGTTATTTCATCAGCAATTCTCAGCCGTGAAGCGAGGCCACTATTTTGCGTGAACTGTCACCCGAGATTAGGATTAAGACGACTGCTAATGAAGCTGTCGACCACAGACAGCGTGAGATTGGGCGCTAGTCTCTGGAGTCCTCGGTCTGCACTCATTCCACCAAGACAACCATGAGTAAGCAGCTTTATGAGAACACCGATCCTGAGCAAATTCTCGAGGTTTCTTATGTACCTGTTAAAAAAAAAACAGTCCAGAAGAGTAAAGGGGTCAAAAATATATATTATGCCATCGTGTAGGATAATCCATGAAATCAACCTGCTCAATCCCTGGAAAGTTCACTCTGTTCTCTGTTTATTCTGTGGCACTTTTCAAACAATGAAGATGTAATTTAAAATGTTTCACAGGTGATTCGCAAAAACCTTGGAAGCAAAAAAAACACATCTATAAGTTTACACATTTATAAGCATACCTGCATCCAGATGTATAGAGTTCTAGAAATATATGTAAATTACTTTTCCACACCAGTGGGTGATTCTGGCTCACCAGCTGACCTCCCGTGCATGTTTCTGGACTGTATGATGAAAGATTAAACTCGTATTAAAGAATGTCTCATATTGATGAGAAATATTTTATTGCTGCAACTGAAATCTTGCAATATTCCAGATGATTTAATTATTGGTTTTAATCACTTTTGTCACACGGCTTGTTTTCAGCGGTGAACCTATTGGTTTTGTTGGTGACCTCAAACTCATTGATAACACTTTTTTTTTTCTTTTTTGTATGTTACAACAAGAACTTGTATCAATTGTGACTCGATTTTTGTCCTTGTATGTTGGTTCAGTGAAACGTCAACCTTGACACTAAAGCTTTGACTGTCCAGTTATTGTTTGACTTGCAACATGTCATTATTTTTTATGGGAATAAAAACCGAGCATGAGACGTGCACTTTGTTTCACTTCCCTGTTCAGATGGTTTTGGATCCGCCATTTACCTGAAGAAAATTTGCAATAAGAAAAAAACCTGCTGCTCTCATTAATAACTTTGTTTCTAACTCGTGCCGTTGCATGCAGACACACACACAAACCCGGCTCATGACCATCATGACCCAGTCACATGACGCAATCCCGCAACAGGCGCTCTGTGTTGACGGAGCTGAAAGCAAAGCAGGATACTTGACTGCTAATGTGTTGAGGTGAAATAGATTTGTGCTCTGGTCCAGGAGGCTGTGTTTTGTTTAGCATGGTGTGTTGCAGTTTGCACAATAACAGGAAGGCCTTCTTTGGCTGGCTGTAAATGGCATTGCGAGCCTGTCCCACAGGAGGAGACGCGTTCTTCCTTTATTGTTTTGAGCACAGGAAGTGAAGTTTCATGAGTGAGCTATGTCAGCCATGCAGGATGTTTCCTGACCATGTTTTCAAGCCACCAAGAGATTTATCCTTTTTTTTTTTTTTTTTTTTGTAACCGGACTGTCATCCATACTTGCTCCCTGTTAACGTCACTTCGCTTTGTGTGGCCTATACTTGCATAATTATTGCGGCAAAAATGCATTGATTCTTAAGAGATTCACACTTGAATGATTATGCGATCGATGCATCATCCCTCCTAACGTGTGAAGGTACGTGCACTGCTATTCAAACTCGCGTACACTAAACAAGTTTGTTTGAAGAGCAGGACTCGGACTGCTCCAAAGTAAAGTCTGACGTGGTTCAATTGAATTTGGATTGAAATCTGAACAGACTGTACAGACCAAACACAGGACATGATGGGCTTCAGAAGTACCGGATCCTCGCAGCAGATCGTAATTGAAGTGCACAACAGAGGAGTTCCTGTAGTTGTTTTGAGAGCCTTTTATGACTTGACGTGTCACTGAGTTCTCAGCTAGTAAATATATATAGAATTAAATATTTCTTTACACTGCAGAGAGCATTAGAAAGAAAAAAAAAGGTCTAAATATGCTGTAAAACCACAGTAATATGACCGTGAATAGTGCAAGTGCAAGTTTAAGCAGGTGTGTCTTTGCATGGCAGGCAGAGTGTTCCTGATGTTGCTAAAAAGGTCGTCAGGGCAACTCCTGGTGGTCAGACGGGCTGGAGACACAGTGAAGATGTAAAGATGGAGCAGGACTGATTGGTGTGGAGGAGTGAAGTTGTAAATGACCGTAGAAAATGTGGTGGCGGGTTTTGGAATCGATATGAGAAGCTGCTGGACAGGTGGGAAGTCACTAATGGTGTCCTGGTGGCGGCGCGTGTCGCTCTCTCAACGACCGGTTGGTTCCCAGGTGGGATGCGGACAAGAATGTGATGGTACTGTATAAGTGAAAGACGGGAAAGAATTGTTCATTTGGACAGAGTGGGTGGACACGTTGCGTCTATTGTGGATTTACAGTGTTGGAGTCGCATGACACAAAGACTGTTTACCTGAGGATAAATACAGGATGATGATGCTCAGGGTAAAACTGAAAAGGTCGATGGAAATGGATTTGATGCCTTTTAGGAGGGACGTCGATTTTTCAATCTCGAGATTGAGAAATTTAGATGTGAATCATGATTTCCTTATACTGTACTTGGACTGTCACAGAGGGAAGTTCAGAGAGTACAGGTTGGTTTGGTGGACTGATGGGAGTTGGCGGTCCTTTACTCCTTGAGTTGCATAAACCCGCACACTTCACTGAGTTTGTGCCGAAGGTGCACCGAGTGTTTTGGTTGTCCTCAGTGTGCTGACACAAATTCTGCAGGCCTGGAGCCTTTGAGCGCCCACATGGAATTAATTAATCAAAACAAGGTGTCGTCTGCGTGCATGTGGGAGTTGACACGTTCCAGTCATTAGACCTCGAGGAGGCTGGCAGGGAACAAGATGAACTGTTCGGCTGACCAGCTGCAGGGGCTGCGAGATTTAAAAAAAAAAAAAAAAAAACTGTGACCGGGCCCTTGTTTATCATACTGATTTAACATTTCTTTTTAAAGTCAACAACCGTGTTTGGGGTGTTTATTGTACTTGGCATATTTAAAATGTACAAGTGTGCAGTAATCATAATTTATCTTCCATCTTCAAAATCGTGGCTGTTAAGATGTGCGTTGACCGATTTATCTAAACAACTGAATCATTACAATCAACCTAAACAAAAAACATCAGTCGTTGGTAGAAGAGCAACACAATTGCATGTTGTATTTTTTTTGGTAGTCTTTAACAAGCAGGACTGAACTGTAGCCGTTGCAGTAAATGTGGCGTTGCATTGAGGCACAGAGATAATGTGTAACAGACATTCAGACTGTGATGAGTCACTGTGCTCACAAATCATTCACTAGTTATTTGGAAAGGGTTTTTCCTAATATCTCTGGGAGTAGTCTGGCAAAAAAAAATAAAACACTGCAGCCCCAAAGACACTATTAATTCTTTCTGGGGGAAATGACATCAGTTTTTAATGACGGTCGAGAAAAATGCAACATAAGCCCCAAAAAATGTTTCTCTCTGGTTTATAACTTTTACCTTTGTTTAAAACTATGAAGTCATCCTATGCTTGTCAATTCCATTTTGTTTTTTTTCACACATAATTTTCCTGCAAAAGTGAACTTGGAAACCTTGTGGACATAAAAAAAAAAAAAAAAAGGAGTACGAGAGTGTCCTGGCCGCTTGACAAAGCACAAACTGCAAATGTGTCCACAGCCCCCTGCCTGAAGCATGCTGGGCTCAGTGTGGGTGTTGCCCTGTAACAATGCCCAGATCCTTCACACCAACAGACTGCTTTGTTTCACTGTTTTCCCAAAACCCCTCCAGCTGATTACAGCAACATTGACATTGAGAGTAATGTGAGTGACGGACTTTTGCCGGTCTGAGACTTGATGCATCAACGAGAGTTAAACGAGGTTTTCATTCATTCTTTGCCCGAGGTTCTGTTTGCTTAAATCGTTCAACAGTTTTGTTGATCAAGAAGTATGTCTCAGATTGGGATCATCATTCAATAACCGTACCTTTTAATATGACCCATGTCCTTGTGTGTTGTTGTCGGTTTGCCAAGAACTCAGAGAAGTTCAGCAGGTGTCGGGGGGGGGGAAAAAACAATATTGAACTGTTCACAACATGCATTGCATCACCTAATATTCAGCTCGTGGACATCAAAAGACAACTGGCAAAGTTAAATAATCCAAAAAATGAGTTTGAAAGTATTGTTTCTAGTGCTTTCTAGGTCATATGGAAACGTATCCAGCAGTGAACTTTGCGGATCAGTTGAGGCCCATGTAAGCAATGACTTTCTCAGGTGCTGTTTACCAACAGGGTGCCAGTGGAAAATTGTACAACTGTTGGAGAATGGCCAACGAGGTGAAAGGGTAGTTCAGGCAGTCGATGGGATGCGATGGAGGCAGATGATCAACCTGTGGTTAACAAAGTCCAGCTCTTAATGTGTTTTTCTAATGTTCTTTGAACACTTTCAGCTGGTTTTCTCAGCCTACTACTTACGACCAGCTTAGAACTGATATTGATTTCTTACTCCTGGGGTTTGTTTGGCTTGAAGAGATCCAACAGGAATCCTGCTTCACCTGAAACCTGTGTTTCTGTCTCTCACAGGTGGATGGAGGCCTGCTTAGAGGAGGAACTGCCTCCGACTACACAACTGGAGGAAAGCCTCAGGAACGGTGTTTATCTTGGCAAACTAGCCCATTTTTTTGCTCCCAAAACTGTGCCTTTGAAAAGGATCTACGACGGAGATCAGACCCGTTATAAGGTAAAGCTTCTCTTCTTCCACTGACCTTCTTTAAGGTAAAGGTCCCGGTTGTGCTACATTTAGCTTTTTCGGATTGCATCACAGCCGACAGGAAGACAATTTCCTGACCTGTCAGGCCTCTTTCCGGCAGTTTAAAACAGTTTTATACAGCAAAGTGAAAGAAACAAAGTCAGAGTTCGTGTCACACAATAACAATCGGCTGCAGAAGAGTGTGATCTGTTGCTTGGCTTTAAGCATGTCGGTCACCTTTCACACACTGTAAACAATACTTGTCTGCCTACTCCATGTCCAATATCATTTATGAATGCAAATTTTGTGAAGTTCCTCATTGTTTTAATTTTTCTTTTTGTTTATCTTCATTTTTAGAGCACCGGGCTGCACTTCAGACACACTGACAACACGGTGCAGTGGGTCCGAGCCATGGAGTCCGTGGGCCTCCCCAAGGTAACGCACTGCATAGCCGCCAAGTTCCCATCACCTGCTCCCTGATTAGCAAATACACATAGAAAAACAGACTGGACCTGGTTGAAGAAACAAATAAAAAGAAAATCCTATGATTTTCATGAAACATTATTATTTTGTAATTTTTTTTTATTTTTTTTTTGACTTGTCATGAACTTTAAGCTAAAATGCATTTATTCTGCATTTTAATCTATTTTCTCCCCATAATGTTATATTACACACAGATTGTTGAGTTCTTGACTTGTAGTACCAATAACAAATCGCCTGACCAATGCATCTGTGCAAAACTCTCACATGTGCGGTTTAAGTGATGCTGGATGCACTTTGACAAATGAACTTGGTTTTTAGTTTACACATTATCTTCTGAATTATATATGATATGTCCCAGCCCAGAAGCCATCCTCGTATGTATGACGGCACATTTCAGACATTAAAATGTAATGAGAGTGTGATAGATTTGACAGCACAATTTAAACCTAATTACATAATTTACGAGAGGACACAAAAGGCTTCAATGAGATTCATCAAGAGGATCGCAATTCAGTAAAATCGATACCCTACCTTTCTTTGTTTATCATTTGTTGAGAAAGGCCAGAATGTCATATACGATAATGTCGTCGAGAATTGTGATGACCATCTGCTGTTGGTGGCTTTGTGCCGTTTCTCTTTTTATTAATTTACACCACCGGGATGAAACAATGTTGTTGTTTTTTTTTTTTTTTATATATCATCTATGCATTTTCAGTTCTTACCAGCAGTGTGACACAAAGAGAGTAGCTCGACTATTTTTGGCCATTTTTTTCCTGAAATGTTTTGCTTTTGACCTCTGACCTGTTGTCACTATATGAACTAGTCATTCGATTCACTGTGCAGCACTAACAGGAGTTGAGCCCTGTTTTAAACGGAAATGTGATTACTCTGTGAAAAATGTGAATTAAGATTTTTGCAATTCGAATAGGATCATCATAATTTGGAATTAGAAGGCATTTTTTGTTGTCAATTTAAAAGGAGAAACCTGAGGAGTAGGAAGTTCCTTTTTCTTTTTTGACAATTCAAATCAATGACATTCACATGTTTGGGGCCTGATTCCCAGTCTCTCCTTTCAGTCTTTATGGAGGCTACAGATTTTACTGATGCTGTTCTGACATGATGAAAAAACATTTTTTTAAATCACCGGCACATTTACGTTCCATCATGTTTGCTCTTTTAAAAGTTCAACCAGGTTGATGGGGTTCAGCTCTATGCATACTTTACAAGTCTGTTTCACACCATTGATTTGTTAAAAAAAAAAAAAAAACACCTAGATTTGCCATGACAATCACTGTGAAGAGCTTAATCATGCCATTTTTATCATAAAAAGGCATCACGGACAAGCTGCTCTGCTTTTTACATGACATTTCACATCATATGTTTTTGTCCTTGTGTCTCCCCTGTCAAGTTCTCCTCCATCAAGTTGAAATGTGTAGGAAAATGAATGTAATGGATGGTGTACCTTTGTCACATTGCTGCAGAATAGTGTCAAGAAGCTGATAACAGATGATTGACTAAACGTGACTCGTATCTGTTGTGTTTTTCAGATATTTTATCCTGAGACGACTGACGTGTACGATCGCAAAAACATGCCCAGGGCGGTGTACTGCATACACGCTCTGAGGTAAGACTGAAAACATTTCACAAGCATGATGATGTGTATATATATATATATATTTTTTATTTTTTTTATTTTTTTATTTCACAGTCTGTATTGCATTTCTCTCCTGTGGCGGGAAAATTATTCACCCGTCTCTTATCTTTGTGTCGGTGCAGTGGCAGAGTGCCCTGCTGCTTTTTCCTGAAGGTGTAACGCATGAATGTTTTGATCAAATTCACTTCCAACGGAGATATACAAACCCAACTTGATATTCTCTGATGACCTAAAGGTGCAGTGCTAATATTTGGTACTCAGGATTAACCTGTTAGTCACTGGATAGATTCGATCCATTGAGCAGTACTTTTTTGTTTTTGTTTTTTTTCTCTGAACATTTTTGTGTGAGCAGCAGTAGTTTGTTTAAACGCCACTCGATGACATTTACTCAGCTGTCGTTTCCTTTCACTTGTTCCTTGTGGCAGACTATGACGTGTTAGAACTCCAATCCTATGACGTGCTCAGTTTGTCATGCACAGGATGACTTGTATGCAACCTCTGAGATGTGTAAAACTCCCTACAGTGTTTCCATTTACTTTAATCGGCAAACTCCTATTCTGTCATCGCTGACAGGACTGGACACGGATTCTTCTCATAACCATAATTCCTACACTGTATGATATCTAGAACATTCAAAACTACCAAAAAGCAGAGAAATACAGTGTTGCGGCTACTCAGAACTTACAACTATGACCAAAAGAAAGGGCGGAAACACTCACTTGTACATTTTTGCAGTCTTTAAATTAGGGCTGGGCGATTTGGCCTAAATGGGCCAAAATGATGTATTCTGTTGCATTGTGTACTACAAAATACTACATTGTGACGTGGTAAATTGTAGGACGAGTTGACACTGAATGAACCAAGCACCAAATAATATATATAATAATAACTTCAGAAGCCAGGGATGAATTTTGCAAAATCACACCTTTAGTACTAAAAATGACAACAAAGTTAATTTGAATGAAACATTCTGCTGCAAAATACAGTGAAATGTAAAAACAAATCCTATATAACCACCTTGCTTAGTGGTCTCTGTGGCTGATTGGAGCTTTGAGCGGCCGGTTTTGGTCCACAGGCCTCATGTTTGACTAAAGTAAACGTCACAGCTGCGAGGCTGAATGCTGGTTAATGTAGGTTAAGGTTTAAAACCTCAGTTCTCCACTATTTATTCTCTCTTACTGGGTCTCCAGTCCCAGGATCGACTGCACACATGAGCTCAACAGCTTTCAGCAAGGTGGGCGTCTTTTTCGAAGATTGACCGTCTAAAATGAGTTTGGACGCCTCGTTACCTGGAGCAACTGGTTTCGAATAAAAATCAATTTTAGCTACAAATTTGATAAATCGATATTTTTTTTGCCCAGCTCAACTTTACATAAATGAAAAAAGACTGCATATAATTCCAAATATTAAAAAGTTGATCGTTGTATTGTCATAACTACCATACATGATAAATGAGGCTTAAAGGAGTTAAGAATTATTAGTAGGCCTTGTAGCAACCAGTAATGTTGTAATGATCAATATCACAATACCTTTTCATCATGTCATAATTGGGATCTTTTTCAATGTAATAAAGCCCATAAATTAATAACTTACCAATAGTGTAGTAAGATATTTGATCCATTATCGAAATAATGTAGCTACTAATGTAATATGACTGAAGTAACACTAGAAAATACTTTCAAAAATATACTAATACATAGAGCTGCATTTCTTGGGATAAAATCATTGTTCCACAGGTCATATTCATTCATTGAGGATACAAACTCTGCAAAATCATGGTTGTAAAAACAAAATCTTTAACTATTTTATCACATTATTAGCAAGTTGTGATTAGCTATATTACATTCAGAATGGCCAAAAGTGGCACGTTATATATTATCATTTGCGGGTATTACAGTTATCATGTTGTTGATTGTTATCCCCAGAGAGGATAGAACACCCAAACCTAATCTTATTTTTAACAAGTGCTTTATTGGGTGAGTGACACATAAGTGGGCATATTTGATAACCTACACATTTCCTTCAAATTAACAAAATATTGTTTTTACATTTTCCAACAAGTGGAGCACTTGCAAGAAATCACAATCTTGGCTTAAATAATGGAGTGGCACGACTTCTTACCCTTTTATGGTTGTAATCATACACAGTGGGTTAGGGTTGCATTTACAAGCTGACTGTAAAGCAATATACTCACTTCTTTTTGGGGGAAGAGGTTGTAGGTTTCCTCACACACCTTTCAGCCTTGTGAACAAACAGGAATCTTGTGCATTTAAACTACAATCAGCAGAGCACATGCACAATGGTCTCCACAGTTGGTAGTTTCAGTGTGAAACTCCACACTTCAGACGGTAGACCCCCTGCCTACAGTTTCACTTTTCTGTAGAAAACTTTGTGGCGGTATATGTAATGTGGGTAGTTGAGTTGAGTGCACTTTACTCATGCCTGCACTGTTGAGATGAGTTGGAATGAATTCAAAGGAGATTTTTTCAAATCTATATCTTCCTCATCTAATCAGCTAAACACCGATTTGGGGACTGCTTCTGTGAACTGCCTGGGTTGTTTTCTCTGTTGTAGTGTTTTGGTCCGGTCCTCTCGGAGGGTCAACTTCCTTCCCTCCATATGCACACACGTGCTCTTCCTTCCTGCTCGTCCAGCTAAAGTCCCACAAGGTTCCAGTAAATCAGTTTGCTTCCCTGGGCAGCTCTGGAAGCCTTGAGACACTCACTCTGGCAGAAAATTACAATAATAATAATAAAAAAAGCAATGTCACTAATGCACTTTTGAAAAGTTAGAAACTCCACTGAAGTGCTAAACATGCAACAATGACTGTTTTGTCTTCAGGGAGCGTGAAATATAGAGAATAAAGAGAGCGGATCAACTTTGTGCATAAAGGTGGTTGCTCCAAGCCAGTCAGCTGATCGTCTGCAACCACTGTGACTTGCAATCAGCCAACTTCGTTACCCGCAGTCAGATGTTACTGTGCACATATCTGACAGCAGATCAGCTGCCTGCATGTTTAGACAGATTGAGATGTTCGTTTGAAGCCCCCCCCCCCCCCCCCCCGACCAAAAGGACAAAGCATATCTCATGTTGACACAAACATGGTGGCCAAAGGGCAAAACAACCCACCAGCTACTCGGTTCCTCCGTTCAGAGCTGTGCAGATGAGAGGGCTGCCTTGAATATCTATAATTCATTATCACTTATCGGGTGCCTGCAGCAGGATTAAAGTTTGATGAAGTTTCCAGCCACCTGCCGCTTGAATTCTTTGCCATGTTGTGTACTGCTGCAACATCACGCTTCACTGAATTATGAACCAACACTACCCTCATCTGGTGTCTGTGTGCCACCACAGAAAGCCGAACTACTCACTCAGTTTTGAACACAAAAAAATAAACAGATATAGATGAATGCACTGCCACTTTTATGGAAAACTGAGCCATTTCTCACTTCTATTCAAATAAATCACTATTTATGTAATTTAAAAAAATTGTAGTTAGGAGACACTCGCTTTTGTCACTTTAGTTTGTTTTGTGCTTCACTGGCAGTGAAAGTAGATTTGTCTACATTGAATAAACTCTCGTTTCCTTCAAGACACATTTTGTTTTAATTCATTCATGGGGTCTCTGGACGGTGGATATATTCGTACCACACGTGATGTAGTTGACAAAATGTTCTTTTAAGTGTCACATTTGTCACCAAACTGTAAAGAAAGCGTTGCCAAATAGCCATTATATGAAAGTGACTGCACGAAGCCTCGAGACTTAGAAGTTGGGTGTTGTTGTTTTTTTTTTTTTCTTTCATTGATCATTTTTGGTTGATCATAGTTTTACAGTGTTTGAAACTTTCTGTTGCTTCATCGATGTGTAAACATATACTATGAACTTTTTAATGACTGTTACAATCTGCCTGCTCTATTTCAGCCTGTACTTGCACAAACTGGGGATCGCACCACAGATTCAAGACCTGCTGGGCAAACTGGTTTTTACAGGTAAAACACCTCGAAATCACCTCACCTGAACACAAAGTACCACACGGATGCTCAATTGAGCAACTTTCTTTGACGCAGGGGTTTTTATAGTGTAGGAGGATGTTTATCATCACAGCGTGATACTGTAAAGCCATTCAGTATATTTTTACTTTAAACATCCGGTGTCTTTGTAAAGCAAATGTGTTTAAAATGAGATATTTCCTGATGTTATGCCAAACATGGATTAAAGCAACTAAAAGAGAGCGGAGGAATATATTCTATGCAGTTATAATTTAAGCAATAATGTCTGTGTCGCTGACATATTTGTTTTCCAGAGGAGGAGATCAATAACATGAGGAGTGAACTGGACAAGTACGGCATCCAGATGCCAGCTTTCAGTAAAATAGGTGGTATCCTGGCAAACGAGCTGTCAGTGGATGAGGCTGCCTGTGAGTTTTATGATCCGTTAATCTTTTCTTTTTTTTTTTTTACCAGAAACATGAGACATCATAACTAATGGAGTTGAGTAATTTTGTCTAAATGTTTGTTTGTGCTGTTATTTCAGTGCACGCAGCTGTGATTGCCATCAATGAAGCCATCGACAAAGGTCAGGCCTCGGTGACGATGGGATTCCTGAACAATCCGAATGCAATGCTGACGAACCTCCAGGGAGCTCTGGCCCAAGAATACCAGGACGTACTGAGCCGGGCCAAAGCTGGCAAGTGGGATCAATCGTCAGGAAGGGTGAGAAGTCGACCAAGTATTTCAATTGAGATGCAAAGTAACTGGAAAATGTAACTGGAGATTGTTGTGTCACAAAGTAAGTCCTGGGGGTGCACACAGTCCAATGTGATCTCAGTTTGGGTCGCAGCGGTAAAAAGATAACCAGGAAATATTAACAACACAGTTTTTTGTTTCCTTTAAACATTTTTTTTTTTTTTTAATCAAATGACCCTCAAAGAATGACTTTGATACTGTTATTATTTTAACTGCTGAGTCATTGATCGGCTTGGGGCCATTCAGTTCTCGGTACTGCCGCCTGACATTTACTTTTATGGCAATAGTGGACTCTAAAGTGGAAAAACAACAGTTACCTTTATTGGCAAAGTCCTGCTTGTGTTGTCTGTGTTGTTTTTCGTCTTTGTGAGGTCATCCTGTTGGAATGGATGAACTGTCTTGCGGCCAGTTTTCACCAATGTGTGACCCGTCTTTCTTACCAACAGGCACTGAGACAGACATTTTATCTGTAGACTGCGTTTGCTGATGTGTTCTACTATTCTTTTACATTCTTTATCGGGGTCCAGGGGGTCTTTATTTTGTGTGGCCAGTAGGCTAAGAAAATGGGGGAAAAAATATCCTTGGGGAATTTTGTTTTGTGAAATTTTGGTATTGTTTTTTCTCTTAATGCCAGTTTAATATGAATCTCTCAACAATAATGTAGAGGACTGCAAGACAGTTTAAAGATGTTGATATAAACCAACATGAATCAGACAGTCATCATAGAAAGGAGGAATTCTTGTTACTTTTTCGGCATTTTACCACAGATTGTGAGTTCTCTGTGAAATTCCACAAGTTTACCTTTGCCGGTAGACCTTTATTCAAACCAGCACCAGTGTGGGTTTTTCAAGTACATAGAAGCTTTCTTTTCGAGTGGCTGCGATCTGTTTGATGCCGGGGTGCACATGACAACATTCACACTCCTGAGCCGCACGAGCACAACAATCCGTTTTTCAACCAGAACACACATTTACGAGTGTGAACAGCCTCTCAGTTGGCGTGGGTCACCTTGGCAATGTGGGTGAAAGTGATGATGGTGTGTGTGTGTGTGAGAGAGAGTGTTAACCACCAAAATGTTTTGATGTGGGCCTCAAAGCAGCAGCACTGAACACATTTTTCAATAATGACTTCTATTTTGAGACTGGGGGAATCCTTTTCACTTTGTGTAAACACACCACGCTGACGTTTTTGTCACAGGGAGCTCAAACTAACACCAGCTGACACCGTGAGAGGACTGAATCCTCTGGGACAGGTTTCTTGTTTATCATGGGACACTGAGACAATGATCAGTCACATACTGTCCTTGGTTAACCTGATGAGCACGTCTTGGGCAATGCGAGAAAACCAACCCCGAGTAAATTTTGAAAATGAATGACGTCACCCTGTCTTGAGCTGTTTTGTTTTTCATGACCGCTCAGCGTTGCACCGACGGCTACATTGACAGTAGAGGACTCCGCTCTGAGCTCTGAAAGGGCATTTCTTACCGACTCAGTGCACAGGCCGTGCCAGCACATTCCAGCAGCTGCAGTGTCAGCTGTATTTATCAGACAACATCCCCCCCCCCCCCATCCTCTTTACAGTCACTGGACAAACAAGAGCCGTTCGACTCATGGTCTGAGATCTGTGAAATGTACATGCATGCTATGTCTTTGAATGGTCACGATTGCTATTGAGGCAAAGAACTGACTCAAAGCTCATTCAAATTGAGTTTCGTTGAATGATGACATGTATTTTTTGAATCTCTTCATCAGCGTTCGTCAATTGCTACTGAAGAGAGAGATGTTTATGAGGAGCTGCTGACTCAGAAGGAAATCCAGAGCTGCATCAACATTGTCAACCGTAAGGACACAACATTTCCATATACGTTAAGCAAACACACCATTTTAAATGAAACACGCTTTTCAACTTATTTATTGCCAAAATACCAATAAAAATGCATTTTGAAAAAAATCCATGTTCACAATTATTCACATGCCCATATATGGTCTATATTTGTAACTTGTGAAGCCAAATGCACACTTCTTCATTCTTGTATTGTAATACCTTTCACTCCCTTTTCAATCTGTATTGCTTGAGCTGCTGTAACCATTTCGTTCTGTATCATATTCCATTCAAGAGTATCACATCTTTGTTAAAATCTCATCTTCCAGGCCAGGCAGCAGTGAGGCAGGTGAATCAGGCGGTGTCGGCTCAGGATGAAGCTGCCCTGCTGGCTGCACTCCGTCTTGAGGCTCTGGCCTTCCTGGGTGTTCAGGAGTCAAACGCTCGCTGGTACCTGGAACATTTCACCACCTTCTGCCAACATAAATCCAAGGTATACTGAGTCAGCGCTCAGTAAGTTGCCAGTTCAGGTCCTGAGCAGCCAGAGTTGTTTTTTTTCTTCTTCTTTTTTTTTCTTTTCAAGCAACTCAAGATTAATGCTTTAGTTGTTGGAGACAAGAATAAAAAAAAAAAAAAAAGCATATAAAGCTCCACACTGGGTCCTGAAGGTTGCAATTAAAAAGTACAATTAGCAACTTACAATTGTCTGTTTAAAAAGCAATTCACCCAAGAAACCCTTTCAAGAAGCATGTAAAGACAAAATTAAGTTCAGTGCAGCTGACATGTGTTTCATTTCAAAAGTCTGTCTGTAACAGAATTGCCCCCGGGGACAAATAACGTTGGGGAATCATGGGTCTAATTGCTGTCTCTCTTCGCCATAATCAACTCTTTGTTCTGCAGGGTGGAAGGGGAGCCGTGACCCTGGATGAAGAAGATATTCAGAGAGTTGTCAGCTCTTGCAATGACTTTGCTGAGGCGGAAAAACGAAGTAAGCGAAGTAAATGGATTCAGAGTTATATAAGGGTTCACTGACTGGTTCGAATGGACACATTCCTTTGTGTGTGTTTCAACGATCAAAATAATTTTACATTGTATCTCCAAGTGAACACACTTGACGTGTTGCACATCCGTAATAAAAATAAAAAAGTTCACTCATACGATTTTCTTCACCAGAGCTTGAAGCGGTAGCAAATATCAATACTGCCATCCGTCTTGGAAACGCTGGTGACACTGTGGAGGAACTATCAAACCCCGAAGCTCAACTGCCAATCGTCTACCAAACCGCGGCCAGCCTCTACCAGAACGAGCTCTTCAGTTTGCAGCTTCAAGGAGCGCGGGTGAGCCGTCATCTTTTGATTGCGACGCCTGGATTCGTTTTGGGTTTATGGTAAAAATGGGGCCCGGATTGAGATGACCTTACAAAGTAAATGTTACTGGGGGTAAAAACACCTTACTTTAATGATAGCAGGTTCTGCTTCTGATGTATTTACTTAATGGTGATTGTGTTATTTTAACACTGAAATTGAGTTTGGAGATCATTGATGAAACGGCAAGAACATGCTGCCTTATAAGTGGCAAAGGAGATTAGCATCCAAACTGTACTGTGAGGGTGAATTTGTGGAAACACGCTTGCTCAAATTGTTCAGTAACTTTTCCCACTTTTAATCCATAGGTCACACTGGGGTCATGTGCCAATTTTTTGACATGCAATAAAATTTAGCAAGAAGATTTGAGCTGCAAATGGAGGAAATTATTTCTAAGCATTTCATTGTGTTTTGCATTAGAAGGCATTGTTAAAATGTAGGTTGTAAAAAGATTTTTAGTTCACTTTCCCCATGCTTTACTTCTCCCTTTTTGCACTAAAATAAATGCAATCGATAATATTGACAGTAATTGTCATCGGTCATTCTGATATTTTATTGGTCTGCTCAAAGCAAGATTGACATGTAGCCTTTGCACTCAGAGTTTGACACCTCTGATCTCGATGACAGTCATAAAAAAGTATACATATGAAATTCTGGACACACCCGATGCAGTTGAAGATGATTATTTTCCCATTTTTCATCTATTTATTCATGTTTCAGTCGGGACTGAGCCATGAAGAGCTCAGTGTCGCTGTGGAGATGCTGTCGGCTGTAGCTGTGCTGAATGAGGTGCTGGACACCAAAGACTGCGAGGCTATCATAGAGCAGCTGACAGACTCCCCCCTGTTTTTCACCAACATAGACCAAGATAAACTCAACAGGTGAGACTGATTTACGGAGAATCCAAAGGTGGCAAAGTAAGTCTCATTTACGTTTTAGATAATGGATTAGGTTCAAATGTAAGTTTTCAGTTGGAATCCTGAAGCTTTTTTTGTTTTAAGTGTCTCACTCTTCCTCAGTTATGCTGACATGCTCATTAAAGAGCGAGAACAAGCTCTCGCCAACGGTCTGGAGTTTCTCACCTGGAATGATGTTCAGAAGTGCATCGACGCGGTCAACGAAAACGAAGAGCAACGTAAGAGGATCTGAGGCGTCTGATTTGGGTTTTTTTTTTTTCACGTAGTTTCCTTCAGTCAAAATTTGAACGTACTTCTCACTTCATCGAGTTTCATCTTGGATTTCTTGTCTTCCGTCTCCAGGTGTCAGAGCTATAGCAGAGATCAATGTAGCACTTGACTCGGGTGATCATCACAAGACATTGGCGGCGCTGCTCCTCCCCGCCGCCAAGCTGACCGCGGTTAACCCTGCGACGGCCAAACACTACCACGATGTCTTACAACACACCAAACAGCTCTGTCAGGTAATTTAACAAATTATGTCCTCCGAGAGACAAATAATATGATAGAAAATATGTTTTTTTCTGTTTATTGTCTCTGTATGTTCATTCTTTGCTACAATATTCTCGACTATCTGCTGATGTGCTGCGGTCTTCATCTTGATATGAGATGCATGAATGTGCAATAATGAATAAGCGTCTCTCGACCCCTTTGAGTAAAATCCTGGGTTTATTTTGAATTTACCATAGAAGAATTGTTCAAAAATAATATCAGTGGAAAGTTCTATTCCTCTGCTTTCTGGTATTTTCTTTTTTCTATTATTATTTTTTTTAGCTATCTTGACTGGTATGAGAGTTTCGGCGATGAAAACGTGAAATAATAGTTTCACAAGAAAACTCTGTGAGCAGTCACACTCGCATTTGCTCAGTCTGTTAGTTCTCTTTTCAATATTGCACATTTTGTGAACTTCTAATAGTTTACACACTCCTTTGTATTGTTTTGGCTCCCACGTAGATGTACTGTTCTCCTGTTAAGTTCAGAGTTTACAGTCTTAACTTTCACATCTTTATTTTGCACGCCTCCCCACTGTGTCTCGACAATGCTCACACTGGGAGCTGCCTTTGTTTGTGCATCCACACATCCATTTTTATGCCGTAACAGTTAGTCTCTGAGGGATCCCGCGGAAGGAGATGAATTGTAGCTCTGAGGCTGCCGTTTTGGAAAGGAGCAAACACAGGAATGGATCCAGACAGCTGTGGAAGCAGCAGAGACACACGGCGACTCTGTAATATCCATAAAGTCTGTCGTCCCCACTGGAAAACAGGCGGATGTAGTGTGCGAAATGCAGGATGCCACTTGGCAAGAAGCACACCACAAAAATAAAGAAAACCATCGTGCTGACCCGGATAAATGGTCTCCAGTCACACGCACTCTGTCCCAAGTGGTAAACTATGGCCACGTGGGTGTAGATGCAAATCAGAAAGGGCAATATGAAGCCCAGACATATTAGCATCAGCCTGTATGGCACCAATGGGGAATGGGATTTTTCCTCGATGGGAAGCACGTCATGACAGGTGGTGATGCCCAGCTCCGTGATGTGGTAGCTCTGCCTCACCAGCAGCTCCGGCGTAACGGCAGCCGCGAAGAGAAACCAGACGACGAGGCAGGCCCACACCGCCAGCGTCGTTTTCGCCAGGCGTTTGTACAGAAAAGGTTTGGCCACGGCCAGGTAGCGTTTCAGACTGATGCAAGCTATAGTCTGAGCCGAGCTGTAGACGTTCCCGTAAAACAAGGCTGTGGCGAGCCGACAAGAGACTTCCCCAAATATCCAGTGGTTCCCATTGAAGTGGTAGTGAATGCGCAGTGCGAGGGAGAGCAGGAGGATCAGGTCCGACAAAGCCAGGTTGAGGTAAAGCAGCACCGTGGACACGGATTTAGCTCTGAGTCGGACTCTGAGGAAAGCCAGAATGTAGGCGTTGGAGGGGACGCCCACCATAATGGCCACGATGTATGATGAAGGGATGACCCAGGTGCTGAGGACCCCGGTAGTGTAGGCCGTCACTGGCTCCTCCAGATTCACGTGCAGTTGAGGGTCTGAGCTCGGATAGAGGAGCGCTGGCAGCTGGCGTGTGTGATTCAGTTTGTGCGTTGACCCCTTAAAGGTTTTGGGAATCGCACCAGGCTGAAGATTGGCTCTGATCCTGGTTTTATTCCCTGTACCGAGTTGAAAAACAATATTTGTGGCTTCAAAACAACTTGCGTTTAGGCACATTAGGAAAAAAATACGCTTCAAATTGAACATTTTTACAAAGCAAATGCAAAAAAAATAAAGTAAAAACTATAGAGATCTTAAATAGATGTATTAAAATACATACAATAAATGTAATGTTTCACAGTGGCACTTCAGATGGTAAACACAAATTTTGTCAGTTTGATGTCAGAACTGAGGCCTAATTGTACATTAGCTGACCACCATGATGTAAAGTTTTCAATAAACTTTACTGATAAAAACGAAAATGTGAAAGTTTTTGTGAAGATAAATGCACAGTCAATCTTTAACTTGAAAGTCAACTTACCGTCATGCTGGCTGGTCTGGACAGCCATTAAACAAATGAGAAGTCCTGGGACGAGGTCGATCATTTCCGTCCTGAGTTTCATCTCTGTTTTTTCTTTCTTTTTAAAGCTCGCTTCTCTTCACCTCTGTTGGCGTTGCCTCTTTCCCGGAGTTCTCCACCGGTGAAACTTGGTATTTTGCATCTCTGCAGCATGAGAGTGGAGCTGCTCGTGTTGTGTGCTCAGGCTCAGCTTCCCCCTGCTGTATGTGGGACGCTTGTGTGAGAACGTTTCCTGCTCCGGCTTGAAAACTAACCCCCCCCCCCAGTCTGCGATAGGAACTGCCCTCTGACTCACCAGGGTGGGGTGAATGGTTGATGGTTTATGAGCAGCTGGCATCGATTATAAAAAAAAAAAAAAAAAAAAAAAAAAAAAAAAAAAATGTATTTCTCACTCTTGAGTTCTATTTACATTATTTAGCATTGCGAACTGTGAGTTTGTGTTTTTATGTTCTTTTTGTCAACTTCATTGAACTGAAAAAACCCTTTTTAAACTTCTCCTGCGACGAGGCCCTGATACTCTGAGCTTGAAGAGAAACATCATTACAAAAGAGAACAATTATTAAAACAGTAGTCTAAAACTGTTTAGGAATTGCAGGAGAATGCAGTCAGTGGCATACATCAAGTGGACAAATATGTTTGAATTTCTTGATAAGAGAAAAGGATTGGTTGAACAAGAAAATGTGGTCTTTGTTTTGTTTTTTTTGGTTGTTTTTGTTTTTTTAAGTTTATATTGCATAACTTTTTTTTTTAACTATCCCATTACATAACAGTTGGAGCATAACAGTATTGTGTTTGAAGTTGGACGCCATTCTTAATAGTACAGTTTATTTCACGTTTCTGCTTCTGCATAATTTCATCAGCTTTACACTTAAATTTTGCTTTAGAGAGAACGAAAAACATTTTTCTTCTGTCTTTTTTTCCTTTCACGCACCGTTTCAGTACATGGATAGTTTGGTTAAGGCAGATAAAGACTGTAACTCTACTTTTAAACTGCTCAGTGTTTTTAATGGTTACTTCCTTCCTAGTGGCTGTGTGCTCTCAAGGATGCACCCCAGAGCTGACTAAAATTAGCCTGAGAACAAACCCAACAGTCGGCCTGAATAAACATTTGGATTGTTGAGGGCGTTTTTTTCTTCTTCTGGGTGTTGTGAGTTGATTTTACTGTGGATGAGGATGTGTTTGAGAATTTCCCCCTTTTCCTCAGATTTTACCCTGGGACACTGAGGAAATGGTTGGTTGCACTAATAGCACTAGTTTGTACTGTGTTGCTGTTAATTGCTTCTGCTTTAGGGGAAATCCCTTCGTTTATTTGTTGACACAAAACCTCCATAATCCTAATTTGATCAATTTGTCAAACAAAAGTTCTCCATGTAGCTCATTGAAGATGTGATTAAAATTCCCTTAAAAAGATGTTTTTTAATAATTGAACATTAAGATAGTGTTACGCAGCTATGTGTGAGTAGCGCTTTGGTTGTGTGACACTGCATTTGTTCCATTTCCTCTGCAAAGACGAGAGGTGACCTTGTGCTTTTACCTGATTGCAGGGCTCGGGTGATGAATCTGCAGTGTTGTGGCTGGACCAAATCCAAGAAGCCATACGAATGGCCAACCAGGATGAAGAGGAGGCTCTTGCATGTATGTTACTAAACCTCTCAACCACACAAGTACTTTTAAGGCCTTAATAAAGAGTCCTTTATGATTTGAACTGTACTGGGCTATTGAAATTAACACTGCGATCCGTTGTCTTTATTGTCCCATCACTATGATTACAATTATTTTGTAAGATTCTAACTGAGGCATACATTCATGAAGTTGAGCTTTTTCTCCAATGCAACCGGAAAGTATTCACAGCTCCTCACTTTTCTACATTTTGTTATACTACTACTGCCTTACTCCAAAGTTGGTAAAATTATTTTTTCTTCTTAAAAATCTGACACACAATAGCCCTGATTGACATTATTAAAAAAAAATTAAAAGTTTTTGGAAAAACTACAGTTTCAATAGGGTCCTATGCAGTCAGTGCTCGGGCCATAATAAAAAAAACAAGCAATTAGTTTTGGAAAATTAACTGACATAAAATGTGAACAAAGTGAAGCGCTATTACGACTATTTATTGTAACATGGAGTTATCTTTATTTTTTATCATTATGCTAAATTTTAAAAAAATTCACATTTTTCGATCACATTTTTGCTTGTGCTTTTTGCTTATGCTTTTTTTGTTTTCAAGAACCTTTTTGCTTTTCTTGTCTTTACTAGTGGCTGGAGCTGTAGGAGATATTAACAGAAAAGTGGCTGAAGGGGATTCACAGAACACGTTGCAGGCCCTGCAGGCTCCCAGTGCAGGATTGAAAGCGGTGATCCCTCAATGCACCGACGCGTACCAGGTTCAACTTGTGCAGAGACAAACGAGCAGCGCTGAAGAAGGTGACTACTTACAAACGTATACATGAATGCATTCACCTAATTTTCACTGAGTTTTTATGGCTTTCCGTTGGTCTGACTGAGCTTTGTCTGCATTCTTTAAGGCAGTGCTGATAGTGCCTGGGTGAAACACTGCATCAAGGATAGATTTGACTATTACTATAACCTTGAGACTGGTCAGGGAACCTGGGAGGAGCCTGAAGGGTTTGAACACAAGAGTGGGCAGCTCAGCAAAGATGAAATCCAGGTACAACCATATTATGTTGGTTTTCTAAATGTCCCATTGACGTACATATAATAATTGAGACCGGGACTGAATGGATATTTTTCCCCCAGAGGGTTGTCAGTGGCGTGACAGCAGACTATAACAGAGGACTGCTGTGGCTGGCCAACGAAGGCTTGATGACGCAGCTGCAGGCGAGGCTCCGAGGCTGCCTGGTCAGGAAACGGCACGTTGAGAGGATGGAGTATCTACGTCAGCAGGAGCCGCACGTGGTCAAATTGCAGGTGCAGTACATCTCCAGTGTTATTGTTAATTATGATAATTCATGGTATCAACTTCAGTGATGTCTGAAGAATAACAACTCATTCTAAAATATATTCTTGCTCTGCACAATGAATCAAATCTCTAAAAGTAAAAGAAAAAAAAAAATTCAGCAGTTATTGGAAAAATCGTTTTCTGATGTGAAAAATGTATACTGATATGACGAGTTCAAATTGTAATGCTAAATATGCAAGAACATGCATTATGTGGACATAATATACAGTCATTTTAATTTTTGAAGCGACCAACGCGCCAACACAACACTTAAGACTATTATTGACAGCTCAATGATCAACACTGTAAAATCACTGGTGTATGAAATACTTTTGATTGGTTCTTATATCTGTTTCCTCCCCCTTCTGCAGGCTTGCTGGCGAAGTTACAAGCAGAGGAAAATGTACAAAGAAAGAATGGATGTGCTTCAACAAAATGTGAAATCTATTGTGAAGGTGATAAATTGTTTCTATGAAAATATCGGTTACAAGTGTCCTTAAGGAGAAGTTAGACTGGAAGCTTTATCATTCGACTTGTTATTATGACAACTGACATTTGTAAGCATTTGTTATTGAATGTGATGGAATGCCTATCTTATCAGTGACCTGGCACACAACTCTGCTGCTTTCAGATCCAGTCTCTGGTGAAAATGTGGGAGGCGAAACGGAAATACACACAGAGGCTGCAGTACTTTAAGAAGCATGTGAGTAATAAGTTTCAATAGCGAGTTTCAATGAGCAACTTGCAGGATTTCTGCCAGTTTTCTTCCCTACTCAATACATGATATGATATATGATATGTACTCATTTAGGAAAAGGAAATTGTGAAAATCCAGGCTTTTCTGAAGGCGAACAAAGCCCGAGATGACTACAGAACCCTGAGTGAGTAGAAAAAAGGTGTCCCTCGATAATCTTATGAAATAAATGGAAATATTACATTTTCCCATCTTTTCACTGAAATGGTGAAACTCTTGATATAATGCACATAATCTCAAACACTTCATGCCTCAACATTTAAGCTATCCAAAAATACAGTATTTTAAAAAAGTCCATCTCGTAAGATTGTTTTTTTCGTTTTATTTTAATTAAGCAGAGGCTATAATAATCACAGAAATGCAGTAATATTCGGTCTTGTCTGTTGAGCCAGTCCATCACTAAATGTGTAACAACAGAAAGCATTTGATGCACAAATTGCCCAAACTATATCCTCACAGGTGTGTTTGTGCTGATCTCTGTCCTCAGCTGGAGCGAATGATCCTCCTCTGTCTGTGGTGCGTAAGTTCGTCCACTTGTTGGAGCAGAGTCCTCTGGATCTGCAGGAAGAGCAAGAAGTGACTCGACTGAGGGAGGAAGTCGTCACCAAGATTCGCTCGAACCAGCAAATGGAAAAAGATTTGAACATGATGGACATAAAAATTGGCCTGCTGGTGAAGAACAGGATCTCTCTGCAGGTGAGTAGCCCGGGAAATATTAGTGGAACAACCCTGGATGCTGTAATCGTTGTTCTTCTACCTTCTAATTCACTTGTTTCAACAGGATGTGGTGTCTCATAATAAGAAAATGAAGAACATCAAAAGTAAAGCAAGTAAAGACGACCTGACCGCAGGAGACAAACTGGGCATTAAAGGCCTCAGTAAGGGCAAAAGGAGGAAACTGGAAGCCTACCAACATCTGTTTTACCTGCTGCAGGTATGAAACGAGTGCATTTAACTTTACCACGTCTATCATACCTTTCTGCACTGACGCTCCATTCGTTTTCCCTCCTCAGACGAATCCGTCCTACCTGGCGAAACTGATCTTCCAGATGCCTCAAAACAAATCCACTAAGTTCTTGGACACGGTGATCTTCACCTTGTATAACTATGCATCCAACCAAAGAGAGGAGTATCTACTGCTTAGACTTTTTAAGACGGCTCTGGAGGAAGAAATCAAGTGAGACCCGCGGCTCTAAATGTTACTGATGTCCATGACTTTCGCACGGCACATTCATGCCGTGTTTCGATTTGTCACAATTGAAACGGCGCTGATCGTTTCCATGCGTCTCAGTTCTAAGGTGGACCAGGTCCAAGACATTGTAACCGGCAACCCGACTGTCATCAAGATGGTCGTGAACTTCAACCGAGGCGCACGCGGTCACAACATCCTCCGGCAGCTGCTGGCTCCGGTGATCAAGGAAATCATCGAGGATAAAAACTTGGTCATCAACACCAACCCTGTGGACGTGTACAAGGCCTGGGTCAACCAGCTGGAGACGGAGACTGGAGAGGCCAGGTAATATTGGTTACAATTATCTGTTCCCTGCATTTCTGGAATGTTTCACCACTTGTAGCGTTCACATGTCACTAAAAGGGAAGTACAGTTTCTATCAGGTTTTCATGCTCTACCTGGAATGAAGTCCGACATTACAATCTTGGTCTATGGGACAAAAAAATTACTTACTTGATGCATTCGGCCAACTTTAAAATGTCCTTTGCGCTAGTTTTATGTCTACAAAGGGCAGGTTTGATGTCGTAGTGTTTCCATTTTTTTAACTGGAGGCCATAATCATAAATTCTCAATCAATAGTTTAAAAAGTTTATGAAACTATCTAATTTATATGGTGTGAGTGTAGAACAAACATTTCACTGAATTTCCTTGTTGATGCACATTCTGATTTTTCTCTGCAGCTCCGTCGCTCCCCTCATTTTCCCGGCTCAACATTTTAATTAAACAGTCACATCAATATACAAAAGTCCTTGGAAGAGGTGTGTTTTCACAGCTTTTAACTCTCATTTCTCTTCCTGTTCAGCAAGCTGCCTTATGAAGTGACTCCCGAGCAGGCCGTGTCCCACGAGGAGGTTCGCAGCAGGCTGCAGGGCTCCAGTCTGGCTCTGCGCACCGCGACAGATAAAGTCCTGAACTCCATCGTGTCCTCGCTGGATAATATCCCGTAAGTTTATGTGCCAAAGTTTATGTTATGTTATGTTGTGCTGATATTAATAAGCATGATTTACTGCATATTTGTTAATTTGTTCGCTACTCACTTCCATACTCATGTGAAGTATTTTCCAGATATTTGATATGTGAATTCAATACACATGGGTAAATGTTCTAGCTTGTCATTCCAAATTTTTCTTGCAAGTTGCCTGTTGAGGCATTATTATAGTTCGCTCAATGCAAAGAGTGTGGTTCATGAAAAACAAACAAAACTCCATTCTTGGAATACCACCAGATGGCGCCACAATCTGTTGCAATAAATGTGCCTAACATTTTAAATTGCCAGTCATTGAAGAAAAAATGTCACTGCTCATTTTGTTTGTCTTCAGTTTGTTTTACTTGTTTTGTTGTCCACACAGCATGTCAGTGCATGTTGTTTTGTGTTTGATGCCCCATCCATTGTTTTTGTTTTGCATGTAGTTATAGCATGAGATACATATCAAAAGTTCTGAAGAACAGCATCCATGAAAAGTTTCCAGAAGCTTCAGAGGATGACCTGATGAAGGTAGAGGTCCTTAAATGTTTCCATTCATTTATTCATGTGCGTTTTCCATTCTTAGTGCATTATATAGCACAGATGGCGGTATTTCTGCAATATTTGTTGTTGTAAACATGGATTAGAAGTTATGATATTTCTATCGAGCATCATTTTGATGTTGTCTTTTCTCTTTTACTTAAAAAAAAAAAAAAAAATCAGATTGTAGGAAACCTGCTTTATTACCGCTACATAAACCCAGCCATCGTGGCCCCTGATGGCTTCGACATCATCGACATGTCAGCCGGAGGGCAACTTCACCAGGACCAGCGTCGTAACCTGGGGTCTGTGGCCAAGATGCTTCAGCACGCAGCCGCCAATAAGCTGTTTGAGGGCGAGAACGCACACATGACTCCGCTCAACAACTACATCTCTCAGACGTACCAGAAGTTCAGGTAACAAATGTGATGCTGACAGATGTGAACGTCCTGTAGAAATACCAAGATTTTCCTAGGAAGTAAAGTTATTACTTCCTAATTCAATCATTAGCTTTGGGTCTAAAAAATAATAAAAAAATCTACCTCAATATGCCAAAGTTAGTGAGTTATGACTGAAAATCGGTCTGTTTTTCCAGAAACAAGTCTGTGCAAATCACTCACTCTTCATAGAAAATAGTTGGCACATATAATATAAGATTCTTTGCTTTATTATTATTGCTTTGATTGATGTTTGAGGTCAACATGTGGACATCTAAATTTCTTCCAGGTTATTTTTCCAGTCAGTGTGTGACGTTCCGGAACCTGAGGAGAAGTTTAACATTGATGAATACTCGGACATGGTGACTTTGAGCAAACCCATCATCTACATCTCAATTGAGGAGATCATCAACACTCACTCGGTAAACCAGCTCACCAAATGCAAATATAATTAGTCTAAGAATATAATACTCTCAGATTACAAAATGACTTAATGGATCTCTAATGGAGGTATAGAGTGTCTATTTAATGCCTGTCATTACAGTTTATATTGCTGTTGCTTGGTTCGTATATATTCAACTCAATTTCTCTCATAATTCTGAATATTGAACATGGAACCTGACATGCAGACGCCCAGTGACACCGCAGATGTGTAGGAAGTAGCATCATTTCCTGTTCCTCCAGCCACCGCCATCTGGATTCTCTATATTTAGTCGTTCCTTAGAGAGTGTACGTGATGCAGGTCCAATCGACACTCGTTTCAAAGTAGGACATGTACGTTTGATATACCTGCTAAACAACTTTCACATGTTATTTTAGAAGCGTATTGTTTGAAAAATAATTTTTTTAAGGGGATTACATGCGCATACGAGGCATCACAGGTTTGTTTTAGGTTGAGAAAAGTGGTGTAGTTATTAGCAACCTTACATAATAGTTAAAAAAATTACTATCCACTTAATACAGTGTCTCCAAGCCTAAATTACAACCTGGTGTTTTCTAAGGACTGAGAAAGAAGGTTGTATTTTAAATGTGTGAACTCATACAATTTCTTGGATTTCTTTCCTTCTTTCTTGCCCGAGGTTAGGTTTATTGGCTAGATTTTAAAATCCATCTAAGTAAAATTAGATACTCCGCTTGGCAAATCTTTTCTCTCAAAACAACAGTAATTTATCAAATATGTGAATATTGTATCTCTAGTGTGGCTTCTTTTTTTTAGATTGACTGAAAGACAGATGTGTCTTTTTATCTGGTAAAATAAGGACTTCTAAAACATCTGTCTGAATAAACAAAAACATCCATTCTACAGTTGTTTTATTTTAGTTGTATTTACAGTTTTAATAAAGCTCAATCTATAATACTCTGTCCAAAATTCAAAACTTTAAACACATCAATAGTTATTACACAGTCACGTTAACGCTTCAGTTTTTCAGAGGTTATTGGGGTTTTTCCCTCTCAATATTAATGACATGTTGGTTTGTTCAGCTGCTCCTGGAGCATCTGGAGGCGATCTCTCCAGACAGAAACGACCTTCTGCACGAGCTGCTGCAGGACCTCGGGGACGTCCCTGATGTAGAGACGTTGCTCGGTACGCTCAAACACTTTTATTGACGTAAGTTGGCAGGGGTTCGTCCATCATTGTCCGTTCTGTGCTGCTGATTTACAGGTGAAAGAATTGCAGATCCCAATGACCCAAACAAAGAGAGCGCCCTGAGCCAGCTGGCAAAGACGGAGATTTCACTCACTCTCACCAGCAAGTTTGAGCTTCTGGAAAGAGACGACCAGGACCTCAAAACTCTCATTACGAAGTAGGTTTTGCACAAAAACTTGTCTCAGTCCAATACATTTCTTCAGGATAGACTCATTGCGTTGCAGCGAAGTCCTCGTGCACAGTTTGCGGGGGGGTCACTGTTGTCATCACTCAAGTTGCATATCTCTGCTGTCTTTCCTGCACTTCTATCATATCCTGTCCCCAAAGGAAGAGTTTTTGAGATCAGGCTTATCTTGCAAAAAAACATGTATCCGCCTGGATAAGTTTCTCCGCAGACGGAGGGCTGGAGTGATGGTTGGAATATGTGCACCTTTTTAGCATTTAGGTCGTCTTCAGAAGAAGTTTATAATGATTCTCTGACTGAAAAAACAGAATCAAAAATGGAGACTAACTGAATGAGTGGCCACCGGGCAGAGGTTTCAAACGAATTTAGTTCAGGGGCCACGAAACGGCAGAACAAACATGTTTCATGAATTAAATACACATTATTACAGTTACGCCCTGAGCTGTTTGCATTCAATTGTCTTTTTGACAAATCTTTTAAGAAGTGCCCTCATAAATCCTACCTGTGGCCCAGTTTTGGTCCCTCAGACTGCAGTGTTCAGATCCCTGTTTTGTTTAGTTTTTACAGTATGTTGACACATGATGATTCTGTTGTATCAAAGCACCACCTTCGCTCATGACATTGACTTGTTGTGAATTATCTTTTAAGGTCAAACAATCCTGTGGGAGGTAAACGGCTTTGAAAAGGTCTAACCACTGTTGGACAGTGAATATTCAGTTCTGCTCAAAACATTTCTCGACTCTTTCAACTGAGAACATGTTTCGCATACATTTTTTTTTTTTTAAATCTTGTTCATTTTAGAGTCAAGAAAGTGTCCTAATTATGTAATAGAGCTCGAGATATGACTGGTAATTCTTTAAGTTTAAAGTTTGTTTCAGAATGTGACTTTTTGTTTATTTTGTTCAAACTTATTGTAAATTTAACATCAGTGGTGCTACATATGTGTGAAGATAAATCGTCAAATTATTTTCTCTCTTTTAAATAGGACCAAAAAGCTCATTGTGGACGTGATTCGGATTCAACATGGAGAAACTTTACCTGAAATTCTGGAGACACCAGTTACTACACAGCAGGTAACAAATATAAATGTTTATAGACCCAAAGATTACATTTAACCGTTTGAGAATCTTTACAAAGATAAAGGAAATAATTTTTTTAGGATCAAATGTTCATAACTCTTGTGCGCTTGCCTTGTATGGTATTATCCATGAAGGAGCTGGAGCACACAAAGATTGTTGAGCGCAGGGCGGTTCAGGACGCTCAGACACCGGAGGGTCTGAAGAGCAGCGCGGCGGTCCAGGAGGACAGCCAGCTGCCGCTGGAGCAGAAGAAGAGGAAGATCCTGAGGAACCTCCGCAACCTGGAGCAGGCCGGCCTCGTGGCCGCGAGCAACCGCTACCAGGAACTCATCAACGACATCTCAAAGGTTTCATGACGGCCTGCTTCTCTTTCACATCCAAGTTTGCGTTGCTCACTGCATCTGTCGGTCTAAAGAGTCCCACTAAAACTTGTGGATGGCAGGACATTCGCTACCAGAGGCGCTACAGACAGAGGAGGAAGGCCGAGCTGGTGAAGCTGCAGCAGACTCTGACGGCGCTCAACTCCAAAACCACCTTCTTCCAGGACCAGATGAACTACTACGATACCTACATCAAGACCTGCCTGGACAACCTCAACCGGAAGTGAGTTCTACCTTCAATACCGGAACAGTTTTTGTTCTTCCTGTCAGTCATATTGACGGTTTAGAAAGATGGAGCAACTTTTCTCATTTAAATTTTTTTTTTAACCATGTGTGGTTGTTTCGTGTCCAGGAATTCACGCTGGTCGATAAAACTGGACAGTAAAGGAGACGATAAGGGCAAAAAGAAATGGAAACCTCAGGCTCTCAAGTACACTGCTGCAAGATTGCATGAGAAGGGAGTCATCCTGGAGATAGAAGGTCTTCAGACAAACCAGTGAGTCCACGTCTTCAGTACGATCTCCTCCAAAAAGGAGCAGGGTTTTGCTGTGTCGCCACTCCATTAACAAACCACTGCAGCTGAAACCAAGTGCAGCATTATGTATAAATGGATAACATGCTTACAAAGTTTATTCAAATCTGTCCAGACAATCAGAATCTTTTTTTTTAAATTATTTTAACTGTTTGGTAGATTGTGACATTTCACCACCGTTTCGCCGAAATGACAGTGTTGGTCAGCGTTTTCTACTTTTCTCATGTGCCCTCTGTTTAATCGCCTCGTTCCTCGCAGGTTTAAAAATGTCCTGTTTGACATTTCACCCACTGAGGAAGTCGGAGATTTCGAGGTGAAAGCCAAGTTTATGGGGGTCGAAATGGAAAAAGTTCAGCTTCATTTCCAGGTAAATATTTTCAATCACAGTTCCACAGAAAGAAGTGTTTTCAGTTCATTCTTCTTTTTTTCCCCTTTTAAATCACAGTCGCATGTTTGTATTGATGATGTGTTTTGGATTGAAACAAAAAAAAAAAAAGTGCTGATTCCACTAGTGTTGGTTCCAAAATAAACCCACCTCTGGAGGTCGTATCTCCCAGGGAGGCTAGGACTAGTTCGAGATAATTACCAGCAAGAAGTAATAGCTGATAGTTTAATGTTCTGTTTGTTTTCAGTTTCTGACAGTGTCTCCTGTGTTTTGTGTCCAGGACCTCCTGCAGCTGCAGTATGACGGCGTCGCCGTCATGAAGATGTTCGACAAAGCCAAAGTCAACGTCAACCTCCTCATTTTCCTCCTGAACAAGAAGTTTTATGGGAAGTGAGCTGGAGAAGACGAAAGCAGTTGTGCCTTCTGACAGATTGTTGAAACTCAAATAAATTCATTCAGAAAAACGTCACATGTTCAGTTTCATCCGCCTATGATTTGATGATCACACCAAAATTACGTTTTTGTTTTTTTCCGTGTTGATTGTAAATGTAATGTATTTTTAAGAATTAAATTGTAACAATGTTCGTGTTTTGTATGTAGAAGTTGAGGAAACGCATCGTCACCGTCGCCTTACATGTTGATGTTAAAATTTGAGACAAAGATGAACTTTGTGTTGTTTCACCGACGAAGCTTTGGCTCAGCGGACCTGCTGGCCTGCACAACGCTATGACATACTGTAGTTTACCAGTGCCTTTTAAAGTGAAGCATTTCATTGAAACATGTTTCCATGAATAAAACATTGAAACCTTTTAAAAGCTACAACGGATGCATTTTAATATGTACCGGTAGCTGTTGCCACTAAGTCTGATGCTTGAACGTGTCTAATAAATTACTTATGTACGAGAGCTTTCCTATTTTATTCTCCACCCCATTCTTTTGCACATTGCTGTCATTTTCTCTGCTGCTCTGCCGACCTTGTACTTCCACAGGACAAAAAAACAACAAAACCATTGCGGTCTGTATGTCAAGGTCTCTGTTTCACATGGTTTCACTGTAGAGGGGTGGAGATGTGCGGTGTCGTTGAGGCGGAGTATCCTCACTGATCTGGGATGACCTGTTTGCTGCCCACAGTGAAACACTCAGTAACTCCTCGGGCAAATTTGAGGATAGACCGTGAAACCATGCTGCACATACTTCTTAGCTTGTTTGTATTTTTGCCCTTAAATTCAGCATTTGCTTCTCAGAATGGTGAGTCGCTTTCTTTATCTTCATGAAAAACCACATTTTTGGCTTGTGTCATATGTGACTGCAGTTTGCACACTTGATTTTGTGAGAGAGAAAAAAGTTACAATTGTGTCACCATTTTATTAATAAATGAAGCCCAATGTGTTTCATACTCAGTAATTTAATCGGAAAAGTACTTTCTAAACAGCAGGGAAAAACATTTAACCCAAACTTACAGATTAATATATAAATGCTTAATAAACTTCACTTTTTGATTTTTACCTTGTCAAATGACTTGACCCCCAAATGCATTCCTCCAGGTTTTATCTTCTGTGTTAGTTGTAGTTAACTTCCTGATCTGTGCAACAACAAACAAAAGTCAATCTCTTACTCTTTGCCCACTGAGTTCCCTCTTATTCTCCAAAGCTGTCATATGTTGGATTATATGCAGCTTCAGAGCTGAGTCCCACAGCAGCACCTTCATTTCATATCTGCTGAAACTGGCCGCATGCTTTTCACAAATCCAACACTGTTGATTATTGAAAATGTCAGTTGAATCTGGAGCACACACCCTTTGTTTTCAGTATGTTTACTGCTGAATTAATTGGGAGCCCAACAGATGTCTATCTGCTGGTATTAAGTGGTGGATGAACGGCAATATACAGTTGGGGGGAGTATGTGTTGTAATTGTATCTAAAACTTGCATTTCAAAATGGAACGTGTATCTTTTAAACCTTTAATCTCCTCTGCTTTTGTTTCACTAAAGACTCGGAGCCCCTCGCTCGGACGTTCTCGGCAGACTTTGTGATGGTCTCCGATGAGCCAGTGGACTACATTGACCTGGCTGCGTTGGACATGTTGAGGGACGACGGGGGATCCGGTTCATTGTGGCAGGACACCGCTAAGAGACCTGTTCACCAAGGCCCACACCGCCATCACCACAAGCACCACACCGTCTCCGAAGAGACCAAAGCGTTCCTTCAGGGTCGCCTGGCGACAGTTTTCATCCCAACTGTTTACATCCTGGTCTTCATCATCAGCGTGCCCCTCAACCTTGTTGCCACGGTGATATTTGCTCGCCACATCCGTCCCAAAAAGTCGTCCACGGTCTACATGCTGAACCTGGCCTGTGCAGATCTGCTGCTCGGCCTTCTCCTTCCCTTCAAGATTGCCTACCATTACAACGGCAACAACTGGATCTACGGCTCCTTCCTGTGCCGAGCCGTCACCGCGGCGTTTCACTGCAACATGTACTGCTCCGTCCTGCTCATCATGTGCATCAGCGTCGACCGCTTCCTGGCCGTGGTTCACCCCGTGAACTCCTTGATGTGGCGCAGCCCCCTGACGGCTTCAGCTGTGTGTGCCGCCATGTGGCTGCTGTCTGTGGGAGGAGTGATCCCCCTGCTGACCTCGGGACAAACTGTTTATTTATCCGACCTCCACATCACCAGCTGCCACGACGTGCAGGACGTGGGAAAACTGCACTCTTACTATCTTTACTTCTTCCCCATCTACTCCTCTGTCTTCTTCTTCATCCCCCTCGTCTTCACTGCCGTCTGCTACCTGCGCATCATTCAGGCCGTGGCAGCAGCCAACATGGAGGATCAGTCCCGGAGGACTCGAGCGTTGGTGATGACGGTGACGGTGCTGGTGATGTTTGTGGTCTGCTTCACCCCCACCAACATCATCCTGATGGTTCACTACGTCCAGCTGGGCCACAGGTCCACTGACAGCTCCTATAAGGCCTACCTGCTCTCCGTGTGTGTGAGCAGCCTGAGCTGCTGTCTGGATCCGCTCCTCTATTACTTCGGCTCCTCGCAGTGCCAGAAGCAGATGGCGGCGCTTTGCAGGCGCAGCCAAGACTTATGGGCAGAGAGGGGCTCGGAAGCAGCGAGCAGTAGGACATGCAAGATGGAGGCTGTGGAGACGGGCAGCCAGTACAACAGACTGGTGGATTAAACGAGTTTTCAAACTCACACCTACTGTTTTGTAGTTGGAGTGTATCTGAATGAGACTTGGATCAAATTAAATATAAAAGACCCGTTTTGGTGTAGAAGCCATTGATATTTTGTGATCAGGACACACGTTTATCTTCGTGACTGTCATTTATATTCAGCATTGATTTACTTTTTCAATCATACAGGTTTCTATTTTTATGTTTGTTTTAATAGATCATACAGATCATGCTTTATCAACAGTACAGATTTATTCTCATTATTATTCCAAGCACATGATTTTCAAAGCAGTTTGTCATTATTTGTTACAGGTTTGATCGGGAAATATTCAAAGTGGGTTGAATCATTTTAGTCTGGCATTTAAAAAGCCATAATTCTATATGTGTAAAATACAGACCATACAGTCAAATCAAACTGCAACAATACAATTTGTTGGTGTTTCTTGTCATGTCTTTGTTCTGGCGCTCACTCTGAAGTCTCTTTTTCGTCACGACACAACTCTGAAACAAGGTGAAACACAGTGAAAGAAACACAGAGGAGAATTGAGACTCGATGTAATGAGCATGCCTTGTAGCGATTAGATTCATTAAATGATTTAAATCGTTCATAGTAGTGTGTAGTAGTGTAATACAACATCTCCACCTTGTGGCAATTGGTGAAAAGCTACAATCACAGTATCAACATGATTTCTCAAAGAAATAAAGTATTACTGAAAAGTGACTTGATTGGTCCATTATTTGTACGCACAACATATAAACTAAAAACCTTCAAATATCCTTCAAAATGTATTTATAGATTCCAGATAGAAATATTTGAAATACTTCAATGCTATTTCAGGTTACATGTCGTAAAGCTATGGTAGAAGGGAGTTTCACGGTTTGAATTTAAGTGAATAGCGTATTTGAGACTCGCCTGTTTATTATGTGTGAATTGGAATACATTTCCTTCCTGCCACTGACCTGTTTTGCCGTCGTAGCTGTGGAAATCCTCGGAGAAGTTCAGGCACACTGCTTGCTTTTTGAAAATTTCAATGTCTTTAGCATCTATTTTTCCGGTCCTTGCTGAAACCAAGGAGAGAATTAAAAATGAGCTTTTGTCCCTGAAGTGATCGTGTTAGAAAATAACGCCACTTACTGAACAGCAGCATGTATCGACCGGTGACGTCCCCGTTTCGAAAAGTGTCCGTCCACAGCAGGCAGTCGGAGCACGTCTGCAGGATATGTCCTTTGTGGTCCGACAGATTCTCTTCAACCGTGGAAGGGAAGAAGTCTTTATGCACACATCTGTTGCTTTGGAGGTTACTACGGCTCAAAGTTCATAGGAGAGACCTCTGCTGACTTACTGCGAAACGTGGTGGCGAGTCCTGAGATTGTTGCGTTGACCTCCCCGAAGATGCACCGCTCACTGGGAAATATAGGCAGGATATATTGTCATGAGTGTCAAAAGCTGCGAGTTTGCTTTAAAACCTGAATGAATCTGCTTAAAATACAGAAATTCGAATCATCTCACAAACTCACAAGCAGTAGTCTCCCCATCGCAGCGTCAGAGTGAGGCTGTCGGACGTGGGACACAAGTCTATCCAGGAGCTCTTCAAGGACTCCAGTGCGTCGTGGTACTGCTTCGGATCACCAGCCCCCAACACATACACCCATTTTCCAAACACCTGAAAGAGATATGAATTGAATCAACGAGGGTGTAAATGATGCCGGAGAGAGCGTCTTTGACACGACTCACCTGTTTAGGATCCTCGGGCATAAAAGGTTTGACCAGGTCTTGGCAGTCGGGCGCAGACGCGGCACTGAAAGAAGCGAGGGTCAAGAAAAACACAAAAACAGGCAGATCCATGGTGGGACAGAGGATGTCGCTGAACCCGCGACAGAAAACATCTAATGCTGATTCATTTTTGCCTCCTGGGAAAAGCTGTTGCGCAAGTGCTGCTGCGGGGCAGGAGGAGGAGGAGGAGGGCTCCTGCACACTTGGATGCCTTGGCGGAGGTAACATGCAGATTTCTTTTGCTCGGCCCTGAAAGGCCGAGCTCAACAGTCCTCTGTTGCTCACACCAGCACTACTGAATCAACTCGGGCAGAGTGCCACCACCTGTCCTCAACTGCTGAAGTCTTTGAAAAAGGACCTGAAACAGCTTTTCATGGGGAGAGTGAAGGCTGTTTCCCTGTGGGTCTGTGTGGACTCCTCCTGGCACCTTAACTCCCCCCCAACGCAGATGCAACCCAGCAACAGTCTTTGTTCATGTTTCGGGAAACAGTGGTGAGTTTAGAGGAGCTCCAAAGGTTTTGATCAAGCGTATAATCTTGATGTATACGTAAGCGGTGTCTGAATGTCTGGGAACGTTCTTTCTCCAGCAAAAGGAAGAAAAAGACATTTGTTCTGTTTTCTGAATAAGTGGAGAAATAAATGACCAGACCCAAAACAAGAGCAAAAAAACTACATTTATTCATCACACACCATCTTTAAAAATAAAAAGAATCCATTGCTAATCATGTGTGCAGCATGACATGAAACCAACAGGATGCATTGTTACAAGGCTATTTCAAGGTGCAGTGTTATAAGAATTATATGCAAATCACATGGCAACGCTGTTTAGAACATGTTAAGCTGGTTTGTGTTGGGTGTGTAGAGGCTGTTTTTTTTAGCAGATTGATGACATTTCTGAGTTTTATTTTGCATTCGGCTCAGCCTCAGTTTGTTCTTTCTCCGTGGTCTCTGCAGCAGGTGATGGGGGTTCTCTTATGTCGGGGCACAGCTCTGCAACATCATCAAACACGGAGATTTAGTTCTACACGTGTGTACTCAGTTTAAGTGTAGATCAGAAAAGACATGCTGACCTGTGTTTCCAAAATGGTACTCTGGGAGGAATCGAAGACATTCTGCCTGCTTCTTGAACGTCTCCAACTCAGATGGCTCCAGAGCGCCAGTCCGTGCTTTAATAGAGAGGTCACAAAAATAATGGCAAAACAAGAATGGGGAATAGTAGTGAAACAAAAAGTCAAAGGTGCATTTTAAAGTGCTTTGCAGTTATTAAAAAAAACCAACTACTTACTATACAGGAAAAGGTATCTCCCCTTCGACTTGCCATCAGGGAGGAGGATTGTGTCTTCAGACAGCAGGCAGTCACTGCAGGTCTCATAGTACTTCCCATCGTGGTAAGAAGTGTGGCCATTGATGATGACTATGAAACATTGGGCAAAAATCAGCTTCGCACACAAACACAAGTTTGAGAAAGGTGGAGGTAAATGTGCAGACACGTACAAGTGGTGTGAGTGGTCATTCCTGAGACGGTGACGTTGGCTATGCCCTGAAGGCATTTGTCTCCATGTCTGTGATGAGAGAAGATGAACACAGACCTGCATCAGTCCTCTGACGAACTCCTGAATAAAACAGAGTATTGCTTGGTGGGAGAGGGCGAGTCCTTACAGGCGGTCGGCCCAGTACATGGTGATGACTCCACTGTCCGAGGAAGCCGACAGATCCACCCAGGAGCTGTCCGCTGATACCAGGTCGCTCTTCAGGTCGGGTTGGTCCCAGGTTCCTACGTGCAGCAACCATTTTCCATAAATCTGAAACATAAACACATCCATATATACCTAAAAGTACACAAAGCCTATTCTTACCTTCACATATTAAATGGATATTACTAATGTAATACTATCACACATGCATGATGATTGTATTGCATTGACAATAAAAATCTTTGTTGGATTTGACCTCACATGCTTCATTAAGAAATTAATAACACACGAAGAAAGACATCAGTGTGCTAAGACTGATTATCATTAATCTAATACGGTCATATTATTCACTTTTAATTATTTTTTCTTTTTCTTCTCATTTCTGTAGATTAAAAAGAGCAGCAAAAGAATGCAAACTACAGCAACAATAATATAAAAACAAGATAATAACCATGATAATATTATACATTTTTGCATTACAATGTTGGTAGTGATTAGAAATATACCAGGGATTATCTTATTATTGTACAAAATAAATTAATGTTACATACATTTTCTTTTTTTAAAGGTGAATATAATCTTTTTATATTTTAGTACATTCTGCAGCTTTAGTTAAACCAAATCAGTTCAGTGGATGGCTTGTATGCTTGTTTATGCCTTGTCTATAATGTTGATCAGTGAAAAAAAATAATACAGTGGACGTACATTTTGCAAATGTATTATTATTATTATTATTATTATTATTATTGTTGTTGTTGTTGTTGTTATTATTATGAATAACAATCACTGTCAAGATTGTAACGTGAATTTAAGTTCAGTTGAGTTTTTAATTATTACATGTTTACTAAAAAGATGCTTTCAAGTGGATAGAAAACTGAAAGTACTTGACAAACCCAGACAACTAAAAAAAATAACTTTCTTGTATTGAAAGTAAAAGGTGATAAATTATCTTTTTTGTTTCTATGTAACTGTCTCATTAAATGTTTTTTTTTTTTTTTTTCCTCAGGAATTACTGACGGTAAATCACCCAGATCAAAACAGAGAGTGCAGAGTTAATTATCCCCTAAGCCCCCCAGCTGGTACTCACAGGACTGTGGCTGTCCAGGACCAGAGGCTTGACCAGCTCTTTACAGTCCGGCTCGGAGGCGGCGCAGAGGGAGGCGAGGGCCAGAAGAGAGACGACCAGCTGTGCGGCCATGGTTCCGGACAACAAGCAGGACTGCAGCTTCCAGCCTGCTCACATCCACACAGGCTCTGGGGACAGGGGGCTGGGCTACACACACACACACACACACACACACACACACACACACACACACACACACACACACACACACACACACACACACACACACACACACACACACACACACACACACACACACACACACACACACACACACACACAGACACAGACAGACAGACAGACCTACTCCTTTATCTAAAACAAACTTTGTTTGTTTTTTTTTAGTCCAGTCACATGGGTCATGAAGGGTGAGGAGTAGAAAAAACAAATTATAGATATTCAAGCAGTATTTTTGGCGATTTGTACAAACAGTATTTAAACCATGAATAGGGTTGCATGATCTCTGCCATGGCCGCATGGTAGAGAATGTTGTTAGGGCTTTCCTCTCACGGCGAGACAATCGTGGGTTCAAATCCTTTCTGTGTGGAGTTTGCATCTTTTCCCAATGTGTGTTTGGGTTTTCTCCAGGTAAAAGAACATGCATGTAAGGTTAATTGGTGAACTTAAATTGCCCCTCGGTGGGAATATGTGTGTATGTGTTTGCCCTGGCGAGTGGCGGCCTTCCCAGGGTGCATCCTGCTCTCGCCCATGGTTATCTGGGATGAAGTCCAGCACACAACCCTAGCCCTAACCCTAACACCCCTGCACTGGATAAAGCAGTGTAGAAGATGTTAGGATGATTGTAGCCAATTGCAAAGACTCACCTCAGTGTAAATTTTCTCAAATTTTCACAAATATTTCTGTCAAGTTAGCATCGTTTATTATGTCCAGTGGTCATAATATTAGGAAAAAACTGCATGGTGGTGTAACAGATGCCATTCTTAGCTCACAGCAAGAGGGAGGGCAATGGAGTTAAATGATGAACTTCTGAATGTGTCTTTTCTGTGTTTGCTCTGTGATGAAATGGTGACCTGTCCGGGGTAAACACCTGCCTCCACAGTTAGCTGTCAACGACTCCAATGCCCCAGAAAAAGAATAAAGTGGTCAAGAAGAAGGATGGGTGTAATATTCAGGCATACATGCATTAAATTATTCTTAATGAGCCTTTTTAGATACTTCGACTTGATTGAATTTATGCATGTAGTAATAGGTAATTTTATCAGTTTGTATTTATATAATATATAATTTAAGGTATGTATAGTATATTTATTTATATATTTGCCCATGCTTTTAATGTGAGGTAGGTCTTGAAGTTCTGTTGTATAGGACTAGGTGTTAATATCCCCCTATACCTAAGGTACCGACATGACACTGTGGGGTGTTCAACAGAGTATTAGCATCCTTTGGGTTATCAAGTGAGTGCCCTCCTTCCTCTGTGTTTTGCTGATAGGCCCACGACATCTCCAGTGGGTTCAGCAGTGAATCCCAGTATCCCAGGTTCACTCCCGAGATGCCATATACTCATTTGAAGGCCCAGGTGGTGTCCTTTCTCTTCATCCAGAGCCACTGGCTCCCCTTCTCAGCAGCCCTGGAGAGGTCCTTGATTGCCTGCCAGTGGGTCTTCCTTCGCATTCCCATCTCCCAGAGTCACCGAGATGTCAAAGTGGCTATGAATCCTCTGCAGCCTACCTCCACCGGGTGGACCTGCGCTTTCCAGCCCTGCTGTTGAGCATCTGGTGCGAGTTTAGCATACCTTAGTTTCTTCCGCTCATAGGCCTACTCCACTACGCTCTCCCAGGGCACCGTGAGCTCAATGATATAAACAACCTTGAGAGAGGCTGACCACAGAACAAGATCTGGTCACAAGTTGGTGATTGAGATCACGCTTGGGAAGCAGAGTTTCTTGTCCAGGTCTGCCAGCATTTTCCAGTCCCATGCTCTGCCCAATTGTCCAGTGTCTGCTCTCATGGTGGTAAGGCTGGCTTGACCCTCACCTTTCCGAATGAATGGTGTCAGCTGTCGCCGGGATGATGTGGGAGGGAGAGTGTTCACGCTTGTCCGTCGACTTTCCAGCACAGCTGCAAGACACCTTAACACCTGGTTGTGCCGCCAGGTGTAACGCCCTTGGGTGAGGCTAGTTTTGTACCCCACCAAGATGTGCTTCAGTGTCGCTGGACTTGGACATAGAGGGCAACTGGGGTCTTGGCCATACCACTGGCAGAGGTTTGCGGGGGGAGGCAAGACATCATAGGCAACCCTGATGATAAAGCTTGCCTTGAATGCCTCGATCTCCCACAGATCTTTCCAGGAGATCTTCCTTTTCTCCACTCCCTCCCATGCCATCCATTGCCCTTGTTTTGCTTGGGCCACGGCTTTAGCGCACCTTTCTGCCTCCTCCTCCCGACACACCTCCTGAACCACCAGCTTGCGTCTTTGAGCTGGGGTGGCCTTGCTCCAGGCTAGTGTACTTGCTCAAAGGCCAAGACCACTCCTCCCCTCCTGTACGTGTCCCACAATATCCCTGTGTTTGAGTGCTGCCTTTGCCTGCACATTTGCAGCCAATGGGGTCCACTTCCTCCCGGTGACCAGGGTAGGGGCAGCTTGGGCTACAAATGGAGTGCTCAAATCCTGTAGCATCACCTCCAGTCTGACTTTGGCACACTTGTACTCTTCTGCCAGAATGGAGATGGGGAGGTGTAACATTTCCTTGCCATAGAGCCCAATGCTGCTGAGGAAGGCCAAGCCACTGCCTTGTATATGAGCTGACCAGTCTCTCCAGCTTTTCCACCTTTGAGAGCGGGATTTCTTATAGGGTCAGTGGCCACAAGAGGCGTGGAAGTCGTCCATACTGCATGCACCAGAGCTTCAGCTTGCCAGGTAGCAGGGTGTTATTGATCTTCTCCAGGCCGTTGGCTATGTCCTTCCTCAGCTGCTATACCTGCTCTTTATCTTTGAGGGAGGCATCGTACCAACAACCCAAGCTCTTCACAGGCTTCTCTGAGACTGTTGGAATGGTTTCCTCAGAGATGTGGAAGTGGTAGTCAGAGAGCTTCCCTCTGACAATAGAGATGCTTTTGGACTTGCTTGGCTTGATCTTCATGCGAGCAAGCTCGATGTTATCCTGGATCTTATTAAGTAGCCGTACAGTGCAAGCCTTGGTCGTGATGAGTATTGTGAGGTCATCCATATAGGCTCTGATTGGTGGCAGCCTCAGCCCAGGTCTTAGTTTTTGTCCTCCAACCACCCATCGAGAGGCCCTGATAATCACCTATTGTATATATCATATAATATAATATCTCGGAGATCCTCAACCTTTTTGAAAGAAGAGTAACTTCAGGATATTGACGTAAAACGAGAAGCTGAATAATGAATTTAAAAGCATGTTGTTCTGTGGTGGCCACTATTTTCTGAAGATGCCTGCTGGCTCTGACTTAAATGAGGAAAATCCCAGAAAAATGGTGTTCTGTATGTGGCCTCCGTTTTGTTCTTGAACAGGAACATCCCATGAATATGCCAGCATGTGTTTGAAAAACAAACTGTTATTCTGGGATGTTTATGTAACGTGAGGGTTCAGTGTGTACTGGTTGGCTCACTCTTTCAACTGCTGTGTGCTGATGACCTCTGCCAAAACGGGGTCCTGGTTTACTTCCTTCTTTAGATCTTCTTCAGGAAACTGAAGAACAAATGTGGAGGAGACAGACTGGGTGGAGTCAGGACCTGAAGGTTTGGTTTGATTACAGGGAACTGGTTGTGGATTTGCTCCGCTAAAGTTGTGATACTGTCTGAAAATCGCACACACACACACGCACACACACACACACACACACACACACACTTCTCGGGTTTGAAAGTGTTTCACTCTTCCCACCCAGCCTGCAGGAGCCTTCTATTTATCTTGTTACATGATGGCCATCTGGCAGAGTATGAATAGCAGGACCCCTGCCTCTTTCAATATGTAAACACCCTGGCACAGTCACTCTCTCACACACATGCACACAAAGATGGAAGAAAAGGTGGAAGGAGACAGAAACCTCTTTTGTCTTCATCTCCTATTGGCATTACTAATATGTCCAAACCACTTTAATTTCTCTGTAGTTACCATTTGCTTCTCCTTCATCACTCACATAGTGTGCTTCAGTTTGTCGATGATGATTTTTAAAAAAATATTTGGTGTTATAGAACCTTTCTCTCTTTTTCTCTGTCTTTCTTTGTTTTCTTTCTTTCTTCCTTTCTTCCTTTCTTTCTTTCTTTCTTTCTTTCTTTCTTTCTTTCTTTCTTTCTTTCTTTCTTTCTTTCTTTCTTTCTTTCTGTCTTTCTTGGCAATCATTAAGCCACAGAACTTCCATTTGTAAATAGAAAAGAGGTAAATGACCTTCATAGTCCACTTCCAGATCATTTCAACACTCCTTTCTCAGCCATTTCAACTGCTGCACTCTATCTAAGTCCAACATGACAAAGCTGTTGAGGCCGAGCGGAATCGCTCCTGAATAAACGGGGCAGCGGCTCTCACTGGTTATTTCAATGTGTGTGTGTGTGTGTGTGTGTGTGTGTGTGTGTGTGTGTGTGTGTGCGTGTGTGCGTGTGTGCGTGCGTGCGTGCGCGCGCGTGCGTGCGTGCGTGCGTGTGTGTGTGTGCGCGTGTGTGTGTGTTTCCTTTCCAGTGTTTTATGGACATTGCTATAAGTTAGAAGGCAATGTCAGCTCTGAATACCAAGAACCAGGCGGCACAATGGGGTTGAATTTATCTAAAACAGACATGGAAACAGAGTTTGTTTTTTTTAATTTCACATGTACAATTTATTAATAACATGAAAGATGAAATACATCAATTCCAATGTCTTTGTCACAACAAGAAGCATACAACATGTTGAGGACATTGTATTTCTAGAAAATAACAACAAACACAATTTAACTAAAAATAAGATGAGGAAAAGTGCTCTCCTGTTTTATTACGTGAGACATCTGTAACGCACACAAGCAGGACTGAGAGTCAAGAGAGGACATATGAATGGAAATGTGTCTCATGAATAAACTTCAGGTCACAGCACACATCTGTGTGTTTCTCTACTGCTCTTCCTTCTCCACAATGAGGGATTCCACCTTCTCATAGGGACACAAATCTGAAAAGAAGGTGAAATTAATTTACATTGGCCATATTCACGACTATAAGGTGTCCAAGAGTGAATGTGTAGAGAATGTGAAAATAATTGTACCTTTATTGCCTCCATGGTGTAAATCTAGTTTGAAGTTGAGACACTCCAGCTGTTTCTTGAAAATGACTTGATCAGCCTCATCCAGGAGTCCGGTTTTAGCTGGAAGGCAAAGAGATTACAGAAAGATACGTTTCAGCGAAGTCACTAACTGCTAAGACTGTCCTTGTTGTTCTCATTAAACTCTTTTCTAAATGAATCCGAAAGGTTTGTGTAAGTGTACGAACTCACTGAACAAGTAGATGCTTCTGCACCCTGGGCTTTCTGCCGAGTTGGTGTCCAACCAGAGGACACACTCAGGACACGTCACCAAATGCTTCCCGGAGTGCTCGTGACTTGTGGAGTTAAAATAAACTATGGCAAAGAAAACCCGAGTGTTACCAGGCTGCGATGCATTCAAGGCGTTACTTGCAAATGGGAACAGTACACACAGCAACATGTGTTTGATTCACTCACATGTCGCTTTGGTAACATTTCCATCGAAGGTGGTATTCACTTTTCCATTGTAACATTTTCCATCACTGGTAAGAAAAATAAAAAACATAGTGTGTGTGTAAATATTGGTTTGTTTATGCTCTAGATACACTTCTTCTGTTTAAACAGCAACTTACATTTTGTCTCCATAGCAAAGAGACATGTCACCATCGGGTATGGCCGATAATTCCATCCAGGAGCTTTCGATAAATTTCATTTGTGGCAGTTTGTCTTCACAGTCGGAGGTTCCAGCATAGAAAATCCATTTCCCAAGGACCTGCACAAACAATACGAGCAACATGAGAAACACTTTGGACTGATGCACATACCCAACAATGATACAACATAAAATCAGTTTAAACCTTGATAACTTCATGAATAACTTTATTGATTCATGGTTGCAAACTCTCTTGTGCATCCTGGGTTTCTTGATTTAACTTATTTCCACATTGTTGTGCAGGTCAAAATTACATCTGATCAGAGGCATTACACAACACTTTCAAATGAGAATATATCTGACAGCAATACTATAATGTTTATAATACAATTATCACCCTAAAATTGCATTTTTTATTTGTATTTTTTAATTAAAAAAATTATAGTCAACCTCTTCTTCTCGGAATGACACAATAGGGGCTCTTATTGCTCAGCTGTGGGAGTGGATGCTTGCACAAAAATATCAACAAGTCAAATAATATCCTTTGTCAGAGGCCATGTAGCTCAGTTACTGTATGTAAAACCTGTATATAAGAGTTAGAATAACGTACCTTGGTTCGATCCTCCAGAGTTTTAGTCAGTTCTTCACAGTCGGGGTCGGACGCAGCGGTCAGTGTGAAGAGAGCCAGCACAACTAAACATAAGTGGGAAGACATGATGAGAAGTGAAATGGCTGAACGGGACAGCGACACAAAACAACTGCACTCCTTCCTGCGGAGAGGCTGGTATGACCACTAGTACATGTTACATATAACAGAGGAGGAGTGGGGGAGGGATGCGAAGGGGTGGAGGGGCCCAATCAGGGTTATGCAATAGTGTAGTTACGCATTTCATTGTGGTTGTGTTGGACTTGTTCACCTCTCCTCATACTGAGTCCTTAGAATCAGAATCAGAATCAGTTTTATTGGCCAGATACACTATGTTTAACATATGAGGAATTTGACTTCGGTAAGAAGAAACTGTGCGCTCTCAGTATAAGTGTAAACATTAAATAATAACAATAAACAAAAAATAGAAAGAGTCATTAAAGACAAATATATACGGGAGCTAAACAAGATAGTGGTTAAGTAGTGCAAATAATGAAGAGTGACATGAAGTAGTGAGTATTTACAATATAGGATGGCGTAGATGGTTGTTAAAAATAAATAATATGCATATAGGTACAGCCACAGTGACAGTGACAGTTGTTCTATGTTATTAAGCAGCAGCAGGTCTGACATTCTGTGACAAAGTAGTGTTCAACAGAGTGACAGCCTGGAGGAAGAAGCTGTTCTTGTCACGTGTTGTTTTGGTGTACAGTGATCTGTAGGGGAGGAGTTTAAAGAGTTTGTGTCCGGGGTGGGGTGAGGTGAGGGGTGAGGGGTCTGCAGTGATGCCACCTGTCCGTTTCCTGACCCTGGACCAGTATAAGTCCTGGATGGGGGGGGGGGGGGGGGGGGGGGGGGAGGTCAACACCGATGACCTTCTATGCAGTCCTGATTGTCCGCTGTAGTCTGAGTCTATCCAGTTTGGTTGCAGATCCAAACCAGACACTGATGGAGGAGCACAGAACAGACTCTCAAAGGACTTCATGACCACAGACGTCAGGCGACGGGTCTGTAGTCATTGAGTCCTGTGATGGCCGGTTTCTTTTGGATTGGGATGATGGGGGAGCTATGAAGGATGATGGTACTTGGCACAGCTCCAGTGATACTGCATGAAGATGGGGGCCAGCTGCTCGGTACAGACTCTCAGGCAAGAAGGGGACACACCTTCTGGTCCTGGAGCCTTACTGGTCTTTTGTTTTTTTGAATATCCGGCACACTTCATTCACACCTATCGTCAGTGCAGGTGGGGGGGTCTGAGGGGAGGGAGGAGCAGGTTGGGCACAGTGAGGGTGTGGACGTGGAGCTGATAGGCTGGGTGATGGGTGTGAAAACCTACAGTAGAAGCTGTTCAGGACCTCATCCAGTCTTGTGTTACCTGCAGGGTGGGGGCAGTCCTGAGTCGCGCAGTGAAGGATGAACTATTTCTTATGAGGCAAATTCATTCCCCCTCTTTCTCTGTACTGTGTGTTTGAAGAAAGACAAATATGCTTCCGCTATGCAGAAAGGTCACATAGTCAGATGTAATCTCATGCATAAAGTACATACTGTGCTGGTAGAAATAGGAGGTATGGAGGTAGCATAGTACACAAGCAAAGAAAAACATATCTGGTCCAGGTTGTTATCAGGTTCTCTTCTGCAGGATTGTCAGTTTGCACAAGTTACATCTAAATGCTTCACGGTTCCGAAATGCCACAGGGCACTTCGGCAGTAATAAGGATTGAGCTTCTAAACTCAGTCTGTGCTAGTGACAGTATAAATCCCAACATCATGAACTTTTGCACTTCTGTGTTTGGCAGCCATCGTGGTGTCAGTGATCCAGGGATTCGGATCAATATGTGAAGTCTGTCAGGACAACATGTTTTCAGTTTGACCTCTCATCTATATTGCTGTTTACAACGAGGAACGAAATGTACCTCATTGCACAATCTAGAAACCTGGCATGCGATGCTGGAATGTCGTATGCAGACGGTCTCCAACGTTCTGGTGAATGAAAGGAGCAGACGAGTCAAGGATAAGGGAAGAGAAGCTTTATACCAGCATATTCAAAACCCATGAAACTTCTCTGTGTATTTACAAAAACATAATACAAGATTAAAAAAGAGAAAATGAACACGTCACAAATGGAGTCCCACGTACTGCCACAAAACAGAAAACGTGATCCGATTTACAAATGTGTCCTCTTTGTACTCCCACTTATGGCTTCGATCTAACACGGAAACAAAATAAAACGACCTCTTTTCAGTGGTGAAGATGTATCATCTGTCCATTCTTCCCTTTTGCAACAGTTCTCTCCGGGTTTATCTTTAAATAATAATAATATTAATAATAATATCAAATACACATACAAGACAGAGGAGCTACATATTGTGAGCTGTACACTTTGCAGTAAGGAAAGGGGAAGGGGAATGTTCACAGGAATATAGACCCTTTGTACATGATGATCATTCATCTTGGGCAGTGAAAGAGGAGTCAAACGTTGATTAAAAACAAGCTTATCTTAGCTTTCTGTACCAACCAACCTTTCATGTCATACTAAAATCACAGTTTAGTCGGATGACAGTTAAGTACGAGTGACTTTATCAGCTTGTGGATCCGTCGCAGCAATCTGTTTATTTTAACAGCTTGTTTGATCATTCAACCCAATAGTAGCTCCGGGACAAAAACCAATGAGATTATAAGAGCTGAAAGTTATGAATGCATTACAGTTCATTTCCCATTGAGTTAAAGATAAAATAAAAGAAAACAACAAACTATTGTTTTGTTGACTCTAAGTCTCTTGATTTCCACCAGCACTTAAATAGCAGTTGTGACACACCACTCATACAGGGAAGTCTTATATGGTGAATAGCAGAATAAATTACAGGTGAATGAAGATTAAAGCATCAATTAATCTGTAAAAACTGGCCAAATGTCTGATTTTTACTCTAACAATGGTTGTCAACATTTTTTTTTTTTAATTTGTTCCACTTCTATTTCTGCTTAATTATCTGATCAATAATAATAAGAGTGAATGCTGACATATACCGTATTTCATGAGCTATAAGTAACACTTCTTTTGGTTATTTGGTTGGACATGTGACATATATTGAAAAGCAACAAGATATATTGGTACATACCATCTGAAGCCACGAGATGTCACTGTATGGCTAAGTATGTATGATTTAGTACCACCAAAAATCCTCTATTATTGCCATGTTTGACTTACATGGGAAGTAAATTGTCACACACACAAAAAAAAAAAAACGACTGTGAAATTTTACTGAAATACAAATGGAAAGACAACTACAAAAAGAAAGTTTGCTTGGTTGTTTTTCCTCTTCATGGCACACTTTTTGATAGATGCATAAAGTCAGATGCAACTTATAGTCCAAAACATCCGGTAATGTGAAATGAGCCAATAAGATTTCTTTTTATTCAGGAAACAATATTTTTCATCGTGTCAATGGAAAAGTGAATTTATGACTCTCAAAAAAGTGATTCAGTTGAACCTAAAATGTTTGCCATTCATTGCCTCACTTGGTCTGGTGTGACTTGTAGCATTTCTTAAATTTTAGCTGAAGAGACAAACTCTGTCTCAGTATTGCTTTACAAATGTGATTACAGCATTTCCGTTTTTTTTTTTTTTTTTTTAAGGCTTATTATTGTCACTCGATCCCCTGTTTTGCAAAAGCTACATCGTTGCCTGTGAGCCCTGAATAAATGGTGCGTTCATGGCAGCATTTGTGCATCTTTGACAAACTGCGGGCCATTCCCTCGTGATGTCCCCTGTAGGAATCCAACCTTACTTGAAAAAGTGAGAGGAGCTGGACATCATTGTTTGCCATCAACAAAATAAACTTTGAATACTACTGGCTTAACAGGGTCACTTTATAAAATTGAAACCATTTCTGTTGTCACTGATTCACTTTAAAACTCATAATCCTTCACCTGGCTTCAGAGTTATTTGGTTCTTCTTTTTGCTTGGTAGTTGCAGCGGTCCAGAACGGGTCCAGTGGGTAAACGTAGAGCACTTTTGAAGTGCAAACTACAGCTCAGTGTAAAAACAAGCGCTTCAGCCACTGTATTCAGCCACCTATTCCTTATGCTGCTTCCTTGCACGACCCAATAGACCATCTTGTAGTACATAAGAGAATGACACGTCACAAAATTCAAGACTGTTTTGTCCCACACTACCTGTCATATGGGGTTACATCCATTCTACAATAAACAAAAATATAATCCAACACAACTTCAATAACATAATTTCGTCCATGTGTTTGTTTATGAAGTTGATGGTTGAGACGTTTCACATACTTTTACAACACTAGTTGGATGTTTGTTGTTATGAAATCACTCTCAATTTCCCAGCTGGTAACTTTTTGATTTTACCTGCACGAACACAACTGTTAATTTTTTTCACTGTAACCCTTCGCAGCAGTTTTAAAATGTAGGTGAATACAATCCTTTCCGGAAAGCTGACTTTGAGCTGCACCTCATGAGGTGCACCATTAACAAATCTCTTGATTTTGTCATATTTGTGGCTGGAAATGATCCAATCTACCCGTAGCTTAAAAGAGAAAACATGAGGTTAAAAAGATTGTGACAACCAAAAATGTTCAGAATATCATAAACACCTGCACAAGCCGCAACAAAACCTTCATAGCTATGACTGCGATGCTTTTCCATTTCTCCCGTCAATAAATGAGCTGGTTTGTCAAGAATCGACAAATTTTGTAAAAACCATTAAAATGTATCAATCTAAAAGTGGCTGTATGTTTTTGTTTTTTTTTAATAGTGGATATTTCATCTGTAGGATACTGGCATGTTTTTGGGGTATTGAACTTAGACAGATGTGTGTGCACCTTCTCATACACACCATATGTAAATATACAACGAGTTCATCTCAATCCTTTCGTACAGTCTCAGAGGAAGAACTGACGAACGGAGTAGAGTCACCACCTGGACCGGCAGGAGAAACGAGAGCGAGCCGACATGGACAGAAAATATGGGCGAGTGGTGGGGAGGGGTGGTGGTGGTGTGACGGGGAGGGGGGGATTGTAGAAGGTTGGCGCCTGGGGCAATTGTCCCGAGTGGGTGGGCGGTGGAAGAAGAGTCACTGGCCAAGATGACATCACATTCTGTCTCTCCGCTTTTCACCGATCCACACCTGGTTCATGAGTGAATGACTGAAGCCGCTCCCAAGAGCCTTCACACGCTCATCGTCATGTTCGGAGAATACTGCGGACAGAAGCCAGGAGAAACCCATGAGTATGACTCTGAGTCGATATACAATGATTAACCCTGAACTCAGCATCCCTGGAAGATCCTGTGAGGTGAACTTATATGCAAAGAGAAATGATCTCACATATGTTCAAGTATGAAATAATTCAACATTTGGTTGTACATTTAGTTGCAAGAGACTAATTTAAGATAGAACAGGTGAGCGGGGGAAACACAACATTGATTCATACTCCTTACATTTTCAGATTTGAGCGTTGGCAGGATAGTCCTCCAGGTAAACAGTGGGAAGCCGCTGGTCTTGAACCATAACCATTACTTTAAAATCCATTAGTTTCTTAATTTACCATGCATTTTAAAAAGGAATTCCTCAAATAATGTGAAAAGACTATTTTACCAATAAAAGGTTATAATTGTTGATGAAGAACATATGATAGTCTGATTTAATTCAATTAAACATCATTTTGGATCTTTCAAGAAAAATTCAGGACAAAAAGACAGAAACAATACCTAATCAGAATAAGCAGATCAAATAGGACATTTAAACATAGAGAAATCAAATAATTAAGATAAAATAAATTTTCTAGCTTGCTGCCATAGTGTCACACATAGAAACTATCTTCAATTGATGACAAAATTTACCTAACAACTGGATCTAGTCATTAAAATGTCTTCAAATTCATGAACGGTAAGGATAAGTGTTGTGAAGAGATTACCAGCAATATGAGATCTCAATAGAGATTCCAACACTGCAGCCTTAGTGCAGCGTGTGTGTGTGTGTGTGTGTGTGTGTGTGTGTGTGTGTGTGGGTGGGTGGGTGGGTGTGTGTGTGTGTGTGTGTGTGTGTGTGTGTGTGTGTGTGTGTGTGTGTGTGTGTGTGTGTGTGTGTGTGTGTGTGTGTGTGTGTGTGTGTGCACATTATGATCACGGTAGCTGAGTTTGCTTTTCCATTTGAATTGGCCAATTGTTGACATCTGAGACACTTTAAAACATCATTAGCAGACTTTATTATCAGACCCCTGCCTTTTAGGCAGAGATTAGTGAGAAAATCTCAAAACACACACAATACCTCTCAAGCAGATTTAAAGTGAACTTTTGTGATGGCTCACAATTTTTTGCGCTTTTTGTATTGATTTTTTTTTTCTTTTTTTCCTGGAGGGAGTTCAGGTCAGGATTTATTGGTGTTTTACACAGATTTTATCCAAATGTCATGTGATGTTTTGGCAGCAAACACCCAGCGATCCCTCTGATTAGCCCACACAGTCAATAACACGTCTTACACTTTCATTCTGAAAAGGGTTAAGGAAATTTCCTCCCATCTCTCCGTCCTCCCTCGGGGTCCCGGGCTGGTTACTCATACTTAAGTTACCAGGAGAGTTCTGTTCAAAGAGAATGAAAAAAAAAACCCCCCAACAACTCAGTCGGACCAACTGCGAAGAAAACTACAGAAATCATCAGAACGGGAGCTGGCTATTGAAGTGTCTTACCTTCGGGAGACTGTCCATATCACCTGACCCTGTAAGAAGAGAAGGGATTATCAAATGTGTGATCAAATGAAGGCTCATATTTCATGTAGAAACACACACGCTCTCATTGTACCTAAAGATCCGTTCATGTGATGAGGCTCCATTCCAGCCATTCCCCCTAAAGGACCGTCGCTTCCTCCACCCATAGGGAACTGAAGTCCATGCACACGGGAGATAATGGTGACAGAATGGGCACGCAAATGAAAGTGCAGTACGACAAAATAATGTATGGAAATCAATTCAATCAATCCTTCTGGAACCATTTAAATTCAATACTGATTCAATGAAGGTAGAAATTATACTCAGAAATCTCTCACGTTTGGTCGGCTTCCACCAGGAGGGACTGTGTTTATCATTGTGTACATGTTGTCACCGGAGTTGGTAGAATCTAAAAAAAAAAAAAAAAAAAGACATGAAAAAAACATTAATAAGAAGACAGAAGTATATTACCATATGCAAACATAACAAACATTCATACAAACAGCTTACCTGCTGGACTTGGCATGATCGGGGTTCCTGGTGGTCCACCTCCCCCTGGAGGTCCCTGAAATCACAGGTTTTACATGAACTCATGTTTGACCGCCTCTTTGTGTAGAAAAGAGCACGTTAGACCGAATCCACATACCACATAACTTCCTGGTGATGCAGAGGAGTAGGGGGTCTGCGAAAACACAGAAATAAAAACATGAAGGGGCGTGAAGAGAACAAATCTTTTCATCAGGTTTCTGTGTTTGAGCTCTTACCGAGTTGGAGTTTGGAGGATTTGGCCAGGGTCTTCCACCACCAGGTCCCCTGGAACACACACACACACACACACACACACACACACACACACACACACACACACACACACACACACACACACACACACACACACACACACACACACACACACACACACACACACACACACACACACACACACACACACACAAAGTTTTGGCTGACTTCTTTGTTTCCACCTCTTTTGGACAGAGTTGGCAATAACAAGCTCATCTGGTGCCAGGAAAAAAAAAAGTGAGAAAAGAACGATGGGAACAAGTAAAAAAAAAAAAAACAACAAGTGAAGAAGAATAAATAGAGGAAAATCACGTCCCAATTCAACCTCCAGACCCTCGAGTACACCATGAAAAAAAAAATAAAAAAATGTACAAGGCAAAAAGCTGTGTGCAACGTATGTAGTGGGAAATGATGGATATTTGGGGTTTACTGCTAAAACTCGAACTCAGAGGATTGACCTTTACAAGAATGAAATACCCCCCACGTTTACTCATATTCATTTGTGTATGCATTCTCACTCACATGCTCATACCAGGCATCCCAGGACCAACCAGGGCGTTGAGTGGAGGTCTCATCCCGCCTCCATAATTCTGAGAAAAAAAACCCCATCACACTCAGATCCATAAAATAATAACATAAAGTGTTTTGCTTGAAACGTTCTTTTCAAATTCTACTTGCCTGAAAACACGAAAGCAAAATACTAATGAACAAAAGGCATAATGAACTTATTTGAACTAGCACAACAACAGCTTGTTCTACAAATCCTACAAATTGTGGTAGTCTATACCTGGGGCCCGAGCGGTACCATCCCTCTGGGTGGGGTCATCCTTTGCATCGGTCCCCCCATATTTGGATGTCCTGACACACAAAACAAATGTTGAATAAGTTTTTATATGAGGAACATATTCAGGATTAACGATTTCTGAAATTGGTTATGTTTGACTACTTGTAGCTAAACCCTAAGTCTGTCAAGGCAGTTTGTTAAAATTGCTTTTAGACAAAGATTCTTTTAGTTTTGTGCTTTTGTCTGTACAATATAGTGTTTTGAAATGATGGATGAAACCTGCATGTGTGGCAACACAGATTACGTAACATTTACGGTCGGCTGAGCTGCTGTTTTTCTGTTGTTAGGTTGGTTAAAACGCAACTGGAAATCCTGAATCTTTAATTCATGTGTCGTCTCGGGGCGGGAGTGGTGTGATAAAACAAGGGCCTTGTTGCTTTTTTTCAACCACAAATCTCATGAAGTGACTCCAATAACACTGCATTTCGAGAAAGTGTTTTTTATAAAGCCACCGTCTGATCTGCAGTCATGATGCATCAGTGTTGTTGAACTTCACTAACACTTTTATGGAAACAACAGTTAAAAAAATAAAATATAAAATATGTATCGAGATACAAAATCCCATCAAATAATACAAAAAATACACCAGGCCACCAGGTTCTAAATAGCAGTCTTCAAATATTCTTCATTAGCTCCATAGATCAGAAATACAATTATGCAATTGCATTTATGAGCCAGTGCAACAAAATGCCCAAATACTGTGAGGTTTATTTTTTAACTCCATTTAAGCAGTGAGTCTTTACTGAAACGTCAGCTAATACACAGCCCCAGGCCCAATGACAAATACTCATTTGATGGACCACGGTGAAACTTTAGGACTCTGACCGACTTTGGAGAATCTCGAGATGCAGCCTCGAGCAAAGTGGTAGTAAAACAGGGCATGCTATTTTAATAACAGATTGATTCGATCAAATAAAAGTGTTGTAAAATCTAAAAAGACACTATCTCTGCTCTCTACAACCACAATTAAGGAATAATTTAACATTCAATGATGTCAAATAGGCTTTTTTGTACCTTCCAAAGATATATTTCACTACAAATTAGGTAATTGTTGGTCTGGGCCAGAACTGATCTGCAGCACTCAGTGATTGCATGGAATATTTATATACAGTTTACAAGAGTTAATAGCCACACTGGGAATAGTTCTGTGAAGCCTGTTCAACATTAAAAGCACCATCAAGCTTTGATAGAACCTGTTGGTTCCAAAGCACCAAATAAAAGGCACGGCTGTGTCGTGTGTGTTTGACTGTGTGTAGTGCGTACCTTGCTGTCTTGTGGGATCCATTCCACTCGGTAGCATCGGCTGGCTCCCTGGAACTCCTCCAAGTCCCTACAGGGCAAACAGGATTCGGCGTAATTCAGTGTCATCATCACTGTCGCAGAGCAGATATGTCAGCATTACTCCTGCAGGTGTCAGTGTGGCTCTTACTTGATTGGGTAATCTCAGGGGCGGTCTGGGTCCTCCGGGGTACCGAGGTGACATAAATGGCTGAAAGAACAGTAAACACAGTATTCACATGTTCAATAAATGAAAAGGTGAAGACAAATAATGCTTGTGGTGACCTCTTTGGAATACCCAAACTGCACGAAAGCATTTTGCAACAGGAAACCAACCAAACCAGCTCCTATCAGCACCAACTGCTGATTTTTGGGCTCATTTGCCTTTAGCCACCGCTCCACGACGGCCGAGCAGGGGAACTGACCTCTTTCTCAATAGACTGACTTCACGGAAAGGCGACAACAGGCTAAAGGATGGACTGGTGGTCATGATGATGTCAGTGTGTGTGTGTGTGTGTGTGTGTGTGTGTGTGTGTGTGTGTGTGTGTGTGTGTGTGTGTGTGTGTGTGTGTGTGTGTGTGTGTGTGTGTGTGTGTGTGTGTGTGTGTGTGTGTGTGTGTGTGTGTGTGAAAAACTCCCGAGCAGCTGCGTGTGGGTTATCACTTGTGCTCGCCACAGACAGCAGCATCACTGTTGCCATGTCTGCTGAATTGAAGCCACTGTCGTTGGAAAGGCCCGCAGTACTACCATATGCCACTAGAGAGCAATGGTCCTCTTAATTTGATGCGCGTTTAAATCACTCTTGCCTGAGTCAAATGGCCATCGATAAATAAAGCGACTTCAGGTGCTACATTGTCTTGAAATATTATGTTTGGAAATAAATAAAAACTATTCGACAAAAAAAAGGCCAGAAATGGTGGAACGACTGATTCAGTTATTATAGGGAAGCAGTGAAGGTACAATAATCATTATCTGTCATCTGCATTCTTGTTTGGAAATAAAGTGGCACTCGTTACCTAAATCAGCTGGTGAGATGCTCTCCCTCGGGTCCTCTGAGTCTAAGTGGAGACCTGGCAGTGAGGTAACTGTTGCTTTTTTTCAGCTAACACAATTTGACAAGACCCCCGTCATCAAAGAGCAACTGTTCTTCAGAAGGAGACGGAAAAGGCTGCTCTAACTCACATTTGAGTTTTTGAAAGCGGAACTCAGAAACGACTGGGAAAGCTATTGATTTGAGTGTCAGACGTGGGCCTCTGAATCTGACTGATAACGACAGTTAATCAATATACAGCTGGAAGAGGCCTTCAGAGATGATCTGGACCAATGTGTGTGTTTTTGTCTCCTCTGGATTTATTGCCCCTGTCAAACTCTGTTTTTCTCTCTGTTTTGGGAAGATACACTGCAATTCACCCACACGTGAATAAATGTAGACCGAACACGTTCATAGGGCATTTTGTTGATGTACAGTCTCTGTACAAATACGTCCGTGTGTGTGCCCGTGTGGATGTATCTATCACTGTTGTGGGGACGTCAATGCTCACTAAAGTCACTTGTCATCCTAATAGGGATAAAATAAAGTTCACATCAAGAACATTATTGAATATCTGAATAAATACAATTCAGTGTAATACCCATTTATGTGACATTTACACAAGAAAATGACACATAATTCACAGTTTCCAGCTTGAAGTGTCTGTAAAACATACAGATGTGACAGATGACTTACATCCTACGGAATACAACTGCCCTGCTATACCATGGCAGTTCCTGAAATATGACTCACTAAAAGCATCGGACATTTCTTTGAAAACATGCACTGGTTTCATATCGGCAATGTTTTGCTCAAGCATGGGTTTTCATAGATTATTCATGATATTTCCAAGTTAAATGCATCAATCTGGTGAACTGACGGGCAAGAACAGATGCAGAGACAGTCAGTGGGCACAACAAACCAGCAGCACTTATCTCAATGTTTAGTAGAATACTTCAATACATCGTCAGACCTCAACACAAATATGGTCACCTTCTCTCGAAGGAGTTTAGACAAAAGCAAGTTTCATTGTCAGATAAAGGTTGGCGTGAGCCAGTCTTTGTGACTGAGTTTGAGAAATTCAGTAATGAATGTAAATCAACACAATGTCCATAAAATATATGAACACAGTGCACGAGTCCTCTTTGATATACTTCAAGTGGTTGTTCTGGTAAGCATGTTTTTGTGTGTGTGTGTGTGTGTGTGTGTGTGTGTGAGTGTGTGTGTGTGTGTGTGTGTGTGTGTGTGTGTGTGTGTGTGTGTGTGTGTGTGTGTGTGTGTGTGTGTGTGTGTGTGTGTGTGTGTGTGTGTGTGTGTGTGTTGTATACCTGAAAGAACCCTGGAGGGACAGGACCCACTGGCATTCCCTCTCCTGCAGGCAGGTTCCCGAGCACGGGGCTTGGAGCTGCTGCACTCTGTTCGTGGCAAAAACACACACGCACACGCACACGCACACGCACACGCACACGCACACACACACAGAAGAATACTTCAACACACTTCTCAAACTTACAGTATGTGCTATACAACACACTCGACACCTCTCTGCTCATCACTCGGGGAAAAGAAACCTTTCGTTGAGTACTGTACTTGTAGTTGTGTACACAGCTGCTGCAGCTGTGTTAAGAATGTTCTTTTTCTTTCTTTTTTCATTTTTTTTTGCTGCTTCGCCTTCACTAGAGTTCAGAGGGAATCCTTGTGTTTGACGTTGTTGTTTGATTTGGTTTCTGTGCTCCTTTGCACATTATGGTTATAAAATAATGTTTAAATACAGTGTACAGCAAGAATCAAGTATCCAATAGAATATAAAACAAGTAAAACTGGAACTAGATCAATAATAATGTAATGTACTACATCACTGAGGTCCCTACTCTGCACAATAAATGGCCCTATTTCACTTTTGATAGTTTAAATACACTTTTATGATCAGACTCAAGGTCTTAAATACAGAGTTGACGTTTACACAGTAGTATTGGCACTTTAGTTCACTTTATCAAACCATGTTGTACACGATTACACACCCCATTGTGAACACGCTACCACCTCAGTGATGCAAAGACAAATCTAAAAAAAAATAAAAATAAAAAAAATAAAAATTGAGAAACTTTGCAATAAATTGGTTGTCTTCCATTTCTATCCTGCCGTCTCTCCTTCAGTCACGCATATACATCTTATGTTCTGCAGATGCTGTGCCAGGTTGGCTCAAGTTTATTTTTACACATTGTGTTTTTTGTTGTGCTTGTCCCAGACGGGTGGTGCTGGATCATTTCAGTGCTGCCTGTGTCTGCTTCCTGTGGTATTGTACTACGAACCCGAAGTTACCACCCAGCGCTGGCCTCTTCCTCATCCTCTTTAGGAGAACGCAGCAGACAGCATGCAGTGTAGAGAGTGCACCTCCATATATATGATAATATGTGTCCACAGGGAGCACACAAAGACAGGATGTCTGCATCTGTGTGTGTGTGTGTGTGTGTGTGTGTGTGTGTGTGTGTGTGTGTGTGTGTGTGTGTGTGTGTGTGTGTGTGTGTGTGTGTGTGTGTGTGTGTGTGTGTGTGTGTGTGTGTGTGTGTGTGTGTGTTTCTGCCCACTCTCTCTGCTCTGTTTTTCTGATCTTTCTTCTCACTTTCTTTCCCTCTCTGAAGGAATCGGCTGGGTGTAAAGAGCTCCAGTGAAATTCACCCACAGTCTCTGAAGTTTCCGCCAGCTGACTTTTTAGGTCAGACAGGAACAAGGTTTAATCACAGCCGAGATAAAAGCAGACTGACGACACTCCGGTATCCTGCTCTGCTCCACCCCGCCACCCTCGCTATATTCCCTCAGCTTCCCTCGTTCTCCCTCACATCTCTCATCGTTAATGTTCGGCAACAAGGACCGGGATGTCGTGCAGTTTCTGGATTTCACATTCTGCTGCAAACACAGCCTGTATTTGTCTCAGCAGACGAATGTACAGATGGACACAGATGGATAATGTATCTCCATGGTTCAGTGGTGAGAGGCTGGATTTGGTGTGCTTGTGTGTCTGAGCAGACAACATGTACAGCATCAAGTGTCTGTTGTAATTTTGTGAGCGATTTTTTTTTTTCCCCCTGTTTCTTTTGGACTCCTCTCTCGCACCCTGGATTACCCAGAATGCATCTGCTCCCTGGCAGCCTGGAGGTCTGCTGAGTTTGCTTCACACAGAGGGAAAGAGGGAGGGAAAGAGGACAAAGCAGAGATTATGAAAATGTGCGTGTACGTGGTGTGTGTGTGTACGTGGTGTGTGTGTGTGTGTGTGTGTGTGTGTGTGTGTGTGTGTGTGTGTGTGTGTGTGTGTGTGTGTGTGTGTGTACTTCATGTTCGTGCAGAAAAAGTGGAACTCGGAGAGCAAAAGAAAAAAAAAAAGAAAATCTACCTGACCTGCTGACAAAGCAGCATTTTTCCAAATACAGCAATGAGGAAAAATAAATAAATAAAAAAACAACAACAACACGCTAGGATATCTCCCGGCCTCAAAAAACCAGTTCTACCCTCCATGCATGGAAAACAAAAACAAAACACTGGCAACGACTCTGTGAATACCAAGATTTTCTCTTCATGATGGCAAACCAGACAAATAACAGGTAAATTAAAGTGAATGACAATGAAAAGGATTTGAAGAATTTGTTTTTAGAAGAGCAAAGATACATTTCACTTGTGGAATAGTGATTAATGGTCATGTCAAATTAGTACAGTTCATGTTCGAAGTGGTTCGGTTATATACCTGTTTTCTCTGACTGCATTCGATGAGGAAATTGGCTCAAACCTTAGAGACACTATTAAAGCAAAGCTGAGCTTGAGGAGGACAATGAGGAGGGGTTGGTCTCGCCTTGCCCTGCTGATAAACCCAAAACCAGCAACAACACTTATCAGCATCTGTGCAGCTCAATAATTCATGTTCGATTACGATAACGAACTGAGGTGTAACAAATGTATTCAGAGAGTCTTATGAGCCATTTTCCTAAATACCTAAACTGGACTTTACATGATAGAATAAAACTTAATGAGCATATTTTCAGATATTCCAACAATTTCTGCCAAAAATGTACTGGTTCAACTAAACCAATATGCCAGATTGATTTGATTCGAAGTTTTATTTCGAACATGTAAAAAACAAAACAAACCCCCGCCCTAAAAAACAGAACATCCAATTACATAAACAATATAAAAGGGTCAGCACCATATGTCTTTCACATGCACGAAAAGGAGTTGAAAGAAGACATGCTTATTTAATCCTACCCCTTCGCATCATTGTCGTTATCTTTAAGATTCTTTTAAGTTATTTCACAAGTTGCTATATCTTTTATAAAATACATGCTTTTATACCTCTGAAAGAAAAAAAACTCTCCATAGGTTTATTTTAACTTTGTATTTATGGAATCAATTATAGATTTCAAATATCCATCTTCAGTACTGGTATTAAACCCACGAAAGAACATGCAAATTCAAGAAAAAAGGGCCCCCAAGCACAGACTAACAATAATAAAAAGCCCAGAAACCCCAGGGGATATTCTCGACAGTGAAGCAAGAGTGCTAAAAACTACACTACCCTGCATCTCTCGTATTCCGATTTTCACTTCTACAATTGCAGTACAGACATAAACAAAAAAAAAATAAAACCTCAGTCCCACAGTAATACATATCACTCTCAGAGCTGAACACATTAACATGTGACCTCATGGTGTCCCTGTGAAGCTCTGTAAACAGACTCTCTGAAGTCACTCCAGTCCAACTGTTGGCCTCAATACAGCTGGGAAGTGTTCGTAACAGACAGACAATGGAACTCTACATTTTGTCAAACTACAAGGCCTCGCATCGCTCCAGAGTTGATCTTCATCCCGATATTATATTCTTCGACATGCTGATGAGACTCGGTAGTGCTCATTGCCTTTATCAGCTGACTTGTGCATAGTTAGAGACAGGAGAATGTAATGTTTGCTCCACAGATAACAACAAAGCCGATGGTTTAATTAAACACGCTCCGGCCTTTACTCCGCAGTCACTCCAGTCCGTGGTTGATTGTGTCGACAGTGTGATTGTAGGGCTTCACCTGATATAATGTGACCTCGTCGATGTGGGCTAATCAGCCCATGTTCGCCCCTACATGAGGTGATCAGGAAGTCGGTGTACTGCATGTTCTCATTTATACATGTAAGTGAATTCCGCTGAATTCCACTGAATGAATTCCTGTTTGCCACTTCTGTTTTAATTCAGATTCACAGCCGAGCTCAACATATTCCAGCACTTAACCTCTACAAACAAAAAGGCCCTGCAGATTGTTACACACTGTTAATGAGTCTATCATTTGCACCTCTCACACATCAATGTTTACACTTCTTTGACAGGGCTAAGTGAGAGGAACAATGAAATATTGAGCTGGTTGCGGTTTTTTTCTACACCGTACAGTGTGAATGTAACTGTCAGCACAGCCGCAGTGAAGTGAGTGTCGGTACATTTTTGACTTCAGTTTAAACACAATCAACGACTGCTGCTAATTTCCACCGCACTCCATCCGATAGAGTTCATTGCAGATTCAATTTGTGAACAAATTGCGGGGCCCATTATAGGAGCCAGACTACCTTACAAAGGAAATTCTCATTTGTTGAACGCAATCTACGTTTTCCTTCCTGCACGGTTTTTGTCTCAAATTCCTTCAGCTTATTTAACAGTTTTACTCCTTCATCTTTGTGTCTGTCTTTTCCTTTTGTTCACTTTCAAAAAGCTTTATTTGTACTGTTCAGAAAATAATCAACCGTACTGTCTTTGTCACATCCGAAATTGTGGTTTGATTTGACATCAGTGTTCTGCGTTTTGTTGTGTATGATAGTTCCTACATTGTGCTAGCCGCCGCTCTAACTTAAAGGTGTTTGTGATGAAACCCGAGGCAGTGCGTCGGCCCCCGCATGTCCTCAGATGAACACCTGCATCTCCTGGCAAACCCATTTGTTGCATAAATTATTCAAAACACCTCCCTCCAGGAGAACACTACAGTATGCCAGACATACACAACATGACATACAGTAAGACACGCTACAACAACACTGAAAGTGCACTAATGCGCCCTCGATGAAGGCATCATGTCCAAATGGAGGGGAAATGAGATCAGTGCTTGAAAAAGCATGCATAAATAGATACAGATGTTCAGGATTTAACAACAGTGTATTTTCTCATGTGAGCTGCAGAGCTAAAGGTCGACAAAGTCAGTATGTGTCTTTTTCCTCCTGTAGTCAAAACAACACGAAGCACACACAAAAGCAAAAAAAATAAAAAATAGCATGTTTCATATCAGCAACAAAAAAATGTTAAGTTTGACTCTGCGTTGCTCAAGCTTAGATTTCAATGAGAACAAAAACAGCCACAGTGTATTCTATCCATTAGAGCTTACACACTTGACAACTATTCATTTATTTTCTTTCGCTTTACATGGAAGTCAAATGATAAAAACACACCGTCTTCCAAGAGAAAATATTTTAAATAAATCCATTGAAGGAACTGCAGACATTTAAATTAAGTTCAATTACGCTACTGCTCACCACTTTACAACTTAATCAGACTTTCTCTATACTACATTCACAGTACACTAATCCCATCAGACTAAAAGGGCCCAGTAATACTTAATGAGATAACTTGCAAACTCTTTCATCGTTATATGTTTACAGATTGTGTCCCGAGCTAATCTCTGTGTATGTGTGTATGTGTGTGTGTGTGTGTGTGTGTGTGTGTGTGTGTGTGTGTGTAAAGGTGGGGAGTCATTTTCATTCAATACTGCAGAGACTGAGAGACACTCAGATGCGTGAGTAGAATCTCAAAAGCCTGTCTGTGTCTACCTAGAGAGGTCTCTCTCTCTCTCTCTCTCTCTCTCTCTCTCTCTCTCTCTCCACCTGCATCGGTTGTTGTCTGCTTTCTCCACCTCACGCAAAACAGCTTCCTCTCAATTTGTCTTATTCATACACCAGCCCATAGCAGTAATTTTCTACCACACACCTAGAAATATAGATTGAAAGGACATGTTTGTGTTTACAAATCCCAGCATTGCCATTGTTGTCATCTTCTTCCATTGTTGTACAAACATTAATAGAAAGAAGCTGTGATAAGGGGTTAGGTATGAAAATATGCATTGTCATTATTGCAGTATAATTCGAATTACTCATGTATTGAGAACGATTCACAAATACAGATGATATTTTAGTGATCAAGTGGTTTTATAAGCATTCATTTCTTTTTACATGCTATATTTGTATTATTTAAACCATTGCTTTGATATATAAAATTACTTCAAACAAACAAGATTTTATATGACAGGTTTACATGTGCCTATTTTTATACATATTTCCATTCTAATATACTGATTTATATAAGTATATTTATATCACTTTATATAGTTTAAGAATGTGTAACTACAATAATATGTAATCTGATGTGTTGCACTACTAGATTTTTATAAAATGTACAATTCATTTTTATAAATATTTTTGGGATATCTATATGAAAAAGGTTTTCTTTTTGGCATAACCCTTGAATATGTTGATGTTGTCAATATCATCATTACTCTTTCAGTCAATGAAATACATATATTGACTCATTATTTTATTGAGAGATCACAGTTAACGATCACAGTGAACATGGAGTCTTGAGTAACAGCCAAACAATGGCAAAATTGGAAAAAAAAATAAATGATAGCAGGGTGAAGTTTAAGCAACGAGTTGAGTGACTTCTCCTTCGGTGTGTTTAAGAGCAGCTGTGGGTGCGGGGGAGGTTTGGGGTGTGGACGGGTTACCGCCGAGTCTCAAGGCCACTCGGAGTACTTCAGGATCTACAAATGACACACTACACAGGAAGGAACTCCGTCCCTCCTCTCTCTTCCTCCTTCCCGCTCCCTCCATCCGCTAAAATGCCATTAGTCCACTTCCTGAAGAATTGAGGAGGGGGAGGAGTGGAAAGAAGAGATGCTGCCATTCTGTATGTCTCTCTCTCTCTCTCTCTCTCTCTCTCTCTCTCTCTCTCTCTCTCTCTCACCCACATGCACGCTGCAACAGGACAAACACACATTCACATATGCACATTAAAGTGTGAGAGCGGAAACCCAATAAGAAGATTGATTTTGCCATTAGTGTATATGTATGCGCAGAATTTAACTTCATAGCTTGTCAATCATTTGTCAAAAGCACAGCTACACAATTGAGGTTCCAGAAAAGCCTGACAGGCAGCAAAGAACAGGGACACACAAAATGAAAAAGAGGAGAAAGTGTGGTAGCAGTGCAGAGATGTGGATGGACTGGTTTTAAAACGCCGTCATGGCGAGACTGATCAACAAACTCCTGATGGAAACAGACTTTTTAAAATCCCCCTCTGACATTGCTATCAGGAACACACTGTATGGTATATCAGAACAAGACAACAGAAAGTGGAAAAAATGTTGTATGTGTATGCGCTCCATCCCGGACCTCTGCTGTTCAGCCACATTGGCACATTTATTCACAACAGAGTCGCCGCAAAGAGTTTGAAACAAATCTCAAGTCCATTAAAACGAGCGGAGTCACAATCTAAATTTACTGGATGGAAGCCACACATGTTTGATGATGTTCAGACATTAAGTCGAAGACAAATTTCAGTTTGATGAGATGTGAGTGGCAAATACAATGGTTTATGGATGTGAACACTATAAAGATATAAAGATATTAATGACAAAATGACAACAAATGTTTTAAAAGGACATTTAACCTCAAGCTTGATTTAATGAGGCAAATAATCAAAATACATATATAAAAAAAGCAAAGCAAACAAATGTGCAACACTTTGCGACATTATGGTGCTTATCTGTACATCACAGCTGCTGGCTTTGATCGCTGTTCGGATACATTTATGGGAGCATCAGTCCCGATCCTGACTGACATTGTGATGAATCATTATTATCTTATTAGTTTCACAGTAAAAGCTGTAATGATTTGGCAATGTAGGACAAGAGGGATCCCACTTGAAAGCGCCGTATAAGTGTTAAGAAAAACTGTGGAAGTCAAACATGTTCAGCAGCTTTTGTCACGTTGATAAATGATCAACAAATAGAAAAAGGAGTTTGTTTAATAACTGAACATGTGAACACGCTGCTTTTGTGCACTCTCGACTTTGAAGAGGAAAAACAGGGGACATGACGGATATGAGGAGCGGAAATTAGTTTTTTGTGTGTATGAACTAATGAAAGGCTAATTTCTCTCCTCTGAATTTAGTGTTTTCCTTTTCTTTTCTTTTTTTTTTTTTTAATAAGGCACAACATCCTTGGCTCTCACTGTTCCCCGCCTCACTCTTTCATAATCTTTGTAATCTCCATCACCGCCTGCAGCACATTATCCTGCACTACAGAATTCCTACCACCACACAGACACTCTCTAGTGTAACATTACAGGTGATTACCTGGTAAATGGCAGCACAGCGCTAATCTACTTGGTCTCACGGGGCGATAACCGGCGGGGTGATATCAACTGCACAAGGGGTGACAGAGAAGGAGGCCACTCGCCCCCGTTTCTTTTTTATCACTGATGTCATTATCGACCCCTTGTAAACATGTCTGAGGCGGCGAGGAGCCGTACAATACGTGAGGTGGAGCCACGCGCCGATGCTCTGTCAGATACACACACAGAATAGAAAATGATAGTCACTTTGGCGCTCGGGTGTCATGCATCTCCCACAACTACTTTCCGTGGTTCAACAACACTGTGGGGGAAGATAAGGTAGAACCAAACAGAGAAGAGGCTTTTAAATGAACGGGACTTCTTCAAGCCTCTTCTGATCCCTTCAGGACTCACCACATCAGATTTAACCCCACCTCCTAACTCCTACACCCATCTGCATGTTCTCCTTCACTACATCCATTAATCTTCCCTATATCTTTATCTCCGGACTGCTCGATCTATACAGCTATTTGGTCATAGTGAAAGTGAGGCGATCAGAAAGGCTGGTACAAACCACGAGGAAAGAGTTATCTCATCTTGTACTCCTTCTAGTACTATGAGGCCAGACATAAGAGACACCACGAGATAAGGATATAGCTGTCTATAACAGCAAAAAGAAGAAAAAAAAAAGAAATCACTGAGGTTAGTTGGGGTCAAAGAGATAACACACCAGTTTGATCGTGTCAGCGTTTTCTCTTGCCCTCCTACTTTCTCGGTGCAGTTTTGCTGCTACTTCTGCAGCCCAGCCTCCGGATGATTCACTCTAATCCCTGACACACACGTAAACTGTGAGGTTGCTGCTGTGTAAACTTTTGCAGCTTTTCTATAACTTTTCCCCCAGTAGGGCAAGGGAAGGCTCAATGTTTAAGTACACATTGTACAATGGGAGAAAAGCATTTTTTGATTTCACACTAAAGTGTTTTTATTTTTATTTTTCTTTTGCAAAAAAATACATTGTAAACCAAGAAATGGTCTTGAAACATTGCGCATGTGGCTGAACATGTAAAAGCTCAGATGCGATCTCATTTACTCAAACACTTGGGGACAAAAACAGATGCTCCTGACTAAGGCCCCTATTTGCATAATCAATAATCATAACTGCACTCAAATAGAAAGTACTCTCCTGCATCCCGCAGCCGTGTTGCGACTTTTATTCCTCCCAATGCCATCTTGTTGTTTTCCTGGCCTCAGTTAACCTCTGCCCTCCACTCTTATCTCAGCCTCTGCCCAATGCAGCGCAGCAAAGCATGTATATGTCAACATCACACAAACACTCCATCTCGGCATGTCTAAACATGCATGTGACATGACTCAGCGTAATACACCGGTGGAAAACACACTCCTTAGAGGCTGCAGGGTAGTGTGCAACAGGCCCAGTAAAAGGGGGAGCAGCCGACATAAAGAGGAATGTAGAAAGCAAGAGAACAAGGACAGAGATAGGCAGAAGGAACGAAGAGGAGGGGAGGGGGGGGAAATTCTGATGTGAGAGACGGGATGAAGCCGTGCACAGAGAGTGAAGGGGAAAAGCAGAGGAGAGGTGCAGGAGCAGCAGAGTAGGAGACTGTACTGGTTCTTTTTGTTTGTTTTGGGTTTTTTTATATACGTATATATAAAATGCTGGAGTATAAGCAGCACTGCACACAGTATGCACTCAAACAAAGAAATTTCTCCTGCATTTTTTAAAACACTGTTGAAGACCATGACAAGGATTTTCACTGTGTTCAACCTATGGAAACTCCCTTTCTTTTTCTCCCCTCTTTCCCTCTTCGCTTGGCTCGCTCTTCATTGCCATGGCAATGATGTTACAGTGAGTCACCTCCACATCTCCCTCCTCCTCGACACCGCCTGGAAGGAACAGGGTGTAAGAGAGAAAGATAGAGAGATGAGGACAGAAACAGAGAGAGAGAGAAAGCAGGAGAGAGAGAGAGTGAGAGAGAGAGAGAGGTGGCGGTAGGAGGAGGAGAAGGAGGAGGAGGAGGAGGAGGAGGAGGAGGAGGAGGAGGAGGAGGAGGAGGAGGAGGAGAAAGTACTGTTTCCCTGGAAACAGACTGGGGGTCTCTGCAACCCCCATTGGTTCTCCACTGGTTGGAATCAGCTTGTTACCCACAATACTTGGAGCCGACAGAGTCTCTGTTTCCAGGTTGTCTCTGTCCACTCTGTTATTCTACATCTGTACACATGTATGCAACCCCCCCCCCCCCCCCCCCCCCCCCCAAAAAAAAAAAAAACAAAAAAAAACAAAAAAAAACAAAATGAGGTGCTGGTAGAAATTCACAAAATTCTGGATTGAGTTGCCATTACAGTGATCAGTCACCCAAAGCATTTGTTCGAAGATTTAGCAATTACAGTGCTTAAAATTCTGTATGTTTGGCTGAATTTGTATTCAAGAGTACAATATTTTCAAAACATTTAGCCAGTTAAAAAAAGTAAAAATAGGCGTGTGTGTGTGTGTGTGTGTGTGTGTGTGTGTGTGTGTGTGTGTGTGTGTGTGTGTGTGTGTGTGTGTGTGTGTGTGGTACAGAAGAATGATGAATGTTAATTCAGGAGATATGAAAATGGAACATGGCATATGGTTGAGCCTTGCAATTAATTGTAAAGCTTTATCTGAAATAACAAAGTCCCGCAATCAAAAGCATAACAGCAAGGAAACAGGATCAATAAAGTGGATAATTAATGTGGGGATATATATATATATGTTATTTTTATTAACTGTCACTTAACCAGACTGTTTCTGTTAGAAAAGAGTATTGACATTAAATATCTGTTGAATAACATCTTTTCCATGTTGAAAACAAAACAATTTGATTAAATCTCATGAAATTACAATGACAAAAATAAAATCTTGTGTACTGGTTAGGCACACAAGAAAAGTATACAGCAGGAATTAAGACAAACACAAACAAGCTCAGTGAATTTCATGGCAATCTGCACCTCTTGTTTTGATATTTCTTGGGTACAAGTAGAAATTTTACCCAGGAAAGGTCAGCTCGTACTGCCATCCTTGCGGAGCTACGGGGGAATTAAACATTAATTATTAATCATCTCAGCATAACCACATTTTATTGCAGATTTCTTGGAAGTATTATGTGCAACTGTGTTGTTAAGTTTACACAACATCAATATGCAGAGAGTGGAATGGGGTAAACGGCTGTTTTATGACACTAATACCTATTATCCAAGCAGCGGTTCAATCAGAATAACCACAGAAGGAAAGAACATGCAACGTCTCTGGTCGTACGTTATTCTGATAAATTAAATTAGCCTGTGTCCTTAAGTGTAATAATATACCCTTGAAATTTCCCCACATGTTTTCCATTGCTGACAGGCGCTGCTTATAGTTTAATACTGTCCTTTAGTGTCTCTCAGACAGAACTGTACAGCATGTGTGCTTATCAAACACTAAGAGTGCCTCAGTATGTAAATGAATGAAGCGGTCCTGCATGTTGTTACATATTTACGAATCTGTGTATCTTGCAGCTTTACAATAATGGCGGTGTATGTGTGCCGCAGTTAAATTGAGCGGTGTGAATACATTTCCATTCGTGAGTGGGAGAGTATGATTGTTGGATGTGGCAGCGTGAGTCGGGCCATTTTTATCAAAGAGGCTTTGCTCCTGGCACTGCCTCTTGATCTCTTCTTCTCCTCTAACTGCTGTGTGCCTGCTATCTCCCACAGCGATGCCATACATTGATACCAGGCTCCCCGTGCTATAATGCTTCCCCGCAACACTGCGGGCTGGCTATTGCACACTTTGCATCTGCTCATTCTCCACTCCATCCATCTGTCATAGTCTTTGTACGTCTTAAGTTATTTAGCCTTGTGCATATAGTCAGCGGGGCGTGATCACGATGTTTTGTTTTCTCCTGCAGCTTTACCGATTTGGCAACATCTTAAAACAGTACTCCACATTCTGGCTGTTTAGTATCTCAAGAAATCCTTAAGAAGGATCTGAGTCTAATCCACTCTACTATACAAATGGAGCACACTACTTGCAGTAAAATTTTAATATTTCTGTATTCCACTGTATTTCTCTTGCAAATCTTTGGTCTTTTTAGCTAGTCTTTTTGAATTTGATCTCTGTTTTTGCTGCGGAAATGGCAATAAACAAATGTGCATACATTGTTTTGAAATAATAACAAAAAGTAGTTTTGGTGATTACTCCTAGATTCACATACACTCAAAACTTCCACATTTTTTAAAACTTCATTGTGGTCATTACAGCCTCCGGTTACAGAAAAACAAAATAAACAACATCTGATCTTGTAGAATATTGTTACAGTATGAAACACCGTATTTTGGATTGCCATAACTTATGAAATAACAAATATTTCAGTTTGTGGGTATTTTTTCAATGTAGTTTAACCATAAATGGATATGGAGAGAGAAAAAAAAAGAATTCTTTCATTGTATTCTAAAGTTTTGATAAACCTGTACCTGTATTTTGTCTGATGAAATGTTGTCAGTATTTCAAGCATGTCAAGTATGTTTTGTTCTAATTTATTATTACCAGGAGATCTAAATGTACTCCAACTTCTATATCGCATACATGCAAATTTCCTCCGCCAGTAATTCATTTACCCTGTAATGAAAAAAACGATTGACGCAATAAGTGGTAGACGAGCTATTAATTAAAATAATTAAACCCCACTTGTTTGTGCTTGACTTCACAGGATTGACACTCTTGTTTTAAGCATTTTCTCTTAAAGAATTGATTCCAGGTTCACACACTGTCAAAGCAGTCAAAAGTAGACAAATGTCCAGTAACACGGTGCCTTCTAAAAAATACTTTGACCTAATTCTGAAGAAATTGATTTCCTTCTTCGCAAAGTCCTTATTTCCTACGTGAGGCTTTTACTACCAAACACCGGCGACAGTTACAGCTCATTTTTATCTGTCAGTTTCACAGCACAGCCAGTACAACTGTCAGACACTGATAATCTGAAATCAGTCAGGCATCTTTCCTGGAGGAGTTCAAGTCAGAGTGAAACTCCCAAACTCCCCAAATATTTCCAATCCGTCACTCTTTCTTTCACCATTATGAATGAGTAGATTTCACTTCTTGCAGAAAAAATACACGCGGCTAATATAAACAGTATTATTATTCTGTGAATTGCCAACCACACAGATGCAACAATGCATCCACACACTTGAAATGAGTCACTTGATGATTTATGTACTGTGCTTCCAATAACTGAACCATTTTTCAGTACGGCAATCACTTAATGTGGGTTCCAATGTGGCAAAATAATATGCTTAACATAATCTTACAAACAGTTACATGTCCACTATGCCGTTTCTAACACTCTGGATATAATTTTAACAATTACAGAGTTATGAAAAAAATGTTTGTTGTTACTAAAGAAATTTGCATTCTGTCGAAAATGGGACAAGATTTCTGATTAATTTCTCTTCACACATTGCAATACATTTGCAATAGTATGCATTTAAACTTGACTGAGTTGTTGGTTGATTGCCGTCAACTTGCAAAACAACAATGTAAAGAAAATCCTGAACTGACCTACACACTCATTACCAGGCCAAACACTAGATTTTAAAAATAACTTGTTTCAATGCTATGGGATATTGCAAATGGAAAACCATTTGTTTAGTTTAGAGAACACAATTTACAAAGCACTTAACAGAACTGTAAACTGCCTTTCTGATGCCCGAGAAGCCTTGTCTGCAGATGGAAATCAATAACATTGCATCTCTGTTCACTTTGTTCATCAGTCTTTTCTGTCTTTCCTTTTAAACATTAGATTACTGTATAAATGTCCTCGAAGACCATCCCCATACACTCACATTCATTTACAAGATCACTATCTGCATTTCACAACTGCGTGCAAAGTGTCACACGAGTATAAACAGACTGAACTACAAATCGGACTCTCACAAAACCAACTGTATCCACACGGAGCAGTTTAAAACTGGGCGAGATGTGCAAATGAAGTCAAAAGCCTTGTTACAATACCATCAATTACCAAAGGAAAGGGACACAAAGATGATGCGAATGAACTCCTACATCTCCTTTGCATTAATTAGGACTTCACTGAGTAATTAGCTATCTGAAAATAATTACCTTGAAAATGTCTGATTAAATTCTCCATCAGTCTGAAAGTCAGGAGACTGAAAGAGAGACACAGGCATCAAATTAAGGCGTGCTACTTTTTCCAACGACATCCAGCACAGTTGTCCCTTAATTTTTTTTTTTTTTTTTTTTAATTGAGCTGCAGATATGTGGGTAGTACCTCTGATTGGATCTGAGCAGCAGTGCAGCATTGGAGCAGTTGATTGAAAGTGACCTTGGTCTAATTACAATTGCTCTAATTATAATTCTCTGATTACATCTCTGCAGGAAATGTAAGAATAAGATGCTGCTGGTGGCCTTTGCTAATGACGCTAAGATTTATTCTGAATGATTTCTGAATTGAATTGATTTTGATCGGGTGAGTCAAAACAACAAGATACTGCTGTTGTCATCCTGACTATCATGAGATTTAATTACTGTGAATATGTTTGGGTTTTTTTTGTTTTGTTTTGGAGTCTTTAGACATGTTTCAGATAATTGTGTCAATCAAAAAGAAGTGTCCAACTTTTTCTGTTTAAAAACTAGTTTCTCTTTCATTCACTGGCTGTGTTGGTCTCCCCTCCTCTCCCCTCCTCTCCCCTCCTCTCCTCTCTGTTTGTCTCCAGGCTGAGGTCGCGCTGCCCTCCAGCTCCCTTCCCCGGAGCCAGGATGACATCATTGCATCGCTGCCACGTCCTCGGAGTGCCTATTCATCACCCTGATCATCATCACCAGCATCAGCAGCATCACCTATGTATGCAGGCACGCGCGTGCACACACACACACACACACACACACACACACACACACACACACACACACACACACACACACACACACACACACACACACACACACACACACACTACAGTAGGGAGATAAAAGGGGAGGGGGGGCCCCACCGGTTCTGCAGGATTGCAAGTTTTAAGGAAAGAGGGGAGAAAACCACAGAAAAGGAGAGAGAGAGAGAGAGAGAGAGAGAGAGAGAGAGAGAGAGAGAGAGAGAGAGAGAGAGAGAGAGAGAGAGAGAGAGAGAGACGAGAGAGAGAGAGAGAGAGAGGAGATCCTGCTGGGGTAGGCAGAAAGCCCTGGCCTGTGCACCAACAATACATCTCAATAAACCACTGTACAGACAAATCTGATGAATCAGACTTTTGGCTTCAGAGGGAAAACAACAACAACATAAAAGCAGGAGAGGAGACCCCCTGCTCGCCCACACAAACACCTTGAGAGGGGGAGCCACACTTTCTCTTTCTTTAGTCACTCGTTCATTTGGAACCTTCAGAGCTCTGGCTCTGCTCAATGTATTCCAGTTACTGGATGGTGCGGGACTGAACCAGCTCATGCCTCGATGTGCGGGAATTACAGCAGTGAAGTGGAGTCACACTGAGAAAACACAGCAAAAAACAATGTTTCCCCCACACGGATTGATGTCTTCCTGCCCAGTCGGCTCGTCAGGATAATGCGATCACAACAGTTGATGTCGACGACGTGCTGCATTTTCGGGCTGCTGTGCTTCAGCACAGCAAAAGTTGTTAGTAGGAACCCTGAGCAGTACAGCAGGATCTCCACACTTTAGCAGACACTGCGAGAAAATCTGACACCACTTCAGAATAAAATACTCATGCTGATGAGAGGTGTTGTTTTTAAGTGTCTTTAGTAGACAATAATTTGTTTCACCATCATTATTTACAGTGCACACTGAAGTTATTAACATCAAACACGAACTTCATTAAATTAACAAGGACACATTGAAATAAAAAACTCTTTTGGAAGTTTCACAGGTATTTTTTAATTTTAAAACTAGGAAAATCATTGGACTCACTTCACTTCAGTGTAACAACATAGAGTTTATTACTGCCTCTTTATTTCATAAGACAGAATTCAAATATTTTGGCTTGTTTCTTTTCATACTGCCACATGAAAATATACAATTAAATCAAATCCATGGGCTCGTAGTAATACACAATATTAATTGCAATGCACTGTGAAGTAATGTCTTAATACCATTATCAATTTAAATGTGTCACTTTGTAATGTAATGCGTTGTGGTCAAAAGTTCAGAAGTCTCATTACGGCTACTAATCAATTAATTAAGTCATTAATCACACCAAATTACAGTCTTGAGATCGTCTCCATGACAGGCGGATGAAACTGTTCGTTCATGCTGTCATGTTCCTAAAGTTTTATACAAGCTGCTGAGCAGTGCTCAACTGCCATCAGTGGAAATATAGACACTATTAAAGGCCCGAATATGACACAGACGCCGTGCATATTTAGGCTTTTTATTGAAAGGTGACAAATTAATCCAGTGAAAGTTTGTTTGTTTGAAAGCTTTTCTTGTATGTGAGCATATAGAAATATTAAAATACAATTCACCGAACAAGAATTTTAAAAAGGCTTTTGCAAATATAACATGATATGTCAAGGCAATGGTATTTCAAGGAAAGACAAGAATAACAAGTACTGATTAATTACTTTATGAGTGATGAATTCAACACTATAAAGGGATAGCATATATTTTTGTGTCCATTGTATCAACATATTCGAACTGTTGATATTTCATTATGTATGGCCAAATATTGAATGCGTCATTTATTATTTTCAAGCTCAAAATGCTGCAGTAAGAGTACCGATGTGTCAGAAACACGTAAAATAAGCAAATAAATAAAACAATGACCAATGCAGACTTACATAGTCATGGAAGGCCTTGGCCTCACTGGAGTGTTCACATGTGTCTCTTCTTTCAGGAGCCGCACAGTACAGGTCCCAGAAAACACTACGACACACAGAAAACCAGTCCTTACAGCATTGTAAGGCATTTATTTTTTTTATTTTTTTATTTTTATCAAATCTGCTGAGATGAGTCGGAGTTGTTATATAATTGGAGGTGATAAATGAAGTAAAGACAAATAAAAACAGGAGCAGGAGAGTGATCTAACTACTTCATTCAGTGGCATATGTGATGGCGTGAAGGAAAACAAAATTAAGAAGAATGCATCGTGAATAATTAGCCAGAAAAACACTCACCACCACCACGAGTGGAGGAACCCCGGAGGTTCTCCTAATGTGATGTTCTTCTCCCATCGGATCTGGACACACACACACACACACACACACACACACACACACACACACACACACACACACACACACACACACACACACACACACACACACAGAATGAGACACACAGAAACACGCTGAGCATTAAAATAAGCCTGGCATCTGAATCACCTGCTTTATAAGGTGGAAAAGGGTGCAAGGGAATTCTTACAACACGCGCTATTATGTAATTATGTTGTGATTCCCAGAGATTCATAAGTGGATAAGTGGGCTTACTTCTGCCTGAGAGCCCGTCAATTCACGAGTACATGAAAGTGTATGTGCATCAATGTCTGTTTCTTCGGCTTCCTTGAGGAAGAGGTCCGATACATGCAAACACCCAGAGGATCCGAACCGACCAATCCAGTCTACTTGTCAAAACATTACCTGCCTTTCTGTGGCCACTGACTTTCACTAATTTGATACTTCATTCATCAAATCCATTTTCTTTCGCTTTTCTTTTAAAATTTGGTGGATGAAACTCGTTTGTTTGAGTCGTTATCGGAACCTTTCAAAATGCGTTTCAAATGCTCCTCGTCTCTTCAAGTGCAGCACTGAACGTCACTGAAACTGGTGAAAAAGTGGGATTTTCCCACTCAGTTGAGGTGGGATTAGATGTACACCTGGGTGCATGTCTTTCCTCTGTGTGCTGGCCCTGTCAGAAGGAGGTGGGGGTTCGAGTCCAGTAATTACTGACTGTACCTGTGGTTGGTCGTTGTCTGTTGTTGTGGGATTACAGTATAACTAAATGTATTTTGAAGAGAGAATTATCCCATGAATGCTTATCGAATTATTAAATTCAAATTAGGAATTGTTATTTCTGGTTAATCAGAACAGATCGTTCTTATATGTGTCTGTAGGCCATTCCTGCTCACATAAACCCATAACATATGTTTTGGGTTTCACCTTGATCAAAAGCTCTTCTCTGCCAGAAAAAAAGTGGAGATTAACTGTTCAGGACCGGTTAGGCCTTTAGATTTTAGAATCATATACTTAACCAAACAGCACGTGTAGGTAAACATCTCTTTGTTGTTAAACTATTAATCAAAAATTATTTGCTCCATGTCACAATGGAATTTTAGGGGGGAAAAAAAACAAAACAAGCTCCATTTTCACAACTGGTCTGTCAGTGCAGAGCAGTGTCTGAGCAGCATTTGAACAGTGAGAGTATCAGTATTGGTCACTCCCAGAACTGAGGTGGAGGGTTGGAGGGCTTCAGTCACTTTTCACATACATCACACAGACGCTTGAGCTGAATCCATCTGCTTTTATACCTTTATCAAGGTCAGTGATTGTTGACATCACCCACAGAGGGGGCAATTTTTCTTTACACACACGCACGCATGCACACACGCACACACACTGACAGCCTGACAAACAAGTGTGAGCAACAGTCAGACTATTGCTATCACACTGTGACACTGGTGTTTAGTCTGCCTCTCCATCAACAAGCTTACATCACAGTATGACCTCACGTTCATCTTTTTAAATTGCTTTCGCTGAAATATTTCATGCGGGTTAAAGACTGCCCACCATTGTACAACCTGCACAACTCACAGTGCGAACAAACGGTAAAATAACAGGAAAAACTGAATCACTGCACTTCCAATCAGAGCGTCCTGACCTCAGCTGCAGATCAGACACAGTGACTTTTAGAAGGAATGTCTTGCTTTGAAGTTTTGTTGTGGAGGGTCAGGAACTGCCTCAGTTTGTTTGCCCCACATGCTTTCAGTCTGAGTTTGCAGCTCAAGTAAATGCTCTCAGTTAATTTGAAACACTGAAGGCAGCCGGTCATGGAACACATCATGACAACACGATTCTTCTGCCTCTCAGTTGCTCAAATGGTGCAAAATAAATGCAGGATGGTATGACGTCCCAAGTATCTCAAATTTAATTGGCTGGAACTCAGTCTACATAAGACTACAGACAAGTTCAGGTCGGGACACATCCGAGTATGCTTTTTTATTCTCGCTTCATCTGGAAAGCATAGGGAGGAAAAAACAAAAACAAAGACTGTGCCCACATATCCGGTCCTCTTCTGTTGTGCACTCCCAAGAGATTCCTTCATTTACCTCCACCATGCTATAGAGATTCTTTTAGCAAGATTACTGGCAGATGTAGGCTGTGTGTTGAAAAAGGGCACTGCAGGACAACTCTGTATTCATTTCTGCATATATTCAGTTAAAGTGTAAGCTTTTTTTGTAGTAATCTTTAGACCATGCAATCAGTTTGATCAGTTTCCTGAATATCATTTGGTGTTTACGTTTAGGCGCCTGGCTCTTAATTGTGAATGATCATTCTTCTTATTCCCCGGGCCTGAGGATATGTTGCAAACCAATGTGAATGGTGAATGTAGATCACAGGCCCTTTCAAAGCCTGGGTTTACTCCACCCCAATATTTCATGAAGCGTGACGTTCTGGTGTAATGTTTACCCTGCAAGTTTACACATATGTCTGCACGAGGACTGTGTACAAGGAGCTGTGTATATACTTGTTGCACTCTATGCTAACGTGAACCCCCACTTGGATATAACACCGCCTATCCTTTTCATCGCCGACATCTGCGGAAGAGAGAGCGAGTGAAACATGGCAGGAGGGAAAGGGTGTCAGAGAGACAGTGTGCATGTGTGTGTGTGCGTGCGCGCAAACACACACCAAGTCAGAGTGATGAAAATCGGTGCCAGCTGATGATGTAACCTTTTTCCATCCTCCTTTCTTTGTTCTCTTCCTCTGGCCAATGTACAACAAGCCTCCAGCCAGTGTCTCTCACGTTGTAATTTACCATCATTTATAGCCAAGCACAATAATCAGCTGACCTCCTTCTCACCCCATCACCTTTTTACCTCTGAAAATGTAAAGTGAGAACAAGCTTGCATCTGATAGAGAGACAGACGAGGAAAAAAAACCCACAGAAATGAAGTGAAAGGAACAGAAAAAAAAAGACAAGAGTGAGGTACAATGAGATTGACTGAGACAGAGCTGTTGAGCAGATCAGACACTGATGTCAGTTGAAGACGTCAGCTACTCCCTCAGCGTCATAACTCTTCCTGTGCACCGGCTCCAGTCCCGTCCCTTTAAATGCAACACTCACGTTAAAAAGCTTGCCTGCTGCACTAACCTGTTGGCTCAGCACAGTGAGGCTGGGCTAATTCAATTAGCTGCTACACTTACTCGACATATTGCATGAGGGTCAGACCACTCTTCGGGGCCGACACATAAAAAAACATGGACTGTGTGCTGAGGCACACACAAGCAAGCATGCATGCGCATACACATACACATACACATACACATACACATACACATACACATACACATACACATACACATACACATACACATACACATACACATACACATACACATACACATACACATACACATACACATACACATACACATACACATACACACAGAAAACAGAGGTTTTTTTGTGTCTTACCTCCGATAGAAAGGTCTGTGCCGACTTCTGTGCTCCTACATGCAGCAGATACTCATAAACATAAAGAGCCAACCTGCACATAAATAAAAGCACAGCAGAAGAAAATAGATCAGTTTGGTATTAAAGACCCACACAGTAACATCACAGTGAAAATAAGTCAAACAATTTCACTATGAGTAAGAAAGACAGACAGAAATGTTCTTTTTAGAGAATAAGTCAAGGAATCCTGAAAATAACAGACATTCTAAATGATCCATTAATCATATTTAATGTTTATTGCATGATTACACAGAAAATAAGATGAATGCATACATCAAAATGCAACCTTACGAGCTAAAATCATCTCCGAATGCTAAAAATCATTCGGGGCCTCCTTTAATGTCCCTGCGAAATCCACCCTATATATTTCTAAACCCAAAATGAAAGAACAAACAACTAGGCGATAAGAGTAAAATGTCTGCTTGGACCACACTGTGCAACATTTCACCTCTGTGACTCGGGCTCTCCATGCACTTCCTCTCACGGCTTTGATCACAGTCAGGAATAATTACAGGCTTGATTTGTTAATCAATTCTCCTCCCAGTGTGTCTCTGGTGCTACTAACACCAGTCTAGGAAAGGAGAGGATGGGGGTGATCTCCTGGTCTATAAATACAAGATAAATATTGATCCAGGGAGGATCAACAGCAGATCTCACTGACTCTTAATGGCACCATGCAGATTTAAAGATTAAGGCAATGTAACAACATATAGTCCCTCCACGGGGTTATAAATAATGGAACATTTGTGGAAAGCATTGCATTATTGCTTGATCCTTACATTGTTGCATTCCACTCGGAGGTTAGACTGTCTATTCATCAGTCTTCTTCACCCTCGCCTCATGTATAAGGTCACAAGAAGCTAAAGTCAATCCTCGATGATTCAGGATAAACTGGAGAGGTTACTAGTCCATCACCGGGAAAACACTGAGAGAGAGTGTCAAGGGCCGTTTAGCTTCTCCAAATAACCTACCAAGCACGTCCTGTATTTGTACAAGGAAGTACCTGCAGAAGCCCTATGCAAGCATTGGGCCAACGTGGAAACTCAACACAGAAAGGTCAACGGGCTTTAAGTAGGGATGTATTTGCTGTGAGGCCACAGTCCTTACCACTGCACCAAACTTCTGCTCAGCACATTCTGTATTCAGCCATATTAGAAAATGTATGCATCTGTATTGCAAACTTTTGGTGAAATGTCAGTTATATTCTCTACTGGATGATCTACACATTGTAAGGTGAACGATAAATGATCCAAAACCCAAATATAGATATTTTGATGAAATACAGTATATGTAGCAAAAGAGTTGTGATACGACACAAGCTTCGGTCTGTAGATGTGTGTGAGTGTAAATGTATTGAGAGACCCGAGACGTGGTCATATCAGGACAGCCGCAGTCCTCCAGCCCCCAGTGAAAGGTGCTACTAGCTTGCTGTGGCTGATCCAGACTCCCATATCGAGGTAAAAATAAACTCCCCAGACAGCCCTGTCTGCCTGTCTGAAGATGATGGACTGCACACCTTTCTGTTCCGCACACAGGTACTCGGTCTGCTCGAACCCGCCCCCACCCCACCCCACCCTCACCCGTCTCGTCCAGATCCATCTTTCTTCCTCCTCACTTTCATTTTGACCCTCTCTTCTTCGTCCTCCTCTCAGCCTCGCCGCTTTCCTCGTTCTCCCTTTCAGTGAATAAGGCCATGTTTGTTTAATTATGAATGGATGAAGGGAACCTCGTTCTTTCTATCTTTCTCCTTCTCTTTCCATCCCTCTATCTCTCCATCCCCCCGTGGCCTGGCAGTAATGTTTAACCAGAGAGATTGAGACAGAACGTATCGCGGGGACAAGGTTAACGGAACAATGAGAGGCTTGACAAAACTCTTGACACCTCGACAACTGAACATGAATAAAAGATGTGCCTTTTTTTCCTTTTTTTTTGGAGGCACTGTACAACTCTGAACATTTCGAAGAACAAACTCGCACCCTCGCTCTGTTGTGCATCGTTTTCCCAGTAATCCTGTCTAAATGTGTCACTCTCTCTTGTGAACGCCAGCGTCAGCTGCAGCAGCATCAGGACAGAACTACTTATTAATACTGAAAGATCTCATGTATCTGCGGTTAATACATTCCCCGCAATGATGACGCACCTGATGGGCTGCATGAATCAATTCATTGTGTCAGTGAGAATAAATAAAGAAATGAAAGCGTGTCCTCAGCACGCATTGGCCTGTATCCCCTCAGCTATCTATTACCTTACAAAACACGGCTTGGCATGGTAGCTGCTTTTGAGGCAAACTGAAAGGTTTCACCTCGGATTGATTTCACAGGAGCTCTAAGATCAACCTTTGGTCCTCACTGAGAGACAGCCTCGGGGAAAGGTAAGTGAGGGAACTTAGGATACGTGGTCAGATGAGGGGCAGCAGAGGGGACCAAGGTGATTCAGTAAAAGAAAAAAAAGAAAAGACACATTCCAGTGTTCCTTATAAGCTTTGGACAAGAAATGAAAGCAATAAAAAAAAAAAAATGAAAGAATTCCTCATGCATCTGCTGTTTCTGACCTTTAATGCACAAAACAACAGTATATCAGTCCAAAAAAGCCTTGTTTTTTCTCTCCTTCCTCATTCCCGATGCTCACCAACAGTCATCACTGCTCAACAAGAGCTGATAAGCAGACCGCAAACAGTAAAAGAAGGCACTCTGGTTGCATTGAATTTCTGTTGAACTTTAACTTAAAAGATATCGAGAAGAGGAGTGATAGGCTTTGAAAACACTGAACGCCTCCATGCTGCTCTCTCATTGCTGAGTTAACACTTGTTCAGCTGAAGCTCCTGCTGATAACGACACATGCGACTGACAGAGTCAAAATCCTGAGCCCAGATAAAAGTTGGAGCAATAAACCATGGAGACTCCTCAAGGTTAAGAATCGGCTTAATTTGTCACATTAAAAAAAACAAACAAAAAACAAACAAGACAGAGACTATCTTTTCATATAGCAGACTGTGATCTCAACCAGGCAGGATGGCTTGAATGATCAGGTGGACAAAGGGTAGAACTAACTAACTTTCTCCTTGAATTTGAATCAGGTTTCGCATTGTGGGACTCCCATTTAATTAAATTCGTATTTTGAGCCGACTGATCCTCGCTGCTATGAATTTTCAGAAGTGCAGACATCTACAGCAAGCTTGAACAGTCAGACAGTGAGTTCAGAGTAATGAAGGCAGCAGGCTGAAACAGTGACCAGCCTCCATGCTGCCTTGTTACTGAGCTGGAGTTGTTGATGCTGAGCTGTGCTACAGAGATGAGATCAGGAAGGGGAGAGCGCCTCGGAGCTCAACCACAACCTCACTTTAAAGCAAACCCGTGAACCTATTTTTCCCCAGGATCAGCATTTAGGAGACCAGGAGATCGCTGCTAATCAATTTACTGCCATGGCGATCAAAGTCTGGCAGAGCTTCAAATCACGACAGGCGATGGCTTTGGCGATTGGATTCACCTCTAATAGTTTCGCTCCAGATTATTTCACCCCTGTTAAAGGTGAATTGGAGAAGCAGTTATACTTTTGAACAGGATCAACATGTTAAGCAAAATATTTAAAAGACTATAGTAATATCTGAATAGGAAATCTATTTAAATGTTGCCTAAGAGAAAAGCACAGGAATAACATAAATTCTAGAAAGCATAGATGTTCTTCATCAATGAAGCATAACCACCTATTTAAACCTATTTCATATGGCAATAAAATTATTGGAAAAATTTCTCCTGTTACAGTTGCACACACATTTTTGGAAAGTCTTATTGTGAAGTACATTTTATAGGTTAGAAATAGTTTTCATATTCTGAAGATATCTATTGGAGACTATATGCAATAAAAAGTACAACTGTTCTCTAACTAGTTTGAAGCTTTAAATTAGAAATATATGGTGAGTATATAGAGCATCCGTCTGGTCAGGTTCAACATTATTTACTCAGAGGGGGAAACTAGTTCACAAGCAGAGAGAGAAAAAAAACAAAAACTCAGAACATAAGAAAGAAGGAAACACATACAAATGTCTCTAAAAGTCAGTAAAAATACTGATCACTAAAGAGCAAAATATATATATATATATATGTATATGTCCAATAACAGTCATGACCCTTCTGTCTCGAGAAACCTAAGTTTGGATACATATTCATTCATTCATTCATTCATTCAAATTTGGCCAGATGATGAACAACACAAATTTCTGTAGTTACCATCTCTCTCCAATATTATTTAAAAAAAGGCCAGAATGTACAAAATATTTCACATAAAAAGTCAATCAGTTTTTAATCATTTGTCAAATTAATGTATTATTTACCTGGATCTAATCCTTTAGTATGTATTTTTGTTTGAGTTGCCATTATATGTGGAGTCTTTAACTTTACAAGTGTAATTTATGCTTATTTATATCTGCAAATTTACCCGTATATTATATTCAGTCTATGTCTCCAGCTGGGCTACTCACATATCCCCGAACCACTAAAAACCTGAATCCACTTTACTTTTGGTCTTTGGTTTCTGACATGCTTCCTGCTCTGATATGCTTACGCTGTTTATTCTGGTATTAAGGGGTGTGGCCAGGAAACCCAAAGACATGAGGAACAGAGGCACAGTTGTTTTTTAGAACTAAACCCAAAACAAACCAAAAAAAAAAAACTGTCCAGCAAAGGGTTGAAGCAATGATTATACGCTGCAATACACACACTAGACGGTAGTTCCAGTAAATAATGATAAAACAATTCTCAAGCATATCACATGTGTGACCTTCAAGCTGTATTTGTACTCACTTCCACAGAGGAGAAGCCCTGTATAGTCGTTTTCCCCTCTAAATGAATTTGTCTTATTTGGACAAATTAAATTTGGGTGTGGGCAGTGGCAGGAAATTGTCTCTTCCCACAGAAAGAGATGAATACAAACTGAAACCTAAATAGACATGTTGTCTCGTTCAGCATGTACAATTACAAAATATAAATAGTACTGTAGCGTACGCTATGAGAATTTAATTTCCCGAATGTGAATACTAAATAATGCATGATTTAGTGGCCAATAAAACATTTGAAATATTCTTACCATATGGATAGAATATTTTGAGCCAACAGGTGGCACAGTGGTTACCGCTTTGGGGTTCAAATACTGGCCGGGGGGTTTGCATGTTCTCCCCACGCTTGTTTTCTTTCTGGGTACTCCACGTTCATCCCACAGTCCCCAAAACATGCATGTGAGGTGAATTCGACCTGTCCAGGGTGAATCACTTGTATTTACTCAGGATCGGCCCCCAAAACCCAAAAACCCTTAATATGATAGAGTTGTATAGAAGCTGGATGGATGTTGACCAACAGTGACTTATTTGCACCATCAGGATACGGAGCCTTTTGGTTATTATGAAGTCCAGAGGGAAATGTCCCATTGCATTTGCCAGCTAATTCCTTTGTCCATTACTTGGAGCTTGACATTACAAACCTACTCAGTTCAACCACTTATTCTTTCTGGTACGTTACCAATAATAAAGCCTGACTGTCAGTTTGAGGAGTTGTTTTAGGCCTCGCGGTCAGCGGCTCACAGAGAGAACATCCCTGGTTGGATTCCAGGTGAGTGGCTTTTCTTTGATGAGTTTGTTTGTTCTCCCTGAGCGTGCAAAGGTTTTCTCGGGTTACTCTGTTTTTCTCCCACATGCAAAGACATGCATTCCGGTGAGTTTGTGTCTTTTTAGTGAGGAAGAGTGTGGAAGTTGTAGTCTGTCCCTCCGTGTTCGGCCTGCTTTGGAGGGTGTACCCTGTCTTCGCCTGCAGTCAGCTGGGATCGGCTCCAGCGCTCCTGAACAGGATATAGTAGTATGAAAGATGGATGAATATAGATTGATGTCATTTTAGGCTTCTCTGCTCCAACTTGCCTTGTAGAAACACCATTTTTTACCTTCCAGTGAGATGGATTCCCACACATCCCCCGCCACATGGTCAATCTACTCTCATTCGCATTTCAGTATTTATGCCAGCCCCGGTTCACTCATTCCTAATGTTTTCCAATGGAATGGCTCTATTTTAGCTCTATTTAACACAGTATAATTTTGTCAGCAAATTGTATGTGATCTTAATATAATGAAGACAAAAAAGTGCAAGACAGAACAGCTTTTATATTTGAGTATTTGTGTTGACTATGTTGGCCCCATTGCAATATCGATAACGTTATCTCATCTCTCTCTTGGATGGGTCTATTGAGCTGATTTTCTGTCTGCTCAGCCATCTTGGATTTTTTTTTTTCTTTTTTTGTACTGTGCCTCTCTTGCTGTAAAACCAGTCAGCTCTTTCTGCTACCAACCAACATTCAAAATGAAGCTTTAATCAACTGCACACCACAAAGAAAAGACTTTGCCTGACGGGTATAATTTACCAGATGTGGAAATCTTTCATCACAATCAGACTTGGGCTGTCTCAAACTGAAAAGATAGAACATGCTGAAAATACTGAAGTTCTCAAAGCAAGGACATTCCTTTAAGGACATTCATTTAAGTTTTGAAAACTGCATCAATGTCACTCCATTAAATAATGCCAGTCGAGCATCTCTTAAGTTTGCTATTTCAGTAATGTATTAATCTGATGCAGGTGCTCAGTCCCACCACCTCATCTCGACTTCCAGGCATGATTTCTGCCCCTTAATTAAATGTGGGTCAATAACTACTTTGCTCTAGCAACCTAGCATTTCTACGAAGAAGAAATGATAAAGCTAAAGGATTTTATGTAGCTGACTACCTGAGATGTGATCAAATAAATGTGTCACACAGAGAGAGAGAAAAAAATCAACTAATTGAGATTCTGTGCTGCGGTTTCACCGATATAACTGTGGAGAAACAGTGGCGGATTAGAGCGTCGGTACGGTGTCAACCAGGGATTAACCTGCAGTGCCTCTTATGAATGGGTCACACACAGGTTAACCACATGTTCAGTGAAGTGCTTTACACACAGACCTCTTACACTGAACAATAGCATAGGGTTCATTTTATTGTCAGGTTATGGTAAAATATGATTATATCCTTGAGTAAATCCCTGAACAGGAGAAACCGGCGCTGCTCCCTGTTTAAAGGGTTTGATGCCACAAATCTGATGATTATTAACCAAACAGAATACTAAGATACTGTTCAAGGGAGTGGTGTGGTTAAATCTAAATCTAAAACTGACGTTTTCTGATCTAACATAACCCGTAGATTTGTGGATATTAATTTACCTTAATACACACAAAGAAGATCTTTATTTTAAACGTACAGGGATTTTGGCTCTCTAAGCCATAAATGAATGACAACAATGAGTGACAGGAAACAGCCAGAAGCTGAAGCATAGCCTCATCTTGAAGTCCACTACGGAGGAGAATTACAAACACAGAACTCTTGAGAAAAGGAGTGACAGTGTGAGAGAAGCATAACGGGGTGAGATGAAGGGTTCTGGTGACGTGACGGGAGAGAAGAATGGGGATTGGAGAGGCATCAAAAAATTAAATGGGAAAAAAAAGACAGATGGGGAGGATGGAGGTGATGGGTGAGGGTGGATGAGCCCCCAAGATGAGGACTTGTGAGATTTGTAAACTTTCATATTCTAATGTTGAGGATTCTCACTGAGCCGTGTCTCAGTTAGCCAAGCACCCCGCTGTGACCTCCTTCTGCAAATTAACACAAAACCCCGCAACAAAAACAGCCAGGCTAAACTAGTCCCGGTTCTTACCGTTTTCGAAGAGAGAAAAGCAAGTGACTACACGCTGAGCTGAAAACACAACATAGAGAAGGGACAGAATAAAAGATACATCAGCACTGTATGCCTCGGAGTACTATACACTGAATTTCATTATATTTTTATAAATGAATTTCAATGAGCTCTCTGTCAGAGGTAATAACAATGGCAAAGTAATCCTGGCTTGAACTAAGTCACCGTCAGGAAGTTATATACTGTAATTATCTCCTGGATATGCTTACCTACCACAAAGGGCTAAATTACCACCCTAAATCTCAGCTGTGTGTTCACAGTGAAGAATAATTCTAGTGAAAGTGACACTGTGAAGTATCTACTGAGAATTGTAGTATCTTTGAAGTATGTTGCTTTTGAATGAACAAACACAAAATAATAAAGCAATACGACATAACGCGACTCTTCCAAGTTCCCCGTAGATGAAATGGCAATAACACTTTACAATAACGCAGTAAACTCCAGCTTGGTGAAAGTCCCAGTTAAAGCCCAATATCCAACACTTTGCTTCACTTGTGTGCTGTGGGTTAATGAAATAACCCATGAGGTGTCTTTCAGTCAGTCTTGCCATCTTAGTCTGAGTGTCAAACTGCTTTTGTAGTCCTTTATGCCAACGCAGCGCATTTGGCAAACGTCATAATTTCTAAGACTTTTCACTTTGCCGTGTTTGCAGCAAATGTGACTGATGCAATACAGACAATGACAGCTGCAACCACAGTTACCAGAGCAGCCCGTACAAAGCAGTCACATTAAGATGAATTAAAGTCAGTATGTTTCCTTAACTATCAGTCAACATGCAACATCGGTCAATCTCATATAAATAAAAAGTATCCAGCAACACACTTTCTGATTATGAATGCAAATCAAAAGAATTGGTGTCGTGTGTCTGTAATTACAAACAAGCTGCAATTGTTTGTCATTCACATAAACCTATTGTTTTATTCACAATAGGTTTAAGCTTATAATTGATCATTTGGTACAGAACAGTAATATTTAGGTTTTTTTTCTTTTTTTAGTTGTTGAATGTAACATTTTATATATTCACCAATATTAAACACAATGAGCTAAAAGTGTCCTGATGTCTTCTCAAGCACATTTATCATGTGCTTCTGCCAAAATTAACACGTTTCACAACTTGCCCCATGCAGCTGCTTTTACCTTGGAAAACAAGTTTGCCCCATACGCTGATGTTTTTGAGTCAGTGTCCACAAAAAAGTCAAGTGAGGGAAACACTGAACACCCCTATCTAATCAACAACAGAGGTATGACTTAGACTTTACACACTGTGCCTTTTAAGAGGTATCGTTTTTTTCAGGAGAAGAATGTTGCCCCATTCTTGCCCGCTGCAAGTCGTGAGCACTCAGGTCTTCTTTGGCAAAGTTTTAGTTTAAGGATACGGCAAATATTTATATTAGTGAAGGGAGTGGACTGCCAGTAGGATATTCCAGCACTTGTACTCTTCTATCTATTGTCGATGGTGGGATGGTTTATAGTAGAAAATATAGCATTTCTTTAAAAGAATGGCAAAACTATCCAATTACTGTCAAAGAGACTTTGTAATAAAAAAAAAAAAACATACTGATCTGTTGCCACTATAATGCTGCTGTACTTGTTGATATTTCTTTTTTCTTTTTTGGTCATACCACTTAACTTTTAAAGCTTTTGTTGTCTTAAGTTCCAAATGTTTTCGACTGATTTCTGTTGTGTCGCGGCTACAAAACTGAAAATGAGTAAATATTTTTCATGGCATATCACATGTCATACTTTCAATATCTGATCTGGTGACTTTATAGTTTCACAAAAAATAAATATGAGTCTAAATATGGCTTTTTTTATATGATAGCATCTAATTTGCCATTTTATGAGCAGTAAAACTTAATTTATAGTTGGAGTAGACACATTTGTGATGTGTTAATAGTGATAAAGACATTAACAATTTAAAAAAAATTATAAATGGCATATTAATATTCTACAATACTATACACAGAGTCATGTATAATATCTAATTTCCAAATTTGCTTTAGCATTAAAGTAGCATGAAAGATAGGCAGTCAAGCAGCGTGGCAGTGTCCTGAAGATACCAGATTGACATTTTTCTCCTGCAGCTTTCTGTCACTTATCAGTCCACACATACTCCAACACCCACAGAAAACTAATATCAGCAAATGCAGACGCTTTTTGATCTATCGCTGCAGCTCCGGTTTCGGCTTCACCTTTATGCATTTACACCTCTGGATCATAAAACTGTATCCCAAGGTGACTGTCTCTCTTCCACAAGACAGTGGTGCAAATATGGATAGTTTGGATTGCTTTCCTCCTCTTTGTTTACGTCCACATTCAGAGACTGAGTTACCGTCAGTGAAAGTACAGATCAGATACCTGTCTCTGACATAGAGGCACAACCATCAACATTATCATCCTCATCATGGTCAGTCTTTACTGATGCCAGGCGACCTCTCAATCTGCCGATTGAGAATCTCAAAGCACTGGCAGCTCGGACCCCTGACAACTCTGGCGAAAATAGAGAGGGACCCTACCATGAAAGAGAGCGCAGTGATCAAGCTGCTGCCCCTGCTGAGGACAGCCCCGTATGTGACAGCCAAACACTTTCCCTGATTAATCAAGCCTAGCAGCGGGGCTTTATGTGCCATTAAGAGGCCTACTAAATGACTTCACTTCATTCATTAAAGTGGAGCATCCTCTGCGGCCCCGCTTGTCAGACAGACAGACAAGTGGAAGCTTGGAGGGAGATGATGGTGGGGCAGCAATGAGGGTGGTGGGGGCACTGAGGCAAGATAAACAACGACAAATATAGACCCATTACAATGCTGAATAATTCATCTTATATGCAGGGCTTCAGAAAAACAACGGAGGGGGGGGGGAAGAGAGACCAAACAACCATGAGGATTATGAAGCCTTTATGCATTGAAGAGCATCTGCAAAACAGCACTATTCATGCACACACCTTGTCTGGAAAAGGTACAACGGGATGGGATCATAGCCAAATCACTTTATATGGAAAATCAGGTTCTGCTGGACTAATCCCTGATGGATTTTCATTAAGAGAAAGTATAGTTTTAATGAATCTGTGCAGGGGAGTTGGCCAGCTATAGCTGTGAGTGAATTAACGGTTTGAAAGTGGAGTATACAGGGTTTGCATGCTTCATTTGAGCCATTGTTTCACTCCCGCTGCAAGCATAGAATGCATGTATGCTCAGATACCTACTGTTAAACAGTACCGTGAAACTAATGCACAAACTTTGACAATGACAACTTGTGAGAAGACAGACTCAATGATACCTGCCTATGGTATGAAGACAGGGAGCAAAGACTAGTAATTTAGCAGTCAACAGAGATATAAAGATGAAGAGATGTGGCGAAAGATAAAAGCGATAAGGATTAGCAGCAACAAGAGATCCAGGAGGGAAAAGAAAGGGGGAGACCGAGGTAGAGAGAGATGGAGAGCGAGAGAGTAAATGATTAATGGGAGCTTGGAGGGGAGGTCAGGATGCAGCAGAAGAGGAGTGATGCTGCTGCCTGTGAGCAAAACTGAAAAGGACAACATTATGAACAGCCTTGCTATTGTCACATCGTCCGTAACACTGGGCATGGAAAAAGGGGAATATGACCACAAATAACCTGAAAAGATGGAACAGAAGTGAAGCTGGTGAATGACAATTTCTCCTCTTAGACTGGCCCGAATGATTTTGAGACGCTTTATGTACATATTTATATGGTTGCAAAATACAACTACTCAAGGTGGGAATACACTGTACAATTTTCTCAGTGAGCAAATCGTGGCAATGTCATTTGTTGTCACTTTAAAACTGTGATCTAATATCATACAGTGAGAACGGTTTGCAGACATCTGTTGTGGTGTGTGTGTGTGTGTGTGTGTGTGTGTGTGTGTGTGTGTGTGTGTGTGTGTGTGTGTGTGTGTGTGTGTGTGTGTGTGTGTGCGTGTGTGTGTGTGTGTGTGTGTGTGTGTGTGTGTGTGTGTGTGTGTGTGTGAGATAATCTAGTGACATTGTCACAAATCTCACAATCACCATCTCACTACACGGCGCAGCTACTATGAACAATGGCTTCATATGACTACTTACAACTAAGAGAAATGCAGCATGAAAATTCTCTGCTGCACCAAAACAAGAATTTGCAGATTCTCATGGAGGCAAAGTGCTGGAGCACGTCCATTTATCTTGTCCATAAATGTTCCAAATACAAAGGCTTGATTCTTGGTCAGCCTCATTTAGAGAAAACACAAAAACTTACACGAGATCGAAACTTACCATGATACCAAACTGTACAAAGACTTTCATTGGACTCGTTTAACTTTGTGCATTGTCTCAGTCAAATACATGCCTTAAATTAATCCCCAACTGGCACCATGTTGTAGCTGTATCGCCAGCTGCTCACTGATGCATTTCTAATTGGCATTTTTGCTGATGGTCACAAGTTAAATCTATATCCTCCATTACCCTTCCACACTTTCCCCTGGGATCGCTCTAATGGCGCCTGCTAAAGACTGAGCACTTGAATAGAGATATTCTTATAACGTATATGCTCTCCCTGACGCTGCCTGGTCTCTGTGTGGACTCCAGTAGCTGGCTTGGTGAGTAGCACAGAGTTGAGAGGAGCACTGAAAAGTTCACTGCAGCTTTGAAGATTAACAAACCACGTGTCATAATCCGACATGGAAACAGCCTGTGGAGAGACATTCGTAGTCAAATAGATCGTGTTTTATCTACTCATGTTCCATGTTTTGTCTCCACTGAGATGGTCTCACATCCTGCTTTGCTGAGCAAATGTTTGTTGTAGCCCTTATCCGTCTCACTTCCACAACACATAGTAATGCCCTGAGCGGAGCTTTGGCTGGGTGACAGGCCTGAATGCTCCAACACAGGCTTGGCAAAGAGCAGCGCATCCAGCGCTGGCGAGGACCGACTGGGGTGAATGAAGCTGGCTTACTTTAGCATTGTGAGAGAGAGGGTAACCAGAAACACAATGAAACTTCTCATATGTTAGCAAAAGCTAACGGCATTTGAGAGAGAGAGAGAGAGTGAGAGAGAGAAACAGTGTAAGGAATGAAGGAGCTTTCAAAGCAGTGAAAGTTTCTAGAGGCCAAAGGTAAAATGTCATGCGTAAAAGCATAAGTCAAAAGAATGAGGCTCATATCCTGACAGAGAGGAAGAGTCCTGCATTCTTTGGCTCACCTCAGCACAGACCTCGTGTTTACCTTTCATTAACTCGAAATCCCAAAATCCTCTCCTTACCCTCCCCACTCCTGGGACAGTCCAATACATGGTGAAAATATAAGCTGTTCAACAGTCACTGCAAAGACAAATATTAAAATAACAAAGATAATATTAGTCAAGCGACACAGATGTTAAGGTTTTAGATTTCTAAATTAAGTATCAAATTCATAACGACACAACAAAGAAAACCTAATCTTCACTTTTTGAGAAAATGTATCATTTTCATTCGATTTGTGCAGATGGACAAACCAGTCCATTGAGAACTATCACAAAACTGACTTCAGGAAACTCACAGAGAAGCAAACTACAGGACAGAGGCTGATAACTTATCAACATGCTATGACCACAACTCTAACTGAACTTGTATATCTCCACCCAGTGCTGTAAGGATAGATCGCCATGGGCTCTTATGAGGCGACACCCACAACTCAGAGCATGTGGAAAACTGACACAACACAAGTTTCACAAAGAAAGCAAACTAAATGTTCAAGGAATATCCTTTGAGTTCAACAGCTCGGTATCCAGTTCATAAAGAAAAGTTACACAACTTGAAAAGAAAATGGAACCGATAAAGACTAACCTTGAAGTTTAATGTCAACAAGCTGAATATCAGACCTCAACCACTGAACATTCTCTTTCAAGAAAAATATATGTCTTATTTTCAACTACATATTGGTGGCATGCTCAGGAATCTGAATTAGTAGGTTTAATGTACAGTATATTGGTGGGAGTTACCATATGCAGGTTATTCTATGCGTGTGTGTCTGTGCGTGTGTGTGCATGCACACGCCCCAACGTACACAAAACTCGTTGGGATAACTGATGTACTGAAGGTCCGTCGAAGTGACTCCTCTAGCTGTGTTTATAAATATACACGGCTGGTAGTTATTTACAGTAATTTCTTACAATCAGCAGCATGAATAATTAATTATCTGATGTCTGGTCTATAAAATCTTCTCCAAAACATTTCAAAAAGACGACACAGAAATGCACAAGACAAACACATGTGAAAGTCTCACAATTTTAATGCAACCCTTCGCCATTCAGAAGAAACCATTAATAATTACAGCAGGAATTATGTTTGCATTAACATTAACCATGGCTAATTGTCCATTTTGCTCAACATGTTTGAATTTTTTTTCATATCGACAACATTCCTGGCATCAAATGATTTCTTTCTGTTTAATGTTTTCACAGTCGAGCGCATTAGCCGCAGAGTACAGAAACTAAAGCGTATACCTTTTTAATGCTTAATTTTGTGTTCAGAATGTGTTCTGAACACTGACTGGTGGCACATTTGGCAGGACATACTCACAAGCTCGCATGTGGCAAACAGCAGATTAAAGGAGCTGCAATTAAGACTGGAACAAACAATACATTAGGACGCATCCCCTCACCTCATAAACGCACAATCAGACAAAATGAAACAGTTCTTGTTCTGTCAGCAGTGCAGAGACTCGACTGTCTCACAGAGCAGACAACAATGCCCAGGGCTGAGATAACAGGAAATGCCAGCTTATCAGAGTGAGAGAGAGAGAGAGAAAAAGAGAGAGAGAAAGGAGCGTGATGGGTAAGCTCGGTTTACCAGTCATGGTACTGAGCAAAAAGCTGTGTCCTTTATATGAGGGTCTGCCATTTTCACATACATTTCAGTCAGTAAGATTTATTTTTATTTATTTATTTTCTTCTAAACAAATTTAGTTTGTTTGCAGAACGTGTAAAAAGGATAAATCAAATAAAAGCAGAGGCAAATTCATCACTTTCTTAATTTGAGTTCCATTTCATTGGCTTTGATTTGTTTAGATTGAGTCACCTCTCGTGGGGAGTTTGTTTAATTTCACAGCTGAAAGAACACCAATGATTTTTAGGAGTGTTTTTCTTGTTCAACTTTCTCTACAAGCTATTACAGTAAATCTCGAATGCAATACAGCCATAAAGCCCAGAATATTAAACTGCTGTTTACAGAGGGAACTTTGATAGCAACACTTAGTGATCATACAAGGTTAATTACTGTATTCTTTATTTTCACAGTTTCTATGGAATAGGGAAGTTGCATAGTGCACTATTCAGGTGCAAATGTAAACTACAACCCGACCACACCCAAAGCACCATGAATGGTCTGCAGCAGTGGAACCCAAATTGGGGTTGAGGACATTCTTGGAGACAGAGATCACCGGGCGGGTGAAAAAAAATTTGATCTTCACTTGAAAAACGATCAAAACAGCAATCTAGAAGTGACTTGGTAAATTGCCAATTCCTTTGTGATGTTCATGGGGGGGGGGGGGGGGGTGCTTTGGGGGTACCAGGAAAAAATGATGTGAAACCACTAGTATATAACATTATTTTCTTTTCAATTATATGATTGGCTGTTTTGCACCAATAGTCCAAAACTAAAAGATGTAGGAATCACTTTATTATGCTTAATAATTCAATTGAGGTATAAACTCAGCTCAGTCGGGGCGAGGCGGAGATCTTATATACCACCAGGCAAACTTGATTATCCAATTCCAGACCTGCAAATTATAAACAAGTAAAAGGACTAATACACATTTTTGAGAAAATATTAAACACTGCAGTGAAATGAATATAAAAAAGAAGGAGCAGCGGCTTTGTATTGCAGCTGACCTGAAACCTTTTCCTGTCCTGAGTGGACTGTTCCACGAACAAACTTCAGAAAGAACTCACTTCTGCTGCACACATTTACTTCATTCTGCAGTGTTTATCATTGGGAATATTTCCCTTCTATCGATGCTGTCATTCAATACCTTTTCTTTTTTTCAACATTCAATTACACACAGATGCACAGATATTGCTGTATTTTCTCGCTTGATCCATTGTCCAGTCGTAGTTATGCAGGACATGGAACGTGATGGTCAAGGTCTCCCTCCTCTCCTGCCAGCTCTGCAGGCCGTCCGGTAGCACAAAGTCATTGTTAGGCTCAATACAATACGACATTCCACAATCAACAGCAACGTCTATAAAAACAAAGAGAGAAGGAGTTGACTGGGAGCACTGCACTGCTCTAATCTTATAGGATTAGAATTCCTTTCTACGGGACTCTAATGGAGCTCTAGTCTTTTGAACAACAAAGCTTGGAGATGAGATTGAACAAAAAAAAAACTGATACAGATGAAGGCAATCTGAGGCAATTTAGGGAAGAATGTGACGCTATTAAGACCTGCACGGAGGCTCAGGATGACAATTATTTTGCTCTGCAACACCAGGTTTTTCAAGTCTGCAAAATAAATTCTGCACTGAAGACATTGAGGATTATGTTTATTATTATTATGATTATTATTATTATTATTATTATACTACGACGACTATTACTACTACTACTACTACTACTACTACTACTACTACTACTACTACTACTAGTACTACTACTACTACTATTACTACTATTACTAATAATAATGATAATGTTTACCCTCCCCACTAAATTGAAAAGTCAAGACTATGTCAGCAACCCTGAGCATAAGGAAATACTGCTATGGATTCAAAGGACAGAAAGTTTCATTGTGGACTTTCCTGGGATCAGTAGGCAGGCAGTCTGTGGTACTTTTATGGGGAATTAAAAGTGAACGACTT